>NC_086326.1:23549120-23875191 GCF_036172605.1 Pelobates fuscus | reverse complement strand
TGTCACCATAGAACAATTTAATTATTATGGTGGATTCAACGACGGTGGTACACAATGTATATATTGTGCTTTGATGAGGATATGTGGTTTATGCACAGATATTTTGATAAAATATAATATAATGACACACTGATATGTTAGGATCTTATAGATCTATATCAATGGATACTGTTCCGCGGTGATGATTATAACATAATATATCCAATAGCAGAGAAAAGGGGTATAGGATCAGCGCTGGGTGGTCTGTAGGAGAAGAGACCGGAAAAAAAAGCTGCAACCTATGGGTATGAGGTTCCCTCTAATGTCCTCAATAAAGAATATGAAAAAAACAAAGTAATAGGTCGCGCTATACAGAAATAGTACAATTGAAGGATACAATGAGAGATAAAGGATAAAATGTACTCACATATAAATACACAATAAAATAAATATAAATATGAGCGTAATAGTCCCAATATGTAGTGGATTCCAATAGACTGATGAAAACTTGATACTGTAGTCAAATAAAACGCTGGATCTTCTATGGTATAGGTAATCTTGACTCAATGATGAGCATGCAAATAGAAAGACAGGGAGACTCCAATAGTGCAGACTGTATAAGCGTACATAAAATGGAATAAAATAAAATGGGTGTAGGGGAGGTATTTCACTCACCTATGCAAGAGCATGAACTTGCTCTAGTATAATCAGCATTCAGTGGCGTTTATCCCCCACTGGCGGGACATAGATGTGGATAATTCCTCGAAATAAGGGAAAAATATAGTGCTCACTGTATATAAAGTATAAAAGTAAGACTTAAAAATAGAGAACGTACTCACATTTGAGTGAGCAGGATATACTGCTCACTATGATGGCGTGGGTGGTATAATCCCCACCTAGGATTCTTTGGACAATAGTCGGCTCCAAAACGACGTGTAACCAGGTTAAAAAAGAGAAGAGTAATATAATATAAAATATAATAAAATAAAAGGTATATGGCAAATGAATAGTGAAAAAAAAGCCAATATTCCTTTATTAGTACAAATATAAAATATATATAAAATTAGCCAAAACGCGTTTCGCCACACAGGGCTTTATCAACTGGCAATACAATAACCTGGTAAAATCAAGCTTATATAGACTTGAAGGATACATGATTGTTCGAATTTTGGCGCCAAAATGACGTCATCAATACAATGAGAGTAATACAGAAATATTAATAAGCATAAACATAACTTAAAAATAACAAGAGCATTACTTTATAATATAATTATTAGCTGAATGCTATGCAAAACAATTTAAAACGAGTGGTTATAATGTTAAAAAAGAGTAAAATAAATGGTCATGTGATCGCGAGCTGCCGCGATCACATGGTGCGTCCCAATGCTTCTTGGGAAATGTAGTGCGAATGTTAGTGGTCTGGGGAGACCGGAAGGGTAAAGAACACGTGACCGCGATCGCTCGCGGTCACGTGATATGGCATGGTGATATGGCATGGATACGTCTGGACGGAGGCTAGCTTGTGAGGGCACACCTCCGTCCAATAGTAGCTAGTATGGGTGTGGGACACGTGATCGCGAACGCGCGCGGTCACGTGTTATGACACAAAGCACTATGGGGAATGTAGTGTCTGTAGAGGCACCTCCCTATTTAAAGTAAAACGGTCTAAAAGGTTGATTATATATTGTAATGAAAGGGAAAAAAGAGAGAAAAAGAGATAAAATATGATAGGGGGAAAAGTGAAAAATAAATAAATATAAGGGGGAAAGAAAAAAGGGCTTAATGCTAAATAGCTAAAAAATAATAAGGTGGGAATAAAAAAAAAAAAAAAGAAAAAAAGAAAAGGGAGAGAAAACTATACATATATAAAAATAAAGGGGACAAAAAATATTCAAGAATGAATGCAAAAGATGAAGAAGTAGTGGGTAGAAATAATAATGGGTAGAAATAAGTAAAAATAAAAATAAATAAATAAATAGAGCAAAAAAACATTACTATAAAGAATTCGGGACAGGTTTGTGTGGAGATACCCTGATAGGATGTAACATAATGACACATGGGTTTGATATAATTTTTTAGATGTATATTGTTTGATATTTTTGCACGGTGTTAAATATGATATAGTATGTGCAATGGTGTCACCATAGAACAATTTAATTATTATGGTGGATTCAACGACGGTGGTACACAATGTATATATTGTGCTTTGATGAGGATATGTGGTTTATGCACAGATATTTTGATAAAATATAATATAATGACACACTGATATGTTAGGATCTTATAGATCTATATCAATGGATACTGTTCCGCGGTGATGATTATAACATAATATATCCAATAGCAGAGAAAAGGGGTATAGGATCAGCGCTGGGTGGTCTGTAGGAGAAGAGACCGGAAAAAAGCTGCAACCTATGGGTATGAGGTTCCCTCTAATGTCCTCAATAAAGAATATGAAAAAAACAAAGTAATAGGTCGCGCTATACAGAAATAGTACAATTGAAGGATACAATGAGAGATAAAGGATAAAATGTACTCACATATAAATACACAATAAAATAAATATAAATATGAGCGTAATAGTCCCAATATGTAGTGGATTCCAATAGACTGATGAAAACTTGATACTGTAGTCAAATAAAACGCTGGATCTTCTATGGTATAGGTAATCTTGACTCAATGATGAGCATGCAAATAGAAAGACAGGGAGACTCCAATAGTGCAGACTGTATAAGCGTACATAAAATGGAATAAAATAAAATGGGTGTAGGGGAGGTATTTCACTCACCTATGCAAGAGCATGAACTTGCTCTAGTATAATCAGCATTCAGTGGCGTTTATCCCCCACTGGCGGGACATAGATGTGGATAATTCCTCGAAATAAGGGAAAAATATAGTGCTCACTGTATATAAAGTATAAAAGTAAGACTTAAAAATAGAGAACGTACTCACATTTGAGTGAGCAGGATATACTGCTCACTATGATGGCGTGGGTGGTATAATCCCCACCTAGGATTCTTTGGACAATAGTCGGCTCCAAAACGACGTGTAACCAGGTTAAAAAAGAGAAGAGTAATATAATATAAAATATAATAAAATAAAAGGTATATGGCAAATGAATAGTGAAAAAAAAGCCAATATTCCTTTATTAGTACAAATATAAAATATATATAAAATTAGCCAAAACGCGTTTCGCCACACAGGGCTTTATCAACTGGCAATACAATAACCTGGTAAAATCAAGCTTATATAGACTTGAAGGATACATGATTGTTCGAATTTTGGCGCCAAAATGACGTCATCAATACAATGAGAGTAATACAGAAATATTAATAAGCATAAACATAACTTAAAAATAACAAGAGCATTACTTTATAATATAATTATTAGCTGAATGCTATGCAAAACAATTTAAAACGAGTGGTTATAATGTTAAAAAAGAGTAAAATAAATGGTCATGTGATCGCGAGCTGCCGCGATCACATGGTGCGTCCCAATGCTTCTTGGGAAATGTAGTGCGAATGTTAGTGGTCTGGGGAGACCGGAAGGGTAAAGAACACGTGACCGCGATCGCTCGCGGTCACGTGATATGGCATGGTGATATGGCATGGATACGTCTGGACGGAGGCTAGCTTGTGAGGGCACACCTCCGTCCAATAGTAGCTAGTATGGGTGTGGGACACGTGATCGCGAACGCGCGCGGTCCCGTGTTATGACACAAAGCACTATGGGGAATGTAGTGTCTGTAGAGGCACCTCCCTATTTAAAGTAAAACGGTCTAAAAGGTTGATTATATATTGTAATGAAAGGGAAAAAAGAGAGAAAAAGAGATAAAATATGATAGGGGGAAAAGTGAAAAATAAATAAATATAAGGGGGAAAGAAAAAAGGGCTTAATGCTAAATAGCTAAAAAATAATAAGGTGGGAATAAAAAAAAAAAAAAAAGAAAAAAAGAAAAGGGAGAGAAAACTATACATATATAAAAATAAAGGGGACAAAAAATATTCAAGAATGAATGCAAAAGATGAAGAAGTAGTGGGTAGAAATAATAATGGGTAGAAATAAGTAAAAATAAAAATAAATAAATAAATAGAGCAAAAAAACATTACTATAAAGAATTCGGGACAGGTTTGTGTGGAGATACCCTGATAGGATGTAACATAATGACACATGGGTTTGATATAATTTTTTAGATGTATATTGTTTGATATTTTTGCACGGTGTTAAATATGATATAGTATGTGCAATGGTGTCACCATAGAACAATTTAATTATTATGGTGGATTCAACGACGGTGGTACACAATGTATATATTGTGCTTTGATGAGGATATGTGGTTTATGCACAGATATTTTGATAAAATATAATATAATGACACACTGATATGTTAGGATCTTATAGATCTATATCAATGGATACTGTTCCGCGGTGATGATTATAACATAATATATCCAATAGCACTATTATAGAACAATCTGAGCAATGGCTATGGTTTAAATGTGGGGACAAACAATCTAGATAATGTGTTTGATGCAATGTTGTTGGTTTTTTTTTTTTTTTATATTATTATGATTTTTTTTTATTTTTTTTTACTATTATTACTTATTTATTTATTTATCTAGTTATTTATTTATGTTTTATTTATTTATTTATTTCATTTTCAAAATTTTGCAAGGTCTTGCCTAATTACTCCCGAGTGGCTGGCGTAAACGGACAATTCAGAACTGAGTACCCTTATACTATGCCACTCGGATGTATAGTGGCACAAAATATAAGCTGATACGTATCTCGCTTATGTCGCTTGAAATTAATTGAAACAAACGGAATCTTGTCTATTGGATACGAGATGAGGTTATTCTTCTATTTCTATCTACTAGAAACAGCATGATCCTATGAGGCTGTTTTTTTTTTTTTCTTCCCCTTGCCTCTCGATGGGTTGCCCCTCTTGGTGTAGTGCTACTACACTGTTTCCGTTGATCTCTATTGTAATCAGAAATCTACGGTTTAAAAAAGAGAAAAAAGAACTATGTTCTTTTTAAGTTTGTTCTATGTTGTCTGTTGACGCTGAATCTACTACGAATTCATTCGGCGAGATTAGGCGCACTATGTTTGTCTTTGTGTTTTTCTATGGGTGTTCTTTTTTTGTTTTCTTTTTTTAGAGCATACGATACCTTTGATAAAGTTATCACATTTAATGACACTAAAGCTTTTTTGCCTCCAGATACCGGGGCTTCGAATAGTATATTATATGATGAACCCCCGATAACTTCAGATGCTTAGGTTTCTATCTTTGAATGTGCAGGGTATGAATACTAATAAAAAAAGGAGAAGACTGTATAACACTCTTTTTTTTTTTTTTAATTCTTTATTTTAGTAGTGCTTAGGTTCACATACATATATGTAACGCCACAACAGCGTAGAACTCGCTTACATAAACATTTCAGGGCATCGTGGCAAGTGAGAAAGAGCACATTTTTTGTTTTATAGAATAATCAGGCTAAGTGCATGAAAAAACATACAGTGTTAGGGTAAAGCATGCTTAGTTAGTCTAATAGTAGAGTACGACTATTTATATAGCAGACTGGTCATTTTCAATATGGGTTGCATGAGAAGTGAGATTAGATATGTCAGTAGTTAAACAAGCTTATTATATAATTATATAGCAGTAACTGTTGGTCCTAAGGTACATCAGAGTGTGCAAGCTAGCCTGTCTGAAGTTAATGATACAGTGAAACTGACATTAATGGTAATATACGTTAAGTTGGTATAGGTTACATGCTAGACAGAGATATTATATAGCAGAGACCACTGGAGTCGGGCAAACTGCTTAACAGGTACTTATGTCCATGTAAGTCCATGTTGGAGAGGTGGATAGGCGAACAGAGATCAAAGATGGCTGCCGGGATCGTAGAGATACATCGATCATTTGCTGTAAGTGATGTCCCAGAAGCTGCATGGCATTTGTAGTGTGTGCCTCTGTGATGGTTTGGAGTGCCTTGAGGACGTCACTGGAAACGATGAGTCCAGCTAAGGTTTGCGACTCCGGTCCGATGCCGCTGGTAGGCTTCAGGGGATGGTCCAGAGTAAAGGTATGCGGCAGGTACCGACCCCTCCGCTTCTCGCCATTCGGTTTGCGCCGGGCTGGGGTGAGAGCTGAGGTCTTGCTTTACCGGCGGTCGACGTGGGTGCAAGCAGTAGGCTGAGCGGTTGCGGGCAGCCGGCGGATCATTGTGCCGTCCCGTACAGTGCCCGGGGGAGGAAGAAGGTCTCCCAGATTCCAGCCATAGCGTAGGTGAGTAACAGATTGGTGTTTGGTGGTGTATGCAGGCTTTATGCCATCGCACATGGCCTCCGCCATTTTGATTGTAGTGCTGGGGTTGCGGGTCTTTGCGGCCCAGTTACTGTGCTTCGAGGTGCTTGGATCCCGAGGGTGCGGACCGGGATCACCCCCCCGGTCCAAAGGGGGGGGGTTTGGGGCCGGTTCCCCGCAGGTCCAACTCATGGCTGAGCGCTGATCGGCAGTCAGTGGGGCACCGGCCGTCCACCCCCCTCACCGCCTGAGTAGGCCTTAAGGTGCCAATGAGGAACCCTCCTCCTGGGGACTGAAGCCCGTTTGGCCAGCCTCTCCCTAGATCCAGGGCTCTCTGCCCACTGGGGGCCACCGGAGCTGGTCGGTTTTCTGCCCAAGATTGCAGTTTTGGTGCCAATCTGGGCCTAGTTTGCAGGAGCTGGTGTCAAGTGCGACCGTCCAGCTCGGCGGTCCGGCCCCGCCCCCCCGACTGTATAACACTCTTAATGAGCATAATGTGCAGGTGGCATTCTTACAAGAAACTCATTGGCTTAAAGATATTAAACAAAGATGGGGAGGGCATAAATACCCTAATATTGTTCACGCCTCACTAAGAGATAACAAAAAAAGAGGAGTTGCAGTTGTGTTTAACTGTAATATAGACTTGGAAATTAAATATATCGAATTAGATCCAGAAGCTAGATTCATAATTATTGTCTGCATTATTGATAAGTTGACCTACACTTTTGTTAATGTCTATCTCCCGAACGTTGATCCTATGACTAAATTTGCGACCATAATGGACCGAGTCGATAAAGTATCCAAGGGACATCTAATTATAGCGGGGGATTTTAATTGTGTATGTGATCCTAAAATGGATAAGACGCATATTTCTAAAAAAAATTGTGATAAAAGAACTATTAAGCAGGCTAAAAGACTTTATAACATCTCTAAACAGTATAATATCCATGATATATGGAGACTATTACATCCTACTGATAAAGACTATTCTCATCAATCTTGTGTGCATGGTACGTATGCACGCATTGATTTTTGTCTCCTTGACGCAAATTCGATATCTTTGTGTAACTCAATTGAAATCAGAGAGAGTTTATGGTCAGATCATAGCCTCATACTAATGGACCTTGGAAGCAAATCTCCTATGGTCCGTACCACATGGAGATTAAATGATGCTCTTATTAATGATTTAAAGAATAAAGAGGAATTAACTCAATTATTAAAAAATTTCTGGTTAGAAAATAGTTCCTCCGATACTTCACCGGCAAACAATTGGTGTACACATAAAGCTGTTATGCGTGGTTATTTAATTAAATTAGCCCATACAATGAGGGTTCTCAATGGCAAGACCCTGACTGATTTATATATTGAGTTTTATAATATATCTAAATTAAATAAACAGAAGCCATCTGCAGTATTAAAAAGTAAGTTAAATACTTTAAAAAAACAAATTAATCTGAAAGTTGAACAAAAAATCAAATTAAATATTCATAAACTAAAACTAAATAATTACTATACTGGAAACAGGGCAAATAAAAATCTGTCAAAAAGACTGCAAAACCACTATGCAAAAAATAGAGTGGAACAATTGATTGATGGCCAAAAGATCTATTCGACACCTTCTGCAATTGGGGAGAGATTCAATCAATTTTATGAAGATCTATACAATCTTAAATTGTCTCCTAATTTAAATGATATTCAAAATTATTTAGCTTGCACCCAGATTCCCAAAGTCACATCTCAAGATCTAATAACTCTAAATAGGACCATTTCGGTGGATGAAGTCAAACTTCAAATAAATTGACTTCCTACTAATAAAACTCCGGGACCTGATGGTTTCTCGAATTTATATTACAGACAGATGCAGCTTTTATTAATTAATCCCTTAACAGAAATGTTCAATCAAATAGCCTTAAATAAATCTTTCCCATCTGAATTGTTACAGGCAAATATTATTCCAATACTGAAACAAAATAAATTAAGTTCTGACCCCGGTAATTATAGACCCATAGCGTTAATCAACACGGACATGAAGTTATATGCGGCAATAATTGCCGACAGAATTAAGAAAATCATTTCGTCACTGATTCACCCTGATCAAATTGGATTTGTTCCAGGCAGGTTAGCGTCCAACAATACTAGGAGAATAATTTACATTATAGATTGGGCCAATAGAAATAAGCTTCCCCTCCTGGCCCTGTCATTAGATGCCGAGAAAGCATTTGACAGGGTCGGGTGGGGTTATCTTAGTGAAGCCCTTAACGCTTTTGGGCTCACCGGCTGGATACATGACGCCATTATGGCTCTCTATTCTTCTCCCTCTGCCAGAACTGTGGGTCCTAACATTACAGCAGGGTGGTTTGCACTTAAAAATGGTACGCGACAGGGATGTCCCCTTTCTCCTCTGTTGTATATCTTGTCTATTGAGCCTTTGCCTATTAACATTAGGAATAATGTATTGATAAAAGGTGTACAAATGAATTCGTTGAATGTCAAAATATCTCTTTATGCGGACGATGCGCTACTTACGCTATCAGCTCCAGAGTCTTCTCTAAAATCTTTAATGTTTGAGATCGACAGATACTCTACTATCTCAAATTTCAAGTTAAATATAAATAAATCTACGGTAATGTTTTTGAACTTGAATAATGAGATAGTAAATAGTTTAGCCTTAATGTATAAATTTATATGGACTGATTCACAAATAAACTATCTGGGATTAGTTATAACAGCTAAAGTGTCAGAAATAATGGAGCGGAATATTTCGACTCTTATGAGAAATATGAACCTTAAACTTAGAAAATGGAGAAACCTAGAAACTTCCTGGCAAGGCAAAATTAACATCATTAATTCGTATATTTTGCCTAGATGGCTATATTTGTTCTCCATTATTCCGCTTAAGGTCCCCAGACCTTGGCTGGCGATGATCCAAACATACTTCAATAATTTCATCTGGAATAGCAAAAAACCTAGAATTGCCCAAAAGATCTTAACCAAAAAATTGACAAATGGAGGTTTACATTTCCTTAGTATTGTCTATAGTTATCACGCTAGCATTATTAGGCATATATATCTTCTTCAGGACCCTAAACAGGTCTCGGAACCATGGTACATTATGGAGTCTGAAGTGGCTCATGTAGACAAATTACAATATTTGATGTGGACAGTTACAAGTAACAATTCAATAAACTCGCCTATAAACAACTCAGCGATATTATCCCAAATCTTAGAAGAGTGGACACTAATTAAGAAAAAATTAGGCCTAAATAATATGATACCTAAGTCATGCACTTTGGAGATATTGCAACTACTTATACAAGACTTTTCGTTAAAGAATTGGGTCAACGCTGATAAATTAAGGATTGCAGAAATTATGCAGGGAGACAATATTCTACCCTTTCAGAATATTGTTGACACTTTGAATATCCCACGTAGGGAAATTTTTACCTATCTCCGTATAAAAAATGTTATCCAAAAAAATGTGATTAAATCATCTTCCATTTTTGTTAAAAAATTAGAAGTCATATTTAATGCCCAATCTATTAAAAAGATTATGTCTGTTGCTGCATCAATGTTGGAAGCTCTCAAAGAGTCTCCCCACAGTCTGATTAAAACGTGGGAACTAGAATTGGAGCTTCAAATTTCTCTGGACGACTGGAACTCCTCGTTGAGCTTGGTGAATAAATATATTCACTGTTTGAACTTGTCAGAATGCCACTTTAAAGTCCTTTATAGATGGTACTATACTCCTGCTAGACTGGCTAGAATGTTTAATACTTCTGATCCAACTTGTTGGAGATGTGGTACCCACTCAGGTACTTATATACGCATCTGGTGGGCTTGCCCAGCTGTTAAATATCTATGGTCTTGGGCCTTTAATATTTTTACAGCTGTGACTACTAATAGAATTATGGAGAATGCGGCCTCTGCTCTATTACATCTTAATTTGTCATTTGAATCAAAAAAAAGATATCTGTTTCGCTATTCATTGTTTAGTTGCTGTTAAAATTAATATAGCAAGACACTGGAAATCATCTAAGCCGTTTGATAAACGTCTATTGATTAATCAGGTTCTGTTCCAAATATCAATGGAACACGAGATGATCAATGATGTGATTTCGAAGAAAAAACAGTGGTATGGTGAATGGTTAGATAAATACAAGTCATTATTTGGACAAACTTCTCCTAATAGTCTCTCTTAACCTAAGTTATTACTCAATATTGATTAGCTATTATACGCAAAGAGGTAATAATTGATATAGATAACCCTGAGATGATACAATACACTTAACTGAGTGTTGAAATCGATTGACCTTGTGCTCTAGATTTGGGTTGGGTTTTTTTTTTTTCTCCCTCTTTGGACTATGTTTGTATGTTTTAGTATATACTGATCCATAATTGTTTACAAGACAAATTTGATGAACTATAATGCAACTGAATCTTTAACATGAACAAGCTATGTCGTTTTTCCATTTGTCTGCTAAAGAAATTGTATGACTTGTGGGACCAGTATATTGTTGTATATGTTGAAAAAAAATCTTTCTAATAAAAATTTATAAAAAAAAAAAAAAAAGTGTGAAACAGGTTTTGGGTTGATGGGATAGTGTGCTTATGAGGGTGTTGAAGTAGTTTACTTTTGCAGAGGAAAGAGCCATGCTGTTGGAGCGCAGCATGAATTTATAGTGGACAAAGTCAGATGCAAAGTGAGACTTTCTCCAGCAGCGTTCAGCAGTTCTGGAACATTTTGGGAGGTAACGGGTCAGCTTAGTGTGCCAGGGTTGTAATTGGGGGTGCTTGCTGCGTTTAACTGTAGGAGGTGCCATGATGTCAAGTTGAGAGGAGAGAATGGAGTTGTAGAGTGTGGTTGCAGAGTTAGGGCAGTTGAGATTTGAGATGGGTAAAAGGAGTGTTTGGAGTTTGGTGGAGAAGGGAGTTGAGGCTTCTGCGAGGTTGGAGAGTTGATGGTGGTGAAATTTTGGTATGGGGTATGCAGATGTTAAATGTCAGCAGGTCATGCGTTTAGACTGGAAGAAAGAAGATTTTGTCTAAGGCAAAGGAAAGTTTTTTTTACTGTAAGAACAATAAGGATGTGGAATTCTCAGCCTGAAGAAGTGGTTTTATCAGAGTCCATACAGATGTTCAAAAAGCTACTAGATGCATACTTGCAAAAACAGAATATTCAAGGATATAATCTTTCAATGTAGGGTAATAACTGCTTGATCCAAGGATAAATCTGACTGCCATTCTGGGGTCAAGAATTCATTTTTCCTAGCTTGTTGCAAAATTGTGCTTCAAACTGGGTTTTTTGCCTTCTTTTGGATCAACAGCAAAAAACAAATGTGAGGAAGGCTGAACTTGATGGACCTCCCGCTACTATGCAAGAATTAAAACTACATGCACACAACTGGCTTTATTATAAGGTTGGCCAATATGAGCATTGTTAAACAAAAAGAGTAATTCTATTGCTTACTATTTGAGGAACCTGCCTTACAACCCAGACAGAAAGTCCAGATAATTTAGTTTGCAAGCCCTATATTTAACCCTGTTAAACGAACTGAGTGGGTTCATTTAACAGTAACAAGCCCCATATTTAACAAGGCCCTATACACTTTTAAACAAACCCATTCAGTCTGGCGTTTAAGGACAAACACTGTGAAATAATGCTTGTGGTGCTTTTATGCATGGCAACCTCATGGGCTACATCACACATGAGAGAGGGAAAAATAATGTGGCTACACACCATGAGACAACATAGCAATACACATTTGGATATTAGACCTTTACTCTGTAACTTTCCAAGAGACCATACAGCCTGTACATGGGGGTAATGTTATACTTGGGAGACTTTGGTGAATACAAATATCAGTGTTTCACAACAGTAAAATATGTCACAATGATGATATCGCCTGTGAAAGTGTAATTTTTTGCAGTTTTGGTGGTTTGGCTTGCATTTCAGTTTTTTCACATTGAAATTTACCAGATTGCGTGTCTTTGAGACCTATGATAGTCCAGGAATGATAATTGCCCCCATGATGACACACCATTTTCAAAAGCAGACCACCCAAGGTATTGCAAATGGGGTATGTCCAGTCTTTTTTGGTAGCCACTTAGTCACAAACACTGGTCAAAATTAGCGTTCATAATTGTGTTTTGCATTTTTAACACACAAACAAATATAATTGCAACTTGGCCAGTGTTTGTGACTAACTGGCTACTAAAAAAAGACTGGACATAACCCAAATTGATTACCCTGGGTTGTCTACACTAATTACACATTATTAAGGTCATTGAGCTGACATGTTAGATAGGCTTTTTGTGTTCCTTTCTTTAATAAGTTTCCTTGGTTTAATTGGTGATGACACACCATTTTCAAAAGTAGACAACCCAAGGTATTGCAAATGGGGTATGTCCAGTCTTTTTGGTAGCCACTTAGTCACAAACACTGGTCAAAATTAGCGTTCATATTCATTTGTTTGCATTTTTCACACACAAACAAAGATGAACACTACATTTGACTAGTGTATGGTAAATGTCAATGTGCATAAACTGAAAAATGTGACATGCTATATTTGACTCTGTAATTTTCCAAAACACCATAAAACCTGTACATCACAAAGCAAACCGTATTATGACATTCACAGGTAAAATGCTCCGCAGAAGAAAAAATTTAAACATTTCTTAGTTTCTCTTTTTTTTTTTAACATTTTATTCATAGTAAATTGTTTCTTATATAAATATTTGATGTTAAAAGAAAGCCCTGTTTCTTCTGAACAAAATTATATATAATAAGTGTAGGTGCATTTAATATGAAAGAGGTGACTTACAGTTGAACATATATGTAGCGCAAATTAACCCCTTAACACCGTTACGGCATTCTATGCTGTCCCTATTTAAATAGGCTTTAAAGCCGTTGCGGTGGCATAAAAACGCCGTAAAGGCTTAAGCCCCCAGAAGGTAAAATGTACTTACCTCCGCCACGATCCTCTTCAGGAGTAATGCCTGACAGCCCTCCCACAGCAAATCAGGCCCCCGGGGGCCATGTGATCTCTCTCAAAAAGTCTTATGACATTTACAGCTAAAATGTGAGGCGGAACAACCATTTTTTAAAAATGTTTTTAATTTCTTACAGTTTTTTTATTTTATTCATAATAAATTATGTTTCATATATGAATAGTTCATGAAATTAAAGCCTTGTTTCTCCTAAACAAAATGATATATAATAAGTGTGGGTGCATTTAATATGAAAGAGGTGAATTACGGTTGAACAGACAAAGAGCGCAAATTCCAGTTTTTGTTTACATTTTGTTTTGATCAGAATGTGTACTATTGACTCCGTCCTGGAGGGGTTAAATGTTTTGTTTATGTTTTGTTTTGATCAGAACTTGTACAATTGTCCTTAACCCCTTAACGACGCTGGACGGAAATTTTCCGTCAAGGCAGACCTACCCTTAAGGACGCTTGACGGAAAATTTCCGTCATTTACTAAAGTTAACGCCAGATCGCCGCGATCGCGGCGATCGTGGGGTTAACGCTGTTGCTGGGTGCCTCGGCATTTGAGGAAGCCCAGCATCAGCCAATAGCGCTGTCCCAGCACATGTGATCACTGTGACAGCCAGTCACAGCGATCACAGTGCTGCTGGGATTTCCTGATCCTCCTCCCTCCACCTCTGTGTGTGTTTAGAAGTGGAGAGAGACGGATCGGTTGAAATTTTGTGTCCCTGACAGACACAAAGTATTTTAAAGTTAAAAAAATCCCTTTACTTCCTTTCCCTGTAAAAATTAACAAGGGTTTAACCCTTTGATCACTGGCAGCAGTGATCACAATACTGATCACAGTACTTTACTTAGATCAGTTTTTTTTTTTGTAACCCTCAGGGGTTAACTTTATTTTATTTTAAACCCTCAGGGGTTAAATATATTTAATTTATTTTTTGTACTATTATTTTCAGTTAATTAGTTAGCTGGGGTGGATTGGAGCTAGGGGGAATTGGGGAATCTAGCATTAGTGTAGCTAGGAAGCTGAAAAGTTTTAGAAAGTTATTAAAAGTTATTAAAAGTTTGTAAAAGTTTGTAAAAGTTTATAAAATCATACAAAAAAGTGAAGAAAGGAAAAAAGAGGAAAAAAAAGTAGTTTATTTTAAGTCAAAGCATTTCTGCTTTGCTAGGTGTAAGCACTGTGTTTAGCGGTGATCTGATTTCTGTTTTTACCCACAGGGGTTAATTTTTTTTTACGTTTTTAGAAGTTTTTAAGAGTTTTAAAAAAGTTTAAAAAAGTATTAAAAAAAGTTCAGAAAACAAAAAAAGTATAAAAAAAGTTAAAAAAAACTAAAAAATACGTTATTTAGTTAAAGTTAATTTTAAGCTTTGACCATGCTTAGAAGGTTTAGTGCCGAGGAGGCATATAATATATTAGCAGCCGACTCAGAGGCAACCGACACTGCCTCAGAGAGTGTAGAGGGTGACTATGTGCCAGACACAGATGAAGAGAGTGAAGATACCCCTGGCACTGCTCCTGACGCTGATATTTGGGTGCCCCCTAACAATTTTGTCCCCGACATCCCTCTGTTCACTGCGACTCCTGGTATTCAGGGAGACGTGACCAGCTATAACTCCCAGGATTTTATGGAGCTGTTCCTTGGGGATGATTTTTTAGGGCAGATAGTTACACAAACAAATATTTATGCAGCGCAGTATCTGGCACAAAATGCAACAAGTCACCTTGCCAAAAAAGGGAGCTGGTACCCCACTAGTGTGCCAGAGTTAAAACAGTTCTGGGCACTAACCATCCTGATGGGAATTATAAAAAAGCCCAGCATCCGAATGTACTGGTCCAAAAACCCAGTATGCAATACTCCCATTTTCTCTCAGACCATGAGTAGGCCCAGATATGAATCAGTACTGCGCTTTCTGCACTTCAATGACAATTTGAAGTGCCACCCCAAAGATCATCCGCAGTATGACAAACTCTATAAAATCCGCCCCCTAATTAACCATTTTAATAAAGAATTTGGCCTAATTTATACTCCCCAAAAGAATATATGTATTGACGAGTCCCTAATGAAATACAAGGGTAGACTGGGGTTTAAGCAATACATACCAGCCAAAAGATCCCGGTATGGCATCAAGCTATACAAGTTATGTGAAAGTAGCAGTGGGTATGTTTATACCTTCAGAGTATATGAAGGTAAAGATAGCCACCGGGATCCCCCAGGTTGCCCTGATGTAGTTGGGACTAGCGGAAAAATAGTTTGGGATCTAATGAACCCGCTACTGAACAAGGGGTACCACCTCTACCTTGATAATTACTACAATAGCATACCCCTTCAAAAAATGCTATATTGTTTTGAGACTGTGGTCTGCGGCACTATCCGCAAGACACGCACTGGCTTCCCCAAGGCTCTGGCAGAGAAAAAAATTAAAAAGGGGGAAACTGCTGCTCTATGCCAGGACGAACTGCTGGCTCTGAAATACAGAGACAAAAAGGAGGTGTTCATACTGACTACCATGCACAGTGAACACACACGCAGGGTCGCAGTCCGTGGCAGACAGGAAACAAGATGGCTGCCTGTCTGCATTAAGCAATACAACAAACACATGGGGGGAGTTGACCTGTCTGATCAACTGCTGCAGCCATATCTGATAATGAGAAAGACCAGGGCCTGGTATAAGAAAGTGGGCATTTATTTAATGCAAATGGCTACTCATAACGCATTCATCCTTTTCAAAAAGGCAAATCCTCAGCTGAAATGTACTTTTCTTACATTTCAGTTCCAGCTAATTTCGGTGCTGCTCACTGAGTGCCACAGTGGGGAGCCATCAGCAGGGCCTAGCAGCAGAAATATTCAGACAGGTCACTTCTGCTTTCGGATACCACCAACCCCCAAAAAAAAGACCCCCCAGAAAAGGTGCAGGCTGTGTTACCAGAGAGGCATTCGAACGGAGACCAGTTTCTACTGCCCTGATTGTCCCTCTCAGCCTGGCCTTTGTATTGGGAACTGTTTTAAATTATTTCATACTCAGGGCCAATAGTATGTTGTAGTTCTTCTGTTATTTAACCACTGACTATATATATATTATTTTATTTTTAATTTAGTTAATTGGGGTGGATGATAGTTCCTGGGAAATTGGGGAGTTTAGTGCGTATGCTAGGGGTAAAAATACAAAATAAATAAATAAATAAATAAATAAAATAAAATAACATTATTATAACATTGTTTTGTTAAAGTTCTTGTGTAAAAAGTTAAAAATGCTTAGGAAGTACAGTTAGAGAATTCTGACAGCGGATTGAGATGTGACAGACAGTGCCTCAGAGTTTGACCCAAAATGGGACATGGACCCAGCATGCAAATTCAAAGTTTGAAACAAACCTGAAATGACTGAGTCTCAAATGTGCCCCTTCAACATCCACATATACCTGAGAAAGGTACACACGGGGGTATTGCTGTACTCAGACGACATAGCTGAGTGACATATGAAGCATTATACTGCCGTAGCACACCTAAGGATTGTAAACTATGCATTAAAATCTCAAAGTGTGTGCCGAAAAGGCAGAGAAAATGCTTACTACTACTAGACTTGGTACTCACTAGCGAAAAAATTATCCCACCCTAAGGTTCAAAACGGGCCTTTTGAAATACCCTGGGGTGTCTTCTTTAAAAAATGGTAGGCCTTTGTTGGGGAAGTTTGAATTCTCAACCTGTTAAATGCCCAAAATGGGACATGGACCCAGCGTAAAAATTCAAAGTTTGAAACAGACCTCAAATTGCCGAGTCTCAAAGTTGCCCCTCCAACATCCACATATACCTGGGAAAGGTACACACGAGGGTATTGCTGTACTCAGACGACATAGCTGAGTGACATATGAAGCGTTATACTGCCGTAGCACACCTAAGGATTGTAAACTATGCAGTAAAATCTCAAAGTGTGTGCCAAAAAGGCAGAGAAAATGCTTACTACTACTAGACTTGATACTAACTAGCGAAAAAATGATTCCACCCTAAGGTTCAAAATGGGCCTTTTGAAATACCCTGTGGTGTCTACTTTAAAAAAACGGTAGGCCTTTGTGGGGAATGTTTGAATAAGCAACCTGCTATTAGAACCCAAAATGAGTCATAAACCTATAAAATTATGTGAAAACTGAAATGGTCAGGTCTCCTATATGGCAGTGTAGCGTCAGGTATTCCGACTGAAGGCCTACATTGGGGGTATCGTTTTACTCATAGGAGATAGCTCAGCATAATTTAGGTTGTTTGATCATATTGGAACATCTCAAATATACAAAATGCCCAGCACAAATGTAATGCTTAAGGAAAAAATGCGAAAAATATTTTTTTACCACAAACTTTGACATATAATGGCGAAAAAATGGCGACATGTTAAGGCACAATATATGCCATATGAGATACCCTGGAGTGTCTGCTTTCACAAATGGTAGGCCTTTTTGCGGTTTTTGAAACAGTCCAACTGCTATAATGGCCCAAATTGAAACATAAGCCCTGCAAATCCGTCTCTCAAAATTCTACTCTAAAAACTGAAATGGTCAGGTCTCCTTTATGGCACTGTAACGTCACCAAATAGTGTCAAAGACATACATTGGGGGTATTGTTTTACTCAGAAGACTTAGCTGAGCATAATTAGGGGTGTTTTATCATAGTGGAACATATCAAATATACAAAATGCCCAGCACAAATGTAATGCTTAAGGAAAAAATGCGAAAAATATTTTTTTACCACAAACTTTGACATATAATGGCGAAAAAATGGCGACATGTTAAGGCACAATATATGCCATATGAGATACCCTGGAGTGTCTACTTTCACAAATGGTAGGCCTTTTTGCGGTTTTTGAAACAGTCAAACTGCTATAATGGCCCAAATTGAAACATAAGCCCTGCAAATCCGTCTCTCAAAATTCTACTCTAAAAACTGAAATGGTCAGGTCTCCTTTATGGCACTGTAACGTCACCAAATAGTGTCAAAGACATACATTGGGGGTATTGTTTTACTCAGAAGCCTTAGCTGAGCATAATTAGGGGTGTTTTATCATAGTGGAACATATCAAATATACAAAATGCCCAGCACAAATGTAATGCTTAAGGAAAAAATGCGAAAAATATTTTTTTACCACAAACTTTGACATATAATGGCGACAAAATGGCGACATGTTAAGGCACAATATATGCCATATGAGATACCCTGGACTGTCTACTTTCACAAATGGTAGGCCTTTTTGCCGTCATTTGAACAACCAAACTACTATAATGCCCCAAAATAAGACATAGGTCCATTAAATCCATCTTTGAATTTTCTAACTGTAGAAACTGAAATAGTCTGGCCTCTTATATTTCATTATAGCTTCCCAAAATAGTGGCAAAGGCATACAAGGGGGGTATTGTTGTACTCAGCAGATGTTGCTGAACACAAAATGGGATTTTGACCAGGAATAGCACACAGCAGCTTTACAAAATACACATTTAAAAAACCTTGTTATATGTGTGTATTTCAAAAAACAGAAAAAACACAATTTTACTGCAATATGTAGCAGAGATTGGTGGGAAAATGGCTATGTAAAAAGTGTCAAAATACCCTTAAATAAATAGCCTGTGATGTCTTCTTTATATAAATATATACTTTTGTGTAGCAATTTTGTTTTCTGTGACAGCTGTCAAACTTACAAGTCAAACATACCAACTTCTAAAAGATTTTCACATTTAAATTTTATATTACTCCTTGTATTTTGTGACCTGTAACTTTTAAAATAAGCTGAAATCCTTTACATATTATGCACTTTGAAAAACAAGACACCTAAATGAATTTATTTTTAATTACTTTTCCTAAGCTGGACATATTATACACACACTATTATTGCCAAAACTGTGAAAAATATATATATTTTTTTAATTTTTTTTCATTTTTTTATGTTTTTTAATAATAAATTAGATTTTATGTATAAGTCACATCAAAGTAAAGCCCATCTTGTCCTTTAAAAAACGATATATAATATGTGTTGGTTCAATAAATGAGAGCGATGCAAATTGCAGTTGAACACAAACAGCAGAAAATGCAAAAATAGCTTGTGTCCTTAAGGGTATGTCCAGCTTCTGAAGCTGTGTCCTTAAGGGGTTAAAACATAATCAATTTCCTTTCAAAATTTGATGAAAGGATAATTTTATTAATATACAGTGTTGATAATTTTATTAATATATAGTGTTGAGATGGCCGTTTTTTAGGGTCGATGGGGAATATAAATAGAGCCCAAAACGGGGCCTAGATAGGGGAAGCAAATCAACAACAAAATGGCAAATGTGACTCCCAACCTGGTCCCAAAGACAAATCTACATTATTAGTGTACACAATTTTAAATTATTGCTCAATTAAATAAAATTTAAATAAAGTGGGAATTCCTATTTGCAGGTGTAAGCCCAAAAAATATAAAAGGCATTTCAAAGGCAGGACAAACGCACAGTCTCATACAGATATCTCAAATAATTTCATACAAAATGCAGTTGAAATATCTTTATATAATGTGGTCTGCTTGGCATCTCATATCTACCACACACCACACTTTTCATTATGGGAACTATATGGTCATATGCTCACAGTACCTCACCCACCATAGCATAGTATACATTGGACAGCAGCATAAAGGAATAAACAAAATGGTATGCTTTAATAGGCAATAAGTAACAATTCTGGAAGAAAGCTATGAAATTCCACAAGGCTGTTTACATGACAGGTATTCTTTCAAGACTGCAGGCTCTATAGAAGACTTCTAGGTGCGTGTTTTATTCATCCAATAATGGGAAGAAGAAAGCATTTTAAGCATCACAACATCGCAAACCATAATTAAATCTTTTTGACTCGTTGCATTTTGACTCTCCGACACCTGATTTCTAAAATGTTGTTATTGAACTTAACAATGCTTGCAGTTATGGGTTATTGGACATCTTTAAAATATAGCTCAGAACCAAACAATGTTTTATTAATCTTTTTAAAAACATGTTTAAAGTCTTTATTCTTCAGGGTGTAAAGAAGAGGATTTAACATTGGAATAAGTATGATATATAAAAGGGCAAAAAACTTGTCCTCTCCTGGAGAATACATAGATGTTGGTCTCATATACAAACAGATCATTGTTCCATAATAGATGATAACACAGGTCATGTGAGAGGCACAGGTAGAAAAAGCTTTATGTCGACCACTTGCTGATTGTATATTTAGAATAGTAGAGATAATAAACACATAAGATATCAAAGTAAGTATAAATGCACTTACAGTCAGCAGAGCCCCATCAATGTAGTTCCATATCTCGATAGTAAATGTATCACTACAGGTAAGTTTAAGCAATGGGGTTAAATCACAGAAAATGTGGTCAATATGGTGTGAACGACAATATGAAAAATTTGCAATTAAAATAGCATGTGCAACAGGATCGAGTAAACCCATGACCCACACTGCAAGTACTAGTCGAGCACAGTGCGTTGGATTCATAAGAATTGAGTAATGAAGAGGGTGACAGATTGCTACATAGCGATCATAAGCCATTGCAGCCAGTAGTAAGACCTCTGTACAAGCAAAGCACATGAAAAAATACACCTGAATAAAGCACTCTAGAAAGGATATGGACTTACACTGCGTGAGGAGCATGGCCAACAGTTTGGGTAGAATGGTTGATGAGTATGAGATATCAATGACTGATAGGTTACACAAGAAGATGTACATGGGTGTGTGTAAATGAGAGAACAAAACTATAGATGTAAAAATGAGAAGATTACTGAAGATAATGATGAGATAAACTGATAAAAATGTTATAAAAAGAGGAAACTGAAGATGTGGTAAGTCTGAAAAACCTTGTACAGTGAATTCATTTGGATTGGATTCATTTTCTGACATCATTTTTAATCTTCTTGTCTACAAACAAGACACATAGATCACTTGTGGCACTTTCCACTCATGAAATTTACCCATACACTGTTTAGTTATATGTTGTGGTTCTATTGTTTCAAACATTTGGAGGCATTGGAGTGAAACATTTAAAAATGTATTAAAAAGCCAGAAACAAAGGATAGATAGCAAACCATAGGATAGAATCAATAAATAAAAATTCAAGATTACCCTATATCAGGCCCCCCTCAGGACACTGAGCAAATGCCGGGTGGGTTGCAGTTGTTATGGGCCAAGGCCAACAGAGAAGATCAAAGGATCAGCAACAGATCAAAGAGGGCTCTCTGCCCATTCATGGGATGATCAAAGATCTCTGTCACTGGCCCAGCAAACTCTAATGCCAGGGAGAAGGGAGCCTGGCAGCCTCTGATCTACATCTTTGCCAGATGCAGGCCATGTGTGTCTGTGTCCTCTGGCTAATCAGACAATAAGTGTTAGTGTTAAAATTTGAAAGAGAGATACTCATGGTCTGCACCTGGCACAGGTGAAAACCTCAATTCCAGTCCACTGTAGCTAAAAGCAAAGTAGCTAAATAAGTTTAAAAATAAAGAAAACAAATAAATAGCTATACTATTATAAACACAATACAATCCCTTTAAACACACTATATTCCCTACACACACTGAACCCGCTATGCACACACTAAGCATTCCCTGTACACACACAAAAATGCACTCTATATACACATTATACCCCTATACACACAATTCACCCCTGTACATACAACATTCAACACCTATACGTGCACTAAATTCTATACACACACACACACACACACACACACACTACATTCCTATACACATACTCACTAAACTCTCTATACACACATTACAGTCCCTGTACACAGACTACCACCACTATGCACATATAGTATAACCCATTATACTATTTATAGACAAATACTACATCCCCCTATATTTATGCATACACTACAGATTTTAGAAAAACACCCACAATGCAACCCATATACACAAATACACACACAAACACACAAACTCACACTTTGGAGTGGCTAGATACACACACACATACTCACCACAACTCCTAGACAAGCACACTACAGCCTCAATTGTTACACACATATGTGACAAACACTCTTGTCCAAAAACGTTTGCCACAAACTCCAGAAGGAGTGTGGAAGCTGGCATCCTGCCCCACTGACTATGGTCCGGGTCTGAGACCCCTTTCGGAAGTTACCCTGCCCAGCTGCCCTTAACGGCTTTCCCTTTGTGCCCCTTGTTCGGCACCCTTCCTCCTAATTAATTGAACCGAACGCTCGCTCCCTGGCAGCCGTTCCCACGAACAAACCCATGAATGCTCCTCAGTGGTACTAAGCTGTGACAGCTATGGAACTATTTTTAGGATGTGACCTGGCAGTTCCCGGTTGAACCACTTGCTGACCTGCCAGGAGATCGTTTTTTTGGAAGGAAGGTGCCTGAGACTAAGAGGAATAAATGCTTCCTATTTTGGACATAGGACCACGAGTGCGGCCAGTCAGAACTTTGCCCCGGTGGCCCGGTGCATAAATCTGAGCGCTATTTGGACGACTTGGATCAGAGCTGTTTGGAGATATAGGGCATGGTGATTTACTGTATGTTTTTATTATGTTTTGGGGTACTTTAATGCTTTATGTTTTTATGTTTGGCTCTCTGTTCCTGGGAGATAATTAACTTACCTGTCTTTAACTCAATTATCTCCCAGACACAGAGACACCTGGACGGGGCTTGTATTGTATAGTATGGAGACCCCCTGCTGAGGTCTGTGCATAAAAGACAGAGTTTGGCTCATGAAAATCAGTTGTACCCCCAGAACTCTGTGTCGTCCAGTTACTGGGAGGGATATGGTTATTCACTGCTCAGTGTCATCTTGCAGGATTCAGCAGTGAAAGTAAGGACTATAGCTCCCAGGACTGTGTGTCGTCCAGTCCCTGGGAGGGAATAGAACTAGTTCCCTATCCTGTTCCAAGACGAGAGGCTCAAGGAGGAGTGGAAGTTATTCCCGGTTCCAGCTAGGAAACAATCCATGGTGGAGGTACCCAGCTGGGATACAGGGAACTCTTCTACAGCATACACGCTCTACAGCCCATAGTCACTCACACAATCTCTACAGCTCTTTTACATCAACAATAAATACATGCACTATACAGCCCCTAGCCACCCATAATACACCACACACAAATTCCTTCACACACACACACACACACACACACTACATTATACATCCCCCTCTACACATACACAATCCCATACACAGCTTCCAAACACATAAAACACCACAGGCAGCCTTCCCACATATGCACTACATGCTTTACCAGCCCTGTTTCACTTTTGTCCTCTGGTATCCCATGGGGACGCCAGAACCAGGTCACCAACAAAGGCAGCACACATGTGTCATTAAATGCTCTTGTGCTGTGCAAAAGAAACACAGGACAATTCCCCATCTCCATCTGATTTTGGGGGAAGTGTTTGTCCTTAGTGTTGACATAATACATCTCCTCTCTGGTTCTGCTTCTCCTATTGGGATGCTCTGTATTTAAATACCTGGGCTAATTTTTTCTTCCAGCCCAACCCTTCCATGTATTACACATATACACATGTAACCAAGTGAAAAAGATAACACCAAAACTAATTTTCTTTGCAATAACTATAATTAAAATTACTTTCTAATTAAAAGAACCCTAACACTGGTCACTAGTATAGCTTCTCCATTTTTTTAATCAGCCTAGTGTATCACATTTTACATACACACAACTTAGACAAAGTTTGTTGTATCCACAAACATTTGTGAAAATAACTAGTGAAAAAAAGAACTCTGAATTCAAGCGGTGATGTGATAAGTATTATTGGCAACTAGAAATTTTTAGGAACAGCAGAAAACTTAAAGCGGAAGTCACAGAGCGGGGTCACTGAGCCACATAGTGAGTAAAAGTCGCCAATGCTAGTTGATTCCATAGCTGAAGAGTTCCAAAACTGTACGGTGGGAACTTCATGGAATTGTTTTTCATGGCCAAGCTGCTGCATGCAAGCCTCACAACAATTATAAGTACAATGCCAAACGTCAGATTAAGTTGTGTAAAGCATGCCGCCACTGGACTCAGGATCAGTGGAAACATGTTCTGTGGAGTGATGAATCACGCTTCTCCGTTTGGCAGTCTGATGAGTGAGTATGGGTTTGGGGGATGCCAGAAACCTGGCTGATTGTATTATGCCAACTGTAAAGTTTAGTGGTGGGGGGATAATGGTATGGAGCTGTATTTCAGGGGTTGGACTAGGCCCTTTATTTCCAGTGAAGGGAAATCCTAAAGCTATGCACCAGACATGGTGGGATAATTTTGTGTGTATTTTTCTGTGCCTGACCCAAACGGAACCCTTACCTCAACACCATTGAACACATTTGTAATGAAATGAAACAGAGATTGTGAGCCAGGCCTTCTCGTCTAACATCAGTGCCTGACCTCACAAATTCTCTATGTTTTGTATGGGTAAAAATACACACAGAAATGCTCCAAAATATTGTGTAAAGCCTTCCCAAAAGAAAGGAAGTTGTTATAGCTGCAAAGGTAGGATTAACTACATATTTATATCTATATATTTAGAATGCAATATCATAAAAATCCCTGTTGGTGTAATGGTCCATTGTCCCAATAATTGTCCATATAGTATATATACCAAAGTGGCAATTAAGATTCTTGTATTGTAACGGCCACCAGCAGGGGAACAACGACTGGTGCAACTAGTGTGGACACACTGGGGCCCACAATCTAAGGTTACCATTGGGTAACTCTCACACTTGGGGTCACCTGATAGACATCTCTGATCAGGTTAGGCACCGCAGTCGTTTTACAGTTTGACTTGGTCACGGTCATGACAACAGTGGTGTAAGGAAGTGAGTACAGGTCTTTTCTCCCAGGGTACAGTGAGCACTGTGGGGTCAGAGAGAGGATGGAGGAACGTAGACTGAGGAAACCAGGACCAGCCCCAGACTCCCATCAGCCTCAGACACCAGTCAGATCCCACTGGACCCCATGGTTTCCCTCCCACACCCAAAAGGTATGGAAACAGGTGGGTGGCTAAAACTCAATGTATGCAATGTATGTGTGTATCGGTATTTGTGTATCTGTGTGCATGTGTGTATATGTGTTTGTCAGCATGTGTGTGTATCTGTGTTTGTGGGGCAGTGTATATGTCTCAGTAAGTGAGTGTGCATATATGTGTGTTTGTGTCTGACAATGTACAGTATATGTATATTTGCATGCATTTGAGCATTAAAACACTAATATATACAAACAAACCCCTGCATTCTAAATGCCAATATGGTTTACAAATACATCACTGCAATAAAACAGCAACACCACAAACAAACACACCCCTGCATCCAACCACCAGCACTACATACAAAAACATACTCGGCAATATCACACAAACACACCCATACATTCAAATGTCAAAGCTGCATACAAACATACAACTGCATTTAAATGCCAATATTACACAAAAATACACCCCGCATTCACACATACCTACTCTATACAAAATCATGCTGATTTCTTTTTAAAAGGTTTATTCTAGAGACTGGTAGCTATGGACATATCTTCCAATCACTTTAGATTCATTCATTTATGTCTTAAATTTAATTAGCTGCTTCACTACTCCAACAAAGTTCTACTTTGTAAAACAAAAAAAATCATTAAACATAAATCTGAAATTAGATCATGTATATTGTTTATGTATCATTCCTTCCGTCTATCTACAAGATTCCTGCTTCTTTATTGTGTTCAGATATTAATCAAGTTACAATATGCTGCTATTTGAATATGTTTTTTTAACCTTCCTTCCATTATTTAATGTTGCATGTATTATGATGTCTAGTACCAATAGATCTCCTTTAAGATCCTGAAGTATTCTAATTCTATGTTTAATTGCCTCCAAAAATGTTGCACTATGAATATTACTGTTTCTTGTCTCATTGCTTTATGAAGCCTATGTTTTATTTGTTTTTTTTAAAACGTCATTAAACCTAAAGATGAAATATAATTTATAATATTTCCTTCCTTTATCTATGATATTATAGCTTCTATTTTTAAACTTAAATGATGTTGATCAAGTTACAACATGCCCTTTTTAAACCATTCTACATTTATTTCATTTTGTTCTGTAATGGGGTGTATAATGGCAACAGACCGCCTTTACAGTCTTGTATCATTTGACTTTTGAGTTAATTCTCTCCATAACTTATGTGCTATGCACAATATCTTCTCTAGATAAATACAACATAAACTTATTTATTTATAAGTTGCTGATATTGTCTTTTGATGTAAAATGTGGTTTTTTTTTTCTTCTATGCTTTGCACGTCCCAGTTCATTCATTGTGTTGCAGTGAATAATAAAATGTGTTAGAGGTGAAATTATAATTAAAGTGACTGTCCTAGCACTGTAACCAAAAATGGTGCCTGCATATAGTTCAATTTTTCACAATTCATTATTTAATATATATAAAAAGACATAAAATAGGAATTTATTCATTAAATGTTGTGATTTATTCCCAGGGCTTTTAAAATGTATTTTTTTTTTGTTTACCTTTATTTTAAAAACTATATTTTGTTAGTATATTCTTGACTCAATGTACTCAGGGTTGTCAAATTGGTTGGTGCTGTGAGAATACATAATTTTAATAAATAGTTGTTGTTTTTATTCACTGTATAACAAATTGCAGAGTTGATGAAAATAAAATTAGATATATTTGCAGTTTGGGTATCTGTCTATTTTAATATATGCAATTTGGTTTCCAAGTCACTATAATTTAGTGTTTAGTAAATAACCCCCTGTGGGTTTGGGGTGACTTAAGAAATTATAATAAAAGGCTGTAAAATCCCATGTTTTTTCTATATGGATTTTTAATTTGTCTCTGCTATTTTAGATTTAATTTAATCAGTTTCCAAATCATGATAATGAAGAGACTCCTTATAGCTGTGTGTAACAAACTATAACTAGACTAGTTGGAGAAATGTTGTAGCCTAGTTAATTAGACCTGCATTTGACAACTGCATTGTCACAGAAGACAAACTTGTGAGTTGTGGTACTGGGTTGTCAACAGAAGAACAAGCTGATTATGCATCTTGTTAGAGGATCCCTTTTATATAAATGAAAATTATATAATATAATTAAGGGTGCTTGGGAAGCCAGGCTATATTACGTTGTTCCTGTTTATTTTTTTTCAATATATGTTCATTTCATAGGCACCATATATTTGAATGAAATATTATTATAGGGCACAAAATAAACGTATCATCAATAATGGTGAAATAAAATATTTACAATATATAAAATGGTGTCAGTACTTACAAAGAGTAAATAAGTGCCTCCGTAATGCTTAATAAGGAATGTCACAAAACTCTCGGCACGAAGGTTCTGCAAATTATTCTGAGCATATTTATTCTCCAGTATGAGGCATTCTGTGTCCACTATAGGGACTATAAAGCGTTTAGGGTCCAATTACATTTATTCTCTTCCATGAGGCAACCTGCTCCACTGTGTGCATGTATCACTGTGTGACTCTGTTCACTTAATGTAGAATCACAAATGTGAAGAATGTGAAGTGTGGTGCTGAAAATTGCAAGTGTGTTGCAAGATGTGTTAGAAATGTGTCAAAAATTCACCAGAATAATGTTGGACTTTGTAACATCAATGACATGTAGCTTCACTGAAATTTAATTAGTGAGTTAGCAGAAGGCCTCTGCTCAAAGTTGCAGCAAATGATAGTGTGATCAGATGCAGAACATTGTATTATTTTAGAAGACTGGCAATGTTGAAATTAAAATTAGAAGATGTGTGTTACATATCTTTAAAATGTAAGCATACGGGCAGGACAGTAACCTATATTATTAATCTGTTTATATTGTATTGTCTCTTTTTTTTCAATTACACACACTGCAGAATATGTTGGTGCTTTATAAATGCCAATGATAAATAAATAAATAAAAATATACATTCAACAAAAAATGTGCAATATTTTAAAATTAAAAATGTGACAAAATGTTTTAAGTAGTACCAAATTTAATGCTCAACATAAATTGTGTGACATTATGAAGGTGAACTTTTGACGCGATCGGGAATGGTCAAGTTTGAGATTTTACTAAGTAAAATTATGTAGTCCTATTATTGATGTGCGTCATAAAACTTTCTGAATTCCTAGATGACCTATGACTAGAGTTGAGTGAACCTGAACCGCAAAGTTCAGGTTCATACCGAACATTACGGGTTTTGGACCCCGGACCCGAACACAGACATTTCACTGTATGTTCGGTTTGGAGTTCGGTGTTCAGCAATTTTAATGGCGTGTTTTGAAAGGCTGCAGGGAAGCCAATCAATAAGCGTTTGACTCGTTTGCCCTTAGAAGCCATCACAGCCATGCCTACTAATGGCATGATTGTGATTGGCCAGTGCAGCATGTGATCCAGCCTATATATATAAGCTGGAGTCATGTATCGCCGCACGTCACATGAGCTCTTACAGGGAGTGCAGAATTATTAGGCAAATGAGTATTTTGACCACATCATCCTCTTTATGCATGTTGTCTTACTCCAAGCTGTATAGGCTCGAAAGCCTACTACCAATTAAGCATATTAGGTGATGTGCATCTCTGTAATGAGAAGGGGTGTGGTCTAATGACATCAACACCCTATATCAGGTGTGCATAATTATTAGGCAGCTTCCTTTCCTTTGGCAAAATGGGTCAAAATAAGGACTTGACAGGCTCAGAAAAGTCAAAAATAGTGAGATATCTTGCAGAGGGATGCAGCACTCTTAAAATTGCAAAGCTTCTGAAGCGTGATCATTGAACAATCAAGCGTTTCATTCAAAATAGTCAACAGGGTCGCAAGAAGCATGTGGAAAAACCAAGGCGCAAAATAACTGCCCATGAACTGAGAAAAGTCAAGCGTGCAGCTGCCAAGATGCCACTTGCCACCAGTTTGGCCATATTTCAGAGCTGCAACATCACTGGAGTGCCCAAAAGCACAAGGTGTGCAATACTCAGAGACATGGCCAAGGTAAGAAAGGCTGAAAGACGACCACCACTGAACAAGACACACAAGCTGAAACGTCAAGACTGGGCCAAGAAATATCTCAAGACTGATTTTTCTAAGGTTTTATGGACTGATGAAATGAGAGTGAGTCTTGATAGGCCAGATGGATGGGCCCATGGCTGGATTGGTAAAGGGCAGAGAGCTCCAGTCCAACTCAGACGCCAGCAAGGTGGAGGTGGAGTACTGGTTTGGGCTGGTATCATCAAAGATGAGCTTGTGGGGCCTTTTCGGGTTGAGGATGGAGTCAAGCTCAACTCACAGTCCTACTGCCAGTTTCTGGAAGACACCTTCTTCAAGCAGTGGTACAGGAAGAAGTCTGCATCCTTCAAGAAAAACATGATTTTCATGCAGGACAATGCTCCATCACACGGGTCCAAGTACTCCACAGCGTGGCTGGCAAGAAAGGGTATAAAAGAAGAAAATCTAATGACATGGCCTCCTTGTTCACCTGATCTGAACCCCATTGAGAACCTGTGGTCCATCATCAAATGTGAGATTTACAAGGAGGGAAAACAGTACACCTCTCTGAACAGTGTGTGGGAGGCTGTGGTTGCTGCTGCACGCAATGTTGATGGTGAACAGATCAAAACACTGACAGAATCCATGGATGGCAGGCTTTTGAGTGTCCTTGCAAAGAAAGGTGGCTATATTGGTCACTGATTTGTTTTTGTTTTGTTTTTGAATGTCAGAAATGTATATTTGTGAATGTTGAGATGTTATATTGGTTTCACTGGTAAAAATAAATAATTGAAATTGGTATATATTTGTTTTTTGTTAAGTTGCCTAATAATTATGCACAGTAATAGTCACCTGCACACACAGATATCCCCCTAAAATAGCTAAAACTAAAAACAAACTAAAAACTACTTCCAAAAATATTCAGCTTTGATATTAATGAGTTTTTTGGGTTCATTGAGAACATCGTTGTTGTTCAATAATAAAATTCATCCTCAAAAATACAACTTGCCTAATAATTCTGCACTCCCTGTATTAGTGTAGGGACAGGATGCTGCAGCTGTGAGGGACAGCTTAGGAAAGAATTCTGAAGTCCAGAGAATTTAGTTTGCAAGCCCTATATTTAACCCTGTTAAATGAACTGAATGGGTTAATTTAACAGTGTATAGTGCCAAGCCCCATATCATAACAAGGCCCTATACACTGTTAAACGAACCCATTCAGACTGGCGTTTAAGGACAAGCACTGTGAAATAATGCTTGCAGTGCTTTTATGCATGGCAACCTCATAGGCTACATCACACATGGGAGAGGGAAAAATAATGTGGCTACACACCATGAGACAACATAGCAATAAACATTTGGATATTAGAACTTTACTCCGTAACTTTCCAAAAGACCATACAGCCTGTACATGGGGGTAATGTTATACTTGGGAGACTTTATTGAATACAAATATAGTGTTTCAAAACAGTAAAATGTATCATAATGATGATATCGTCTGTGAAAGTGTCATTTTTTTTTTGTAGTTTTGGTGTTTTGGCTTGCATTTCAGTTTATTCACATTGAAATTTGCCAGATTGCGTGTCTTTGAAACCTATGATAGTCCAGGAATGAGAATTGCCCCCATGATGACACACCATTTTCAAAAGTAGACAACCCAAGGTATTGTAAATGGGGTATTAATAGAAATATATACTGGCGCTCTTTTAAAACACTAAATTAACAAAGTATTATACAATTAAACATATAATAGCTGCTGTAACACCAAGTGTAATCTTTCCTCATACACTGATCACAAAACAAAATGCAAAAGAAGGTGAAGCGCTACATTCAAATATTAAATTGTCCAGAGTCTGATTGACTGTCACTCCAAAAAAGCCACAGTGTTGATGGTATAGAGACAATGATCTGAAAGAGAGATTAAATTCTCATAGTGTAAAACTGTCATCCAGTATACTTAATATTGCTCTACATAAGGAACCACTCACATATTTCTGAGCTATCAACCAAGCTCAGGGATGAACGCTCTCAGGTCCGTAAAGGTGACCTTTCCCCTTCTTCAATTCAAATAATTTGCCACGATGTGGCTAGAGCTCAAACAAAATAACATATGGTGCAATATAGTCTGGAACCAGAATTTCAATAAATGATAAAAGTATATTATACTCACAAGTATAGAGCCACTTTAAGGCTCTTTTTCAACACGTTGTGTAGTTAAGGACTACACTCCTATATAGCAGGAACCAATAGCCCAATAATGAAAATCCAAATACTTTATTTAGGTAATCTGAATCTAAAATTCTAATGGCCAATTAGAATATACTAAAATCAAATACACTCAAATATAAAAAAGAAGAAATATGTAAAAATATCAAATAAAGGGCATAAAGGTGATAGTATCAAAGTCCCCAGGACGCATTTTGTCGAACTTATGTCGGCTTCCTCAGCTGGGTAAAAGTCACAATACATTCCTCCTCCTGTCAGAAGTCCTGCTATTATACCCTGTCCATGATTTGAGCACGATGTTCAGCTGTTGTTTGGCGCGCTGATGCTTCTTCTTTCTCGGCGGGCACTGTGTGTATTCCAAGCCTCCTTCTCATTGCGGTTTACTTCCGCATATGACGTCATCCTGATTCTGTTCCATTAACGCTGTAGTCTCCTCTTAAACAAGAACCTCGATCTCACATATCGAGTGTTCATGAAGGTGCAGAATACCGTCCAAAGGACGGAAAAAAAGAAAATACTAACTACAACTATTAAGATAAAAACATATATAATAAATACATTCAATCCATAATATTCTTATATTACAAATACATAAGAAGGGCAATATAGTTAAAAAAATGCATGTCCCAAATATAACTAATTGTAACTAATGTCCTTATTTGAAATGTTGTCTCAACCTACGCTTTTCACTCCAATATCTATTTCATAGCAAAGTAATTTTCATAAATATATATAATAGAGATTCTACAGAGCAATCCTCGCTATTTCTCATCATTCTTGCAACAATGTACATATAGAGATACATTTGTGTATTATTGCAAATGTGTCAATTCTGTGTCAAAATAATTATTAAGCTAATATCTATGTATATTCTAAATGTTAGGGAATTTATCTCTTAAAGTGCATTTAACCTTTATTCTATTTCATTTTTTTATTTTTTTTATTTTTTTTTTATTTATTATTTATACGTTATTCTATAATTTCTCCTTCCCCATTTAGTTGATGAACCCCTACTTATGAGAAACAAACCATAAAAATTACTCAGAATTCGGAATTTAGTCCTTAGGGGATAAGGGTATTTAGTTCAAAGATCCATTTCATCTCTTCTTTGCTAAGTTTCTGGTTAAAATCCCCCCTCCCCCCCACTCCAATCTCTTTCCACTCTAATTAGTCCTAAAAAATGACTACCTAACGGAGATTGATTATGATGAAGTTTGTAATGGAGAGGTACACTATGATTCTCAGCTCCCTTCATTATATTCCTGCTGTGCTCCTCAATCCTAATGTGGAGTGGCTGAGTAGTTTTACCCACATAATTTAAACCACAGGGGCATTGCATTACATAAATCACATTGTTCGTATGACATGTGATAACTTCTCTTATTGCATATTCTTTCTTTTCCTTACTCATAAAGTGCATAACTTGTCTTTTTTTTTGCCTGTTCTTCTGCACGCCAAGCACTGACCACAACCGAAAAAAACTTTTTCTTGCTTAAAAAATGTGTCTTTCTTTTTCTTCTCCCTGATATAACTCGACGTTAAGATACTTCGTAAATTCCTCACTCCTCTATGAATAAATTGAGGTTATACCGGTAATATTTTTTCTAACAATGGATCCTGGCGAAGAATGGGCCAGAACCTTTTTACAATTTTCATAATTCTAAAATTTTCAGTGCTATAATTGCAGATAAATGGCTCTCCTTCCATATTATGTTGTGTACGGTCCTTATATCTCAAGAGGTTATTCCGTTCTGTCTCTTTAACCTGTATCATTGCTTCTTCTAATTTAGTATCCTCATATCTCTTATCCAAAAAATCCTGTTTAATCTTCATTGATTGATGGTTATAACTCTCCAAATCCGTACAATTCCGCATAATACGTAAAAATTGCCCTCTAGGGGCATTCTCCAACCAGGGAGTAAAATGGCAACTTACCCTTTCAATAAAACTGTTAGCATCAACAGCTTTAAAAAAATTATTTGTCTTGATTTTTCCTTCTTCTATAAAAATGGTCAGATCTAAGAAATATATTTCTTGCTCACTCCAGGTACTGGTAAGGCTAATCCCCCATGTATTAAAATTCAGGAAGGCTAGAAATTCTTCCGAAAGTTGAACTCCTCCTTTCCAAATAAAGAAAATATCATCGATGTAAAGGCCATAGTTAACCAAGCTCTCCCCCCAGCCATGCCCATCATATATAAAATGTTGTTCCCAATATGACATAAACAAATTGGCATAGCTGGGGGCGAACCTAGTCCCCATGGTCGTCCCATTGACTTGAAAAAAATGTCTCCCCCAAACCAGAAATAGTTGTTATCTAGGATTAACCTGATACCATCCATGATATACTCAATTTGGGTTTCTAAAAGATCAGAACTATTTCTTAAATAATGGGCTACTGCTCTGCACCCATACTCATGAGGTATGTTGCTGTATAATGATGCAACATCACATGTAACTAGCAAAAAGTTTTCTTCCCATACACAATTATTAAGCATGCTCAATACCGCTATAGTGTCTTTTATATATGATCTCGTATTCTGTACCATAGGTTGAAGTTGTAAGTCTATATAGTGGGATACTGCTAGATATCGCATCTATCCCTGCCACTATTGGCCTGCCCGGGGGATTGGTGATGCTCTTATGCACTTTAGGTAAAAAGTAAAAGACTGGGACCTTCGGATGTAAAATATTTATAAAATCAAATTCCTTTTGGCTGAGCACTCCTATGTCCAGGCCTTTTTTTTAGGAATTCTCTAAATTTTTCTTGGATCTCCAGACTTGGATTTGCTGTCAATTTTTTATAAGTCACTCCGTCTGTCAGAATCCTTATCACTTCCTTGTTATAGGATTCCTTGGTCATAATAACTATGCCCCCCTCCCCCCCCTCTCTGCTGGCTTTATGACTAACTCTTCATTATTCTTCAGTTCTCTAAGAGCTTTTTTTTCCTGTATACTTAAATTATCATGGAACTTCTCTTTAAGATCTAATTTTTTACATTCATTTAGGACCATAGTCTCAAACGTAATCATTTTATTGGAAATCATCTGTTTAAAATTTGATTTCCTCTTTAGGTCCGTATGTCTAAATTCATCCTCCATATGTAACTGTCTTTCCATTGGATTTTTAATTAAAAAAAAATTGAGATAGAAATTCCTTTTAAATTTGTTCAGATCTATATATAGGTCAAAGGGATGTATGTGTTTGCTAGGGGCAAATTTTAACCCTTTCTTAAGGATCTTCACCTGTTCCTTAGTTATTGCTGTTTCACTAAGGTTATAGATTCCCATCTTACTGATATCTCCATTAAGCTCTCTATACTTTCTCTCCTGTCTTTCTTTGACTGTTTTTCCTCCTCTTTTTCCTCTTGGAATGAATACCTCCGTCTCTTGTGATTTAAGGGATAATCTCTCCTTTGATCTTCTTTGTGTCTTTCTATGAGGCGACTTCTCCAAAAATCCTGTTCCCCTTCTCTATCCTCTAAAGCTTGATACCGATTCTGCACTTTTATAGGTTCTTGAATATGAGGCTGGTATCTTTCTCTATCTTTCCTATATGTTGATCTAACTTGGTAGGGAGGCTCATAGGTAGGATTCCTATCGCTCTCTCCATAGGATCTATTCCCTTTTCTCTCCTCATTCCCATCACTTCGTTTATCCCTAAAGCTTTCTCTCCGGGATCAAAAGTTGGGCCTATACTTATAACTGTTTTCCTGTTCTTTTCTTTCATGTACATTATATGTCTTCCTATGGGTCTGTTTTTTCTCAAAAACCTCTTTATATGGTCTTTGGGGTGTAGGATTTCTCTTATATCTAGATTCGTATAGGGTGGGTTGGGATATATGCTGCCTTGGATTTTTATGTCTTTCTATACCTCTGAAGTTGCCATCTCTAGATTGTCCTTGATATTTGGAGAAGGATCTTACTTGTTTATTTTTATAATCCTTTATATCTCTTAAATATGTATTTCTCTTTATCTCTACTACCCCTCTCTCTACTTTATCTAGATTATTCCTAATGTCTTGTGTTATACAATCAAATTCTTCCTGGTTCAAAGCATTAAGTATTTCATCTTGGCATTTATTAATTTCCACATCTAACTCTTTAAGGTTCTCTCTCCTCCTAATAATAACAAGAGTGGCTCCATACTTGTGAGTATAATTTACTTTTAGCATTTATTGGAATACTGGTTCCAGACTATATTGCACCATATGTTATTTTGTTTGAGCTCTAGCCACATCGTGGGAAATTATTTGAATTGAAGAAGGGGAAAGGTCGCCTTTACGGACCTGAGAACGTTTATCCCTGAGCTGGATGAAATTAGACATACGGACCTAAAGAGGAAATCTAATTTTTTTCCTAAACAGATGATTTCCAATAAAATGATTACGTTTGAGACTATGGTCCTAAATGAATGGAAAAAATTAGATCTTAAAGAGAAGTTCCATGATAATTTAAGTATACAGGAAAAAAAAGCCCTTAGAGAACTGAAGAATAATGAAGAGTTAGTCATAAAGCCAGCAGACAAGGTAGTCATTTTTTAGGACTAATTAGAGTGGGAAAAGATTGGGGGGGGGGGGGGGGGGTGGAGGGGAGGGATTTTAATCAGAAACTTAGCAAAGAAGAGATGAAATGGATCTTTGAACTAAATACCCTTAGCCCCTACGGACTAAATTTCGAATTTGAAATTTAATACTTTTTAGATTAATTTTTGTACTGGATATAAGCTTATGCCATTTTTTAATTATTTGTATGGAGTAATTTTTATGTTTTTTTTCTCATAAGTAGGGGTTCCTCAACTAAATGGGGAAGGAGAAATTATAGAATAATGTATAAATAATAAATAAAAATAAATAAATAAAATAAAAAAATGACATAGAATAAAGGTTAAATGCACTTTTTTAAGAGATAAATTCCCTAACATTTAGAATATACATAGATATTAGCTTAAGAATTATTTTGACACATAATTGACACATTTACAATAATACACAAATGTATCTCTATATATACATAGTTGCAAGAATGATGAGAAATAGTGAGGATTGCTCTGTAGAATCTCTGTTATATATATTTATGAAAATGACTTTGCTATGAAATAGATTTTGGAGTGAAAAGCGTAGGTTGAGACAACATTACATATAAGGACATTAGTTATAATTAGTTATATTTGGGACATGCATTTTAAACTATATTGCCCTTCTTAAATATTTGTAATATAAGAATATTATGGATTGAATGTATTTATTATAAATGTTTTTTATCTTAATAGTTGTATTTAGTATTTCCTTTTGTCTGTCCTTTGGACGGTATTCTGCACCTATATGAACACTCAATATGTGAGATCGAGGTTCTTGTTTAAGAGGAGACTACAGCGTTAATGGAACGGAATCAGGATGACGTCATATGCAGAATTAAACCGCAATGAAAGGGAGGCTTGGAATACACACAGTGCCCGCTGAGAAAGAAGAAGCATCAGCGCGCCAAACAACAGCTGAACATCATGCTCAAAATCATGGACAAGGTATAAAAGCAGGACTCCTGACAGGAGGAGGAATGTATTGTGACTTTTACCCAGCTGAGGAAGCCGACAGACGTTCGATGAAACGCGTGCTGGGGACTTTTAAACTATCACCTTTATGCCCTTTATTTGATATTTTTATATATTTCTTCTTTTTTATATATTTGAGTGTATTTGATTTTAGTATATTCTAATTGGTCATTAGAATTTTAGATTCAGATTACCTAAATAAAGTATTTGGATTTTCATTATTGGGCTATTGGTTCCTGCTATAGAGGAGTGTAGTTATTAACTACTCAACATATTGAAAAAGAGCCTTAAGAGTGGCTCCATACTTGTGAGTATAATATACTTTTATCATTTATTGAAATACTGGTTCCAGACTATATTGCACCATATGTTATTTTGTTTGAGCTCTAGCCACATCAAGGGAAATTATTTGCATTGAAGAAGGGGAAAGTTCGCCTTTACGGACCTGAGAGCGTTTATCCCTGAGCTTGGTTGATAGCTCAGAAATATGTGAGTGGTTCCTTATATAGAGCAATATTAAGTATACTGGATTACAGTTTTACACTATGAGAATGTAATCTCTCTTTCAGATCATTGTCTCTATACCATCAACACTGTGGCTTTTTTGGAGTAACAGTCATTCAGACTCTGGACGATTTAATATTTGTATGTAGCGCTACACCTTCTTTTGTATTTTGCAAATGGGGTATGTCTAGTCTTTATTGGTAGCCACTTAGTCACAAGCAGTGGTCAAAAATAGTGTTCATATTAATTTTTTTGCCTTTTTCACACACAAACAAAAGATGAACGCTAAATTTGACTAGTGTATGGCAAATTCCAATGCGCATAAACTGAAAAATTTAACATGCTATATTTGACCCTGTAATTTTCCAAAACACCATAAAACCTGTACATCACAAAGCAAATATTATTATGACATTTACAGTTAAAATGCCATGCATAAGTCAAAATTAAAACATTTCTTAATTTCTCAAATTTATTATACATCTTATTCATATTTCATTATGTTTTTTATACAAATATTTGAGGTGAAATGAAAGCCCTGTTTCCCCTGAGCAAAATTATATATAATAAGTATGGGTGCATTTAATATAAAAAATGTGACTTAAAGTTGATCATACATATAGCGCAAATTCAAGGTTTTGTTTACGTTTTGTTTTGATCAGAACTTGTACAATTGACTTAGTCCTTAAGGGGTTAAAACATAATACATTTGCTTTCAAAATTTGATGAAAGGATAATTTTATTAATATACAGAGTTGATAATTTTATTAACATATAGTGTTGTGTTGACAGTTTTTTAGGGTGGATGGGGAATATAAATAGGGCCCAAACAGGGGCCTAGATATGGGGGAAGCAAATCCACAACAAAATGGCCAATGTGACTCCCAACTTGGTCCCAAAGACAAATCTACATTATTAGTGTACACAATTTGAAATTATTGCTCAATGAAATAAAATTAAAATAAAGTGAGAATTCCTATTTGCAGGTGTAAGCCCAAAATATAAAAAAGGCATTTCAAAAGCAGGACAAACACAAATTCTCATACAGATATCTTAAATAATTCCATACAAAATGCAGTTAAAATATCTTTATATAATGTGGTCTGCTTGGCATCTCATATCTATCACACACCACACTTATCATTATGGGAATTATATGGTTATATGCTCACACTACCTTACCCACCATAGCATAGTATACATTGGACAACAGCATAAAGGAATAAACAAAATGGTATGCTTTAATAGGCAATAAGTAACAATTCTGGAAGAAAGCTATGAAATTCCACAAGGCTGTTTACATGACAGGTATTCTTTCAAGACTGCAGGCTCTAGACATGACTTCTAGGTCTTGTTTTATTCATCCAATAATAGGAAAAAGAAAGCATTTTAAACATCACAACATCGCAAACCATAATTAAATCTTTTTGACTCGTTGCATTTTGACTCTCCGACGCCTGATTTAAAAAAAAAAATGTCATTGAACTTAACAATGCTTGCAGTTATGGGTTATTGGACATCTTTAAAATATAGCTCAGAACCAAACAATGTTTTATTCATCTTTTTAAAAACATTTTTAAAGTCTTTATTCTTCAGGGTGTAAAGAAGAGGATTCAACACTGGAATAAGTATGATATATAAAAGAGCAAAAAACTTGTCCTGTCTTGGAGAATACATAGATATTGGTCTCATATACAAACAGATTAATGTTCCATAAAATATAATAACACAAGTTATGTGAGAGCTGCAGGTAGAAAAAGCTTTATGTCGACCACTTGCTGATTGTATATTTAGAATAGTAGAGATAATAAACACATAAGATATCAATGTAAGTATAAACGCACTGACACTTAGGAGAGCCCCATCAATGTAGTTCCATATCTCGATAGTAAATGTATCACTACAGGTAAGTTTAAGCAATGAAGTTAAATCACAGAAAATGTGGTCAATATGGTGTGAACGACAATATGAAAAATTAGCAATTAAAATAGTATGTGCAACAGGATCGAGTAAACCCATGACCCACACTGCAAGTACAAGTCGAGCACAGTGCTTTGGACTCATAAGAATTGAGTAATGAAGAGGGTGACAGATTGCTACATAGCGATCATAAGCCATGGCGGCCAATAGTAAGACCTCTGTACAAGCAAAGGACAAGAAAAAATACATCTGAATAAAGCAGTCTAGAAAGGATATGGACTTACACTGAGTGAGAAGCATGGCCAACAGTTTGGGTAGAATGGTTGATGTGTATGAGATATCAATGGCTGATAGGTTACACAAGAAGATGTACATGGGTGTGTGTAAATGAGAGAACAAAACTATAGATGTAAAAATGAGAAGATTACTAAAGACAATGATGAGATAAGCTGATAAAAAAGTTATAAAAAGAGGCAACTGAAGATATGGTAAATCTGAAAAACCTTGTACAGTGAATTCATTTGGATTGGATTCATTTTCTGACATCATTTTCAATCTTCTTGTCTACAAACAAGACACATAGATCACTTGTGGCACTTTTCACCCATTACATTTACCTGTAAACTGTTTATTTATATTTTTTGGTTCTATTGTTTCAAACATTTGAAGGCATTGGAGTGAAACATTTAACAAATTTATTAAAAAGCCAGAAACAAAGAATAGATAGCAAACCATAGGATAAAATCAATAAATACAAATTCAAGATGACCTCCCTCGGGACACTGAGCAAATACCGGGTGGGCTGCAGTTGTTATGGGCCAAGGCCAACAGAGAAGATCAAAGGATCAGCAACAGATCATAGAGGGCTCTCTGCCGATTCATGGGATGATCAAAGATCTCCGTCACTGGCCCAGCAAACTCTAATGACAGGGGAAAGTGAACCTGGAAGCCTCTGATCCACACTTTTGCAAGATGCAGGCAATGTGTGTCTGTGTCCTCTGGCTAATCAGACAATAACTGTTCGTGCAGACGTTTGAAAGAGAGATATTCATGGTCTGCACCTGGCACAGGTGAAAACCTAAAATCTAGTCCACTGCACCACTAGGTACCACCATGCCCCCTGCAAAGAAGCTAAATAAAAATAACAAAAAATAAATAAATAACAACTATACTATTATAAACACAATGCAACCCCTATAAACACACTATATTCCCTACACACACTGAGGCTGCTATGTACACACTAAGCATTCCCTGTACACACACAAAAATACACTCTATATACACATTATACCCTCTATACACACAATGCACCCCTGTACATACAACATTCAACACCTATATGTGCATTACATTCTATGCACACACACTACACTCCTATACGTATACTCACTACACACAGTACAGTCCCTGTACGCAGACTACAACCACTATACACATACACTATAACCCATTATACTATTTATAGACAAACACTACAGCCCCTATATTTATGCATACACTACAGATTTTAGAAAAACACACACAATGCAACACATATACACACACAAACACACAAACTCACACATTAGAGCACCTAGATGCACACACACACACTCACCACAACTTCTAGACAAGCACACTACAGCCCCAATTGTTACACACATATGTTACAAACGCTCTTCTCCAAAAACATTTGCCACAAACTCCAAAAGGAGTGTGAAAGCTGGCCTCCTGCCCACTGACAATGGTCTGGGTCTGAGACCCCATTCGGAAGTTACCCTGCCCTGCTGCCCTTAGCAGCTTTCCCTAGGTGCCCCTGGTTTGGCACTTTCCCTCCTAATGAATTGTATTGAACGCTCGCTTCCTGGCGGCTGTTTGCATGAACAAACCCACAAATGGTTTTCAGTGGTACTTACCGGTGACCGCTATGGAACTATTTAACTATTTTTAGGATGTGACCTTGCGGTTCCCGATCAACTTGGTCCAGTGTTTTGAACCACTTGCCGACCTGCCAGATCGCTTTTTGGAGGGAAGACAGAGTTTGGCTCATTAAAATCTGTTATACTCCCAGAACTCTGTGTCATCCAGTTACTGGGGAGGTATATGGCTGTTCATTGCTCAGTGTCGTGTTCCAGCTTGTGGATGATTCAGCAGTGAAAGTAAGGACTATAACTCCCAGGACTGTGTGTCGTCCAGTCCCTGGGAGGGAATAGAGCTAGTTCCCTGTTCTGTTCCAGGACGGAGAGGCTCCAGGTGGAGTGGCAGTTTTCCCCAGTTCCAGCTAGGAAGCAATCCATGGCTGAGGTACCCAGCCGGGGTACAGGAAACTCTGCTACAGCATACACCCTCTAGTCACTCACACAATCTCTACAGCTCTTTTACATGAACAATAAATACATGCACTATACAGCCCCTAGCCACACAATACACCACACAAATTCCTACACACAAACACACACTCTATCTCGCGTTCTCTCTCTCTCTCTCTACACTATACATCCCCCTCTACACATACACAATCCTATATACAGCTTCCAAACACATAAAACACCACAGGCAGCCTTCCCACATATGCACTATACTCTTTACCAGCCCTTTTTCACTTTTGTCCTCTGGTATCCCATGGGGACACCAGAACCAGGTCACCAACAAAGGCAACACACATGTGTCATTAAATGCTCTTGTGCTGTGCAAAAGAAACACAGGACATTTCCCCATCTCTGAGCACTTCAGCAAGGTGTGTGGAATGCCAGGGAGGGGAATCAAACAAACATACTAATTTGGGGGGTTGCGTTTGTCCTTAGTATTGACATGATACATCTCCTCTCTGGCATTGCTTCTCCTATTGGGATGCTCTGCCTTTAAATGCCCAGGCTAAATTTTTCTTCCAGCCCAACCCTTCCATGTATTTCACATATACACATGTAACCAACTGAAAAACATAACACCAAAACTAATTTTCTTTGCAATAACTATAATTAAAATTACTTTCTAATTAAAACCTTCAGTAAAAAGGAACCCTAACATTGGTCACTAGCATAGCTTCTCCGACTTTCTAATCAGCCTAGCGTATCAAATTTGACATACACACAACATGGACAAAGTTTTTTGTATTCACAAACATTTGTGAAAAAAACAAGTGAAAAAAGAACTTAGTAAATTCAAGCGGTGATATGATAGAATGCCACCTTTGCAAAAAGTCAGTTCATAAAATGTCATCATTGCTAGATATTACATGATCCAATGTAAGTAGTAGTATTGGCAACTGGAAATTTTTAGCAACAGCAGAAATTCAGCCATAAAGCGGAAGACCTCGTAAAGTCACAGAGCTGGGTCACTGATGCTTAGCCACATAATAAGCAAAAGTCGCCAATGCTCAGTTGATTCCATAGCTGAAGAGTTCCAAACTTCCACTGGCTTTATTATCAGTATAAAAACTGTACAGTGGGGACTTCATGAAATTGTTTTACATGACCAAGCAGCTGCTTGCAAGCCTCACATCAATGCCACACGTCAGATCAAGCTGTGTCAAGAATGCTGCCACTTGACTCAGAATCAGTGGAAACATGTTCTGTGGAATGATGACTCCCGCTTCTCTGTTTGGCATTCTGATGGGTGAGTCTGGGTTTGGGGGATGCCAGAAAGACCTGCATGACTGTATTATGCCAACTGTAAAGTTTAGTTGTGGAGGGATAATGGTATGGAGCTGTATTTCAGGGGTTGGGCTCAGCCCTTTATTTCCAGTGAATGGAAATCTTAATGCTTCAGCATACCAAGACATTTTAGACAATGCTATACTTCCAACTTTGTGGGAATAGTTTGGGGAAGGCCTTTTTCTATTACAGCACGACTGTGCACCAGACATGGTTGGCTGATTTTATGTGTATTTTTCTGTGACTGACTCACACGGAACCCTGACCTCAACACCATTGAGCACATTTGCAATGAACTGGAACAGAGATTGTGAGCCAGGCCTTCTCGTCTAACATCAGTGCCTGACCTCACAAATGCTCTATGTTTTGTATGGGTAAAAATACACACAGAAATGCTCTAAAATATTTTGTAAAGTCTTCCCAAAAGAGAGGAAGATGTTATAGCTGCAAAGGTATGATTAACTACATATTTATTTCTATATATTTAGAATGCAATATCATAAAAGTCCCTGTTGGTGTAATGGTCCATTGTCCCAATACTTGTCCATATAGTATATATACCAAAGTGGCAATTAAGATTCTTGTTTTGTAACGACCACCAGCGGGGGAACAACGACTGGTGCAGCTAGTGTGGACACACTGTGGCCCTCAATCTAAGGTTATCGTTGGGTGACCCTCACACTTGGGGTCACCTGATAGACATCTCTGATCAGTTAGGCACTGCAATCGTTTTACAGTTTGACTTGGTCACGGTCATGACAACAGTGGTGTAAGGAAGTGAGTACAGGTCTTTTCTCCCAGGGTATAGTGAGCACTGTGCAGGCAGAGAGAGGATGGAGGAAAGTAGACTGAGGAAACCAGGACCAGCCCCAGACTCCAAACAGCCTCAGACAGCAGTCAGATCCCATTGGACCCCATGGTTTCCCTCCCGCACCCAAAAGGTATGGAAACAGGTGGGTGGCTAAAAATCAATGTATGCATTTGTGTCAGTGTGTATCTGTATGTGTGTATCTGTGTGTGTATCTGTGTTTGTGGGGCAGTGTATATGTCTCAGTAAGTGAGTGTGCATATATATGTGTTTGTGTCTGACAATGTACAGTATACGTATATTTGCATGCATTTGAGCATTAAAACACCAATATACACAAACAAACCCCCACATTCTAAATGCCAATACTGTTTACAAATACACCACTGCAATAAAACAGTAACACCACAAACAAACACACTCAACTGCATCCAACCACCAGCACTACATACAAAAAAAACTTGGCAATAAAAAGGCAATATCACACAAACACACCCATACATTCAAATGTCAAAGCTGCATACAAACATACAACTGCATTTAAATGCCAATATTACACAAAAATACACCCCGCATTCACACATACCTACTCTATACAAAATCATGCTGATTTCTTTTTAAAAGGTCTAATCTAGAGACTGGTAGCTATGGATATATCTTCCAATAACTTTACATTCGTTCATTTATGTCTTACATATTATTAGCTGTTTAACTACTCTAACAAAATTCTACTTCGTAAAACAAAAAAAATCATTAGACATAAATCTGAAATTAGATCATGTATATTGTTTATGTATCATTCCTTCCGTCTATCTACAAGATTCCTGCTTCTTTATTGTGTTCAGATATTAATCAAGTTACAATATGCTGCTATTTGAATATCTTTTTTTTAGCCTTCCTACCATTATTTAATGTTGAATGTATTATGGTGTCTAGTACCAATAGATCTCCTTTAAGATCCTGAAGTATTTTAATTCTATGTTTTATTTCCTCCAAAAATGTTGCACTATGAATATTACTGTTTCTTGTCTCATTGCTTTATGAAGCCTATATTTTTTTGTTTTTTTAAAATGTCATTAAACCTAAAGATGAAATATAATTTATAATATTTTCTTCCTTTATCTATGATATTATAGCTTCTATTTTTAAACTTAAATGATGTTGATCAAGTTACAACATGCCCTTTTTAAACCATTCTACATTTATTTCATTTTGTTCTGTAATGGGGTGTATAATGGCAACAGTCTTGTATCATTTGACTTTCGAGTTAATTCTCTCCATAACTTATGTGCTATGCACAATATCTTCTCTAGATAAATATAACACAAACTTATTTATTAGTTGCTGATATTCTCTTTTGATGTAAAATGTTTTTTTTTCTATGCTTTGCACATCCCAGTTCATTCATTGTGTTGCAGTGAATAATACAATGTTGTGTTAGAGGTGAAATTATAATTAAAGTGACAATCCTAGCTCCCAACCAAATATGGTGCCTACATATGGTTCAATTTTCCACAATTCATTATTTAATATATATATAGAAATAAACAAAAAAATAGGAGGTTATTCATTACATTTTGTGGTTTATTCACAAAGCAGGGCTTTTAAAATGTATTTTATTTTTTTTAACTTTATCTTTAAAACTGTATTTTGTTAGTATATTCTTAACTCAATGTACTCAGGGTTGTCTAATTGGTTGGTGCTGTGAGAATACATAATTTTAATAAACAGTTGTTTTTATTCACTATATAACAAATTGCAGAGATGATGAAAATAAAATGACAGTTATATTTGCAGTTTGGGTATCTGTCTATTTTAATATATGCAATTTGGTTTCCAAGTCACTATAATTTAGTGTTTAGTAAATAACCCCCTGTGAGTTTGGGGTGACTTAAGAAATTATAATGAAAAGCTGTAAAATCCCATGTTTTTTTTCTATATGGATTTTTAATTTGTCTCTGCTATTTTAGCTTTAATTTAGTCGGTTTCCAAATCATGATATTGAAGAGACTCCTTAAAGCTGCGTGTAACAGCCTAGAATTAGTCTAGTTGGAGAAATTTTGTAGCCTTGTTAATTAGACCTGAATTTGACAACTAAATTGTCATAGAAGAAAAACCTGTGAGTTGTGGTACTAGGTTGTCAGCAGACGAACAAGCTGATTATTCAACTTGTTAGAGGATCCCTTTTATGTAAATGAAAATTATATAATATAATTAAGGGTGCTTGGGAAGCCAGGCTATAGTACGTTGTTCCTGTGTATTTTATTTCAATATATGTTCATTTCATAGGCACCATATATTTGAATGAAATATTATTATAGGGCACAAAATAAACGTATCATCAATTATGGTGAAATAAAATAGTTACAATATATAAAATGCTGTCAGTACTTACAAAGAGTAAATAAGTGCCTCCGTAATGCTTAATAAGGAATGTCACAAAACTCTCGGCACGAAGGTTCTGCAAATTATTCTGAGCATATTTATTCTCAAGTATGAGCCATTCTGTGTCCACTATAGGGACTATAAAGCGTTTAGGGTCCAATTATTATTTATTCTCTTCCATGAGGCAACCTGCTCCACTGTGTGAATGTGTCACTGCGTGACTCTGTTCACTTAATGTAGAATCACAAATGTGAAGAATTTACTATTAAAAAAGTTTTATTGCATGGGCTCTTACATTTAAGGGTTATTTTTGAATTACTATTGAAATACAGCAGATTATATATCGGGAATCATCATCTTGATTTTATAAGTGCAACCTCATCAAAGTGTGGTGCTAAAAATTGCAAGTGTATTGCAAGATGTGTTAGAAATGTGTCAAAAATTCACCAGAATAATGTTGGACTTTGTAACATCAATGACATGTAGCTTCACTGAAATTTAATTAGTGAGTTAGCAGAAGGCCTCTGCTCAAAGTTGTAGCAAATGATAGTGTGATCAGATGCAGAACCTTGTATTATTTTAGAGGACTGGCAATGTTGAAATTAGAAGATGTGTAAAAATTAGAAGATGTGTGTTACATATCTTTAAAATGTAAGCATACGGGCAGGACACTAACCTATTGTATTAATCTGTTTATATTGTTTTGTCTCTTTTTTTTTTTCAATTACACACACTGCAGAATATGTTGGTGCTTTATAAATGCCAATGATAAATAAATAAATAAAAATATGTAGACTATATACATTCAACAAAAAATGTGCAATATTTTAAAATTAAAAATGTGACAAAATGTTTTAAGTAGTACCAAATTTAATGCTCAACATAAATTGTGTGACATTATGAAGGTGAACTTTTGACGCGATCGGGAATGGTCAAGTTTGAGATTTTACTAAGTAAAATTATGTAGTCCTATTTTTGATGTGCGTCATAAAACTTTCTGAATTCCAAGATGACCTATAACTAGAGTTGAGTGAACCTGAACCGCAAAGTTCAGGTTCGTACCGAACATTACGGTTTTTGGACCCCGGACCCGAACACAGACATTTCATTGTATGTTCGGGTTGGAGTTCGGTGTTCAGCAATTTAATGGCGCGTTTTGAAAGGCTGCAGGGCAGCCAATCAATAAGCGTTTGACTCGTTTGCTCTTAGAAGCCATCACAGCCATGCCTACTAATGGCATGATTGTGATTGGCCAGTGCAGCATGTGATCCAGCCTATATATATAAGCAGGAGTCATGTAGCGCCGCACATCACATGAGCTCTTATTAGTGTAGGGACAGGATGCTGCAGCTGTGAGGGACAGCTTAGGAAAGAATTCTGAAGTCCAGAAAATTTAGTTTGCAAGCCCTATATTTAACCCTGTTAAACAAACTGAATGGGTTCATTTAACAGTGTATAGTGCCAAGCACCATATTTAACAAGGCCCTATACACTGTTAAACGAACCCATTCAGACTGGCGTTTAAGGACAAGCACTGTGAAATAATGCTTGCAGTGCTTTTATGCATGGCAACCTCATAGGCTACATCACACATAGGAGAGGGAAAAATAATGTGGCTACACACCATGAGACAACATAGCAATAAACATTTGGATATTAGAACTTTACTCTGTAACTTTCCAAGAGACCATACAGCCTGTACATGGGGGTAATGTTATACTTAGGAGACTTTATTGAATACAAATATCAGTGTTTCAAAACAGTAAAATGTATCACAATGATTATATCGTCTGTGAAAGTGTCATTTTTTTGTAGTTTTGGTGTTTTTGCTTGCATTTCAGTTTATTCACATTGAAATTTGCCAGATTGCTTGTCTTTGAGACCTATGATAGTCCAGGAATGAGAATTGCCCCCATGATGACACACCATTTTCAAAAGTAGACAACCCAAGGTATTGCAAATGGGGTATTAATAGAAATATATACTGGCGCTCTTTTAAAACACTAAATTAACAAAGTATTATACAATAAAATATATAATAGCTGCTGTAACACCAAGTGTAATCTTTCCTCATACATTGATCACAAAACAAAATACAAAAGAAGGTGTAGCGCTACATACAAATATTATATTGTCCAGAGTCTGAATGACTGTCACTCCAAAAAAGCCACAGTGTTGATGGTATAGAGACAATGATCTGAAAGAGAGATTAAATTCTCATAGTGTAAAACTGTCACCCAGTATACTTAATATTGCTCTATATAAGGAACCACTCACATATTTCTGAGCTATCAACCAAGCTCAGGGATAAACGCTCTCAGGTCCATAACGGTGACCTTTCCCCTTCTTCAATTCAAATAATTTCCCACGATGTGGCTAGAGCTCAAACAAAATAGCATATGGTGCAATATAGTCTGGAACCAGTATTTCAATAAATGATAAAAGTATATTATACTCACAAGTATGGAACCACTTTAAGGCTCTTTTTCAACACGTTGTGTAGTTAAGGACTACACTCATCTATAGCAAGGGATTACATCAGCTTACTTCTCCACAGCAGCTTGCAGGGAAAAAGGACGTCTTCAACGGCAGATACCCTCTCTCTACCTGGGTAGCCGTTACATTGGTGGCAGCGGCGGGATGGTCCTTTTATCCAAAGAACAAGCACTGAATGGAGTCACAGTATGCCAAGCTGAAAAGACCCACACTAAAGGATTTATTGGAGAATCGTGGTAGGAGTGCCAGCAACAGACCATGGTGGGAGCTGATAGCTGACCTGCTGGAGCTGGACGAGATGGATAGGTCCATGGAGGTAACTGAACCCATGGCACCCATCAGTGAGGACGATGTGATTACTGCAATTGTACAGCGGAGATTAGCTTTGTATCCAGTCACGTCTACAGAACTAATAACCCAACTGTTCCGGGAAGCAAGGGAAGAGATCCAAACCAAGAGGGAACAAGAAATGGAACTGGTAAGAGCAAGACAGCTCACTACACAGACAGTTCCTACCCCGCTACCCACTACTACGGTAAAGAAAATTCCCTTTACTGCATTTAAAACCTTTGTGGAAAATGAAGAGGAAATTGATGGGTATTTGGCTGACTTTGAAAGGCAGTGCTCGCTACATCAAATACCGCCAGAGCAATGGGTCACTATCCTGGCGGGAAAACTATCAGGAAAAGCTAATGAGGCTTTTCGAGCGCTCACTACAGAGGAGATCACGCAGTACCAAAAAGTAAAAGAGGCACTGCTCACCAGGTATGCGGTAACCCCAGAAGCATACCGTCGCCGCTTCCGGGAGTCCAAAAAGAAAGCTGTGGACTCCCACATGGAATGGGCCAACCGACTACAAAGAGTGGCATCACATTGGGTCCAAGGGTGTAAGGCCAACACCGGAGAGGAGGTATTGCAGTTGTTCTTAATGGAACATTTCTTCCAAGATTTGGCTGCAGACATACAAGACTGGGTACGAGACCGGCGCCCCGCTAATTTAAATGAGGCGGCTCGGCTGGCCGATGAATACGCCGAGACAAGGAGAGTAAGCCAGGGTACTACACGACAAGCTCATAAGATAGAGCCACGTACCCCAGCCGCTGTCTCATGCCCAGAGTTTCGAGCTCCAGTCCCACCAGGACCACCACGTCCTCAGGGACCTACCAACTACCCCCGGGATTTGTCAAAGGTGACGTGCCATCACTGCAGCAACCTCGGACATATTGCCCGATATTGTCCCCTAAGATCTAATAACAACAACTGGAGCCGTACAACTCCCAACACAGAGGCCCCTGCATCACGACCCGCTGCGGCTCACTGTCTGGAAGCCAAAATGGGCCCTGAGGAATGTCTGGGGATTTTGTATGAAGCAGATCCCATACAAGCTGCTTCTCCAGATAACCGACAACATCACCGACAGGAGGTTCGGGTGAATGGACAAATAGCACAAGGCCTAAGAGACACCGGGGCTACCATCACTTTGATCCAAAAACACCTAGTAAAGCCGGAGAATGTGTCTACCCGCACTGTTGCTGTTCGGGTCGCAGGGGGCGCTGTTTTTTGCTTGCCCACTGCCCGAGTACACTTAGACTGGGGAGTCGGATCAGGAAAAACCACAGTTGGCATTATGGACAACTTGCCTGCCGAGGTCGTATTGGGAAATGACATTGGCCCTTTGACTTCAGCATATTTGCCCACACCTGCTGCCGCTTGTCCCGTAACCACCCGCTCACAGACCCGTGTCGCAGATGATCCTAATACAGGCCGGGAGACCCAGGTAAGCCAAGCACCCACATGTAACCCCACTACAATAAGCAGGCCCATAGCTTGGGACACCCCAGAGGAGTTTGGGAGGGAAACTAGAGAGGACCCCACCCTCCAAAAGTATCGGGAATTAGCTGACAGTAGGGGGGACGGACAAGAACGTTTTTTATGGGATGGGGACAGGTTATACAGACTGACGGAAGGCAGAAAGAGAGGCTGTGCCCCTTCACAGAAGCGCCAACTAGTGGTACCCAGAAAGTACCGGTTGGAACTTCTTCGAATCGGCCACGACATTCCGTTGGCAGGGCATCTAGGGGGTAACCGCACCACCTTCAGGATCACCCAGACCTTCTTTTGGCCGGGGATCTCAAAGGATGTGCGACGTTACTGCAGTACTTGTGACGTATGCCAACGGGTAGGGAAGAGAGGGGATCACCCTAAAGCTCGACTGTTACCTATGCCTGTGATCGAGGAACCATTTAGCCGGGTGGCAGTCGACCTAGTAGGACCCCTACCTAACCCCAGTCCCTCTGGTAAGAAATACATCCTTACCGTAGTGGACTATGCTACTCGCTACCCGGAAGCCGTCGCTCTGATGAATATCCAGGCTGACACTGTCGCCAGTGCTTTAGTCGGGATATTCACCCGAGTGGGATTCCCTCAGGAAATCTTGTCCGATAGAGGGACCCAGTTTACCGCAGACCTAACCCAGCAGCTATGGAAGGTCTGTGGTATTAAGCCCCTACTTAGTTCCCCGTACCACCCTCAGACTAACGGTCTCTGTGAACACTTTAACGGTACCCTAAAGCAATTGCTGCGGACCTTTACAGCGGAATACAGAGACTGGGAACGATTCTTGCCGCACCTCCTGTTCGCTTATCGGGAGGTGCCGCAGGAATCCACAGGGTTCTCTCCCTTTGAACTGCTCTATGGCCGGAGGGTACGAGGCCCTCTCGACCTCATCCGAGAGCACTGGGAGGGAGAGACAGAACATGAAGGTGTCCCCATCGTACCATATGTGCTGGAAATGCGGGACCGTATGGAACAGTTAGCCCGGATGGCACGGGACCATCTCCATGCGGCCCAGGGGCGTCAGAAACATTGGTACGATCAGGGCGCCCGCCAGAGAACGTTCCAAGTAGGCCAGAAGGTGCTGGTGCTTAGACCTGTCAAAGGGAATAAGCTCCAGACCTCCTGGCAGGGCCCTTACAAAGTGGTAGCACAGGTCTGTGACACCACCTATGTAATTGCCAGCAGCAAAGATGAAAGGATCCAGAAGTCCTTTCACGTAAACGTATTAAAAGAATATCAGGAAAGACCCGAGGATATAGCCGCCATATGTATACCAGCCACTGAAGACCCTGACAGCTTACCCATACCCGACCTATTAGCTAACTCGGAACCTAAGACCCTGCTCAATACCGTACAACTAGGGGAGCGGTTAACCCCCGCCGAAAAGGGGCAGATCCGACAGCTGCTGACTGAGAAAGGGTTGACGTTTTCCCAAGAGCCCGGGTACACCCCCTTAGCAACTCACTATGTAGAGACTCCAGGACAAACCCCTCTCCGACAAACTCCCTATAGGATCCCTGAGGCAGTAAAAGAGGAGATGAGGAAGGAAATCCAAGAGATGTTAAGACTGGGGGTGATAGAGCCATCTGACAGTCCGTGGGCCTCACCTGTGGTCCTAGTTCCCAAAAAGGATGGAACCACCCGGTTCTGTGTCGATTATCGACGTCTCAATGACAGAACCGTGACAGACGCATATCCCATGCCCCGAGTAGACGAGCTATTAGATCGTATTGCCAGGGGACGTTATCTGACCACCATCGATTTGTGCAAAGGGTATTGGCAGATTCCCCTGGCCAAGGAGGCTATCCCTAAGTCGGCCTTTGTCACCCCATTTGGCTTGTACCAGTTCAAGGTCATGCCATTTGGGATGAAAAACGCCCCGGCTACATTTCAGCGCTTAGTGGACCGCCTCCTTGATGGCTTCCAGGATTTCGCTTGCGCGTACCTGGATGACATTGCGATTTATAGCGAAACCTGGGGAGAGCACTTAAGGCATGTAGAGGCCGTACTGGATCAGATTCGGGCCGCAGGCTTGACTCTGAAACCAGAAAAGTGTAACTTCGGCATGGCCGAAGTCCAGTACCTGGGACACCGGGTGGGATGTGGGAAGCAGCGCCCAGAACCCGCTAAAGTTGAAGCTGTAGCTAACTGGCCCACACCCCACACCAAAACTCAGGTCTTAGCATTTTTGGGGATGGCAGGATATTATAGGAGGTTTGTCCCTGACTATAGCACCATCGCAAAACCCTTGACAGACTTAACCAAAAAGAACTTGCCTAGGATAGTCCTGTGGTCTCCCGCCTGTGAAACTGCCTTTCAGGCCCTAAAGAATGCTCTAATTCATGCACCTGTTCTGTCTGCCCCCGTCCCTAACAAAAGATTTGTCGTTCATACAGATGCATCCATGTATGGACTGGGGGCAGTTCTAAGCCAGGTCGGAGAAGATGGGGGCGAACACCCTGTCGCGTATCTCAGTAGAAAACTGTTACCTAGAGAAGTGAGTTACGCGGCAGTGGAAAAGGAATGCTTGGCCCTGGTCTGGGCACTAAAGAAACTCACCCCATATTTGTACGGACAAGAATTTACTCTAATCACCGACCATAACCCCCTGGTATGGCTGAATAGAGTAGCTGGAGATAATGGACGTTTATTGAGATGGAGCCTAGCACTGCAACCCTACAACTTCTCCATTCAATACCGCCCTGGCAAGTTTAATGGGAATGCCGATGGTCTGTCCAGGCAAACATAACTATTGCCCTAACAAGGGACCGGACAGCCCCAAGTTGACCCGAAAAGGATCAATCCGGGTCTGCCGGAGTGTTCCACAAAAGGGGAGCAGTGTAACAGATCCTTACAAGTCTCTGGTGGCTGTGAAGCAAGCAAGGGAATTACAACTTAATCATCTATTCGTTTCATTTTCCTCTGTTCGTATGGTTTAAGTGAATCCACTGTGTAAAGTATAGGGGGATTCGGTAGAAAAAACGTTCGTATGATTCCGTACGAATTCCGTGTGTAAAATATAGGTGGCCGCCATTTCGGGACTTTACACGTGTTCGCGGCCATCTTGCGCACGAGCAGCGGTGTTTGCCTGTAACCGCATGGAACTAAAAACGGATACGCAAACAGGCGAACACCGCTGAGTCCTCCAGACCTCCATAAATTCGTACGGAAACTACCGAACGTCTCACCGTTCGGTAGTTATACTTAATCGTCTATGGGGATTTCAGCGAACCCTGAGATTCGAATGGATGGCAAGATTTTCGTACCTTTTTACCGTGCGAACAGAGACCGACCGCAAGGCCAAAACTCATGGCACTATTTTCGGCTAGTTGGTCTGTGCGGTCGGTCAAAACTTTGGAACTCTGTATCTCCCGAACCATTCATCCGAACGGGCTGATTTTTGGACAGATTGTTCCCCTAACCAAGACCTTTCAAGTGGTGCTTAAATGTGTACTCCCTGTTTTTGGGGTACATCCAGAACTGGGGTAAAATATTGTACGTTATAATTGTGTTATGTGGTTATCTGAGGGGAGGAGACGTGGGGGTGTTACCCTGTGTATAATTGGTTGTTTTCATCCTCCCCCTGGGAGTGTCCTGTGTGTGCCTTTTCCTAATAAAAAGCAGGCTGGGTGTTCCAGTCCTCAGTTCATCTTGACCCTTCAAAACGTAGCCTCGTCTCGTTCTTGGAAGGGGATTATTTGGGGATGTTATTCTGCTCCTGTTACAGCTGAACCTGATTCTCGCTCTGGATATCGTGGATGGGATTACATCAGCTTACTTCTCCACAGCAGCTTGCAGGGAAAAAGGACGTCTTCAACGGCAGATACCCTCTCTCTACCTGGGTAGCCGTTACATGCTATATTTGACCCTGTAATTTTCCAAAACACCATAAAACCTGTACATCACAAAGCAAATATTATTATGACATTTACAGTTAAAATGCCATGCATAAGTCAAAATTAAAACATTTCTTAATTTCTCAAATTTATTATACATCTTATTCATATTTCATTATGTTTTTTATACAAATATTTGAGGTGAAATGAAAGCCATGTTCCCCCCTGAGCAAAATTATATATAATAAGTATGGGTGCATTTAATATTAAAAAGGTGACTTAAAGTTGATCATACATATAGCGCAAATTCAAGGTGTTGTTTACGTTTTGTTTTGATCAGAACTTGTACAATTGACTTAGTCCTTAACCCCTTAAGACCGCAGCCAAATGTACAAGTTGTGAACAGAACAAAACGTAAACAAAACCTGGCATTTGCGCTATATGTCTGTCCAACCGTAATTCACCTCTTTCATATTAAATGCACCCCCCCCCCCCCCCCTTATTATATATCATTTTATTCAGGGGAAACAGGGCTTTCATTTAACATCAAATATTTAGATATGGAACATAATTTAATATAAAAAAATATAAAAAAATGGGAGAAAATAAGAATTTTTAAAAAAAATTTAGTTCTACGTGACATTTTAACTGTGGATGTCAAAATACTGTTTGCGTTTACTGCAATACAATACACATATTTGTATTCAGCGATGTCTCACGTGTAAAACAGTACAGGTTTTATGGTGTTTTGGGAAGTTACAGGGTCAAATATAGCGTGTTACATTTGAAATTCAAATTCGCCAGATTGGTTACGTTGCCTTTGAGACTGTATAGTAGCCCAGGAATGAAATTTACACCCATAATGGCATACCATTTGCAATAGTAGACAACCCCATGTATTGCAAATGGGGTATGTCCAGTCTTTTTTAGTAGCCATTTGGTCACAAACACTGGCCAAAATTAGCGTTAGTATTTGTTTGTGTGTGAAAAATGCAAAAAACACCAATTTTGGCCAGTGTTTGTGACTAAGTGGCTACTAAAAAAGACTGGACATACCCCATTTGCAATACCTTGGGTTGTCTACTATTGCAAATAGTATGCCATCATAGGGGTAATTTTTATTCTTGGGCTACCATAGGGTCATAAATGCAACGTAAGCAATCTGGCGAATTTTAATGTGAAAAAAATGAAACACAAGCCTTATATTTGACGCTGTAATTTTTGAAAACACCATAAAACCTGTACATGGGGGGTACTGTTGTACTCGGGAGACTTCGCTGAACACAAATATTTGTGTTTCAAAACAGTAAAAAGTATTGCAGCAATAATATCGTCCGTGTAAGTGCTGTTTGTGTGTGAAAAATGCAAAAAAACGTCACTTTTAATTGCGATATCATCATTGTAATACATTTTACTGTTTTGAAACACTAATATTTGTGTTCAGCGAAGTCTCCCGAGTAAAACAGTTATAGGGTTAAATATAGTGCTAGCAAATTAAATTCCCTATACTTTCGGCATGGGTTGTCAGGCAGGTCCCGCTAATTTTAATTAATTAGGATACCTAATTACGTAAAATTATTACATAAATATATGTGTAGAATTAATATATGTATATATATATATACATATGTGTATATATACTTATATATATATATATATATATATATATATAATTTTTTACAAATATTTTTATTTATATATTGGTATATATATAGTGATATATACGTATATATTTATGTATATATATATATATATATATATATTATTTCGTTCTACGTGTATTTTGATATAAATATATATATATATTAATATCACAATACAGTTGGAACGAAATAAAACACATCTATATATTTTTTAATATTTTATTTTTAATTATTTTTTTTTTTTTTTTTTTACGTATTTACATATTTATTTTTTATATTATATATAAATATATATATATAACAATAATTATATATATATATTTAATCATTATCAGTCTATGTGTAATTTGATATTAATATAAATATATAATTATATATATATTAATATTAAAATACACCTATACAGTGTACGTGTGTGTATGTATATGTGTATATATATATACTAAGATCATATATATATATAATATATTTGTGTACGGCACATTCCGAGGACGTAAGGAAAACAGGGTTTAAAAATAAGTAGTTCCTTAATAGCAAGTCAGTTGAGGTGTGCCGAAACTGACGTAAGGTTAGGCCTGTAAAAGAGGGCCCACCTAGGAAAATGATAAAATTGAGGGTGCGGTGGGAGGGGCACTTCCGAGATCGTCGAAGACAGGTAAGCAGGGGCTCACTGGGTTTAAATAGGGAATTTAAGTGCCTCCCACAATTACAGGCCAAGCCTTCTATTTGTGTAGGCACATTCCGAGGACGTAAGGAAAACAGGGTTTAAAAATAAGTAGTTCCTTAATAGCAAGTCAGTTGAGGTGTGCCGAAACTGACGTAAGGTTAGGCCTGTAAAAGAGGGCAAAAATAATAACCATTAAAACAAAATGCGTTTATGAAGCGGTACATCATTTAGTCATATCACAGAAAGCCAGCCTTATCTCTTTCTCTGGATTGGGAATGTATCTGTTGTATGCGGATGATTTCCACCTCCCCATGTTTTTAATTATGTGTGTCGGTACATGATTACCTGAGGCAGCTGTGGCTGCTCCAATGCGAAAAGAATGGCCCGAGAATGAACGTGGGTTTTGTCCCAAGCGGAGTAAAAGGGTGCGTATGTAAAGCATGAAGATTTTTGTGGTCAGGGGTTTCCCTAGTATAGCTAGAAGTGGGCTATCAGGAGCGGAATTAGCTTGGGCTGCTACTAGCTTATCCAATACACGGACGGGACACCATTTGGTTGACGTGGGATAAAAGTTAATTACCACTGGTGGGCCTGTTTGGCTTGTTTTGGTACGGGTAACGGACAAAGTGTAGTGATCTAGATTTTTAATTAAGTGTTTCTTTTGGAGGCACGAGCTGAAATCAGAAGCTCTCTCTACAGTGAACTCTTTGGGTCTCAAGAAACCACAAAAGGCTAGATAAGCCGCTGATTTGATAACGAGGTTTGTGATATGTTCGAAAGGGGACGTGTCGAGTACATCGGACAAATTCTTAAACAGCTTACTATCTATGGGAAGGCGTTTAGTGGGTATGTGTACTGACAAGTTATGAATGCCTTTGAGGACACTTTTAAGAGGGTAGGAAGATAGGAAAGGAGACTTGTTGGGAAAGGAGGTTAACATGTAGTGTTGGATTCCCGTTAAGTAGAGTTTGATTGTGTTGTAAGCTAGATTAAGAGAAAAGTGGCAAAAAGTTGTGAAAGCAACCATGGTTTCAACAGAAAAAACATTTATTACACAGTAATTACGAACGAAACACATAAACAGTTCATATGCTCTGTAATAGGCTTTCCTCGTGTTAAGGGATAGACCCGCCTGAGCAAGCGTGCCGCTTAGTTGTAAGAGAGAGCTTAACGCATTACCAGGTCTTCGAATTTTGGAGGTACCCTGGGTTGCTGGGAAGCTGTAGGATGTAGTCTGAAGAACTCCTGCAAATTGAAGCGTGACAGAGCATCAGCGGCAGTATTCTGTATACCTGGGACGTGAACACAGGATATGCAGAACTGGAGAATAGCTGCTAGCCAAGTGAGTCTCCTGACTAGGTTCATGATTGTGAGGGACTGAGAGCGGCCCTTGTTGATGATGTTACAGGTAGCTAAGTTGTCACAAAAACACCTGACTGACTGCCCCCTCCACTCTACCCCCCAAGTGTAAGCTGCTGCTACGATAGGGTAGATCTCAAAAAGAGAGGAGGTGGTACTGAAACTCTCGAGTGACGTGGTTTCGACCGGCCAGGAGCCGTACAGCCACTCGTCTCCAAATATGGCTGCATAGCCTAAGGTACCTGAAGCGTCAGTCCAGAGTACTGGGGAATCGTCGGAAACGGGGGGAACAAACAGTGACCTGCCATTCCACGAGGAAAGGAACAGCTGCCACATTCTCAGGTTAGCTGTAGCTGACTCGTCTAAGGGTGTAGTGGAGTCATCGTCAGGGAGACCGTGCAAAAGTGAAAGGATTCTGGAAATGAAAGACCTACCCTGTGGAATTATTCTCATGGCGAAATTAAGTGAGCCTAAAAGTGACTGTAGCTGTTTCCTGGTGCAAGTGCCTAGTGACATGCAGGTGCTAATGTAAGACAGAATTCGGTCTACTTTCTCCTGGGGCAGGCTGGCGTGCATGGTGACAGAATTGAGTGTAATCCCCAGAAAAGTAATTTCGGTTTTGGGACCTTCAGTTTTGTCCTGGGCTACGGGGACACCTAAATCTTTGAAGAGCGTGAGCAAGTGATTAAGGCTGCGTGGAGTGCAGTGGTGAGGTTCAATGGTGAGGAAGTCATCTAAATAATGAATGACAACTGGGCATCTGCAGAAGTTCAGGAGAAGCCATGTTAAGGTTTCGGCGAACAGGTCGAATAACTTGGGGCTACTTTTGGAGCCGAAAGTAAGCCTGGTAGCGAAATAGTAGTTGTCTTGCCACTTCACTCCATGCAGATGCCAGAGTGATTGATGAATGGGAAGTAACTTAAAGGCGTTAGTAATATCTGACTTACTTAACCAGGCTGCCTTCCCGGAGTTAATAATCGCTTGAATGGCATCATCGATTCTAGCGTACTGAAGAGAAAAATCTTCTGACGGGATTAGTGCATTCAGGCTAGGTGTGGGAGAGGCGTGTGGTGCAGAAAAGTCAATAATAAGTCTCTTTTTGTTGTTAAACTTCCCAGTGGCGATACCTAGAGGGTTAGTTCTCCATGAGGAGAAAGGAGGAGTAGTGAAAGGGCCTATCATGAAGCCGTTATCTACTTCTTTCTGTAAGAGTACTTGTAGGGTGTCGGGGTCTGAGAGAGCTGACTGAAGGTTGGGGCACTCCAAGATGCCTGAGGGGAGAGAGACAAAGCCTGTGTGAAACCCGTGAGTGAACCCTGACGTGAGAAATTCCACCAGATGTAAAGAAGGATGATTAGCCAGGTAACGTTGCAAACTCGGTATGTTTATTGGAGTGGATGCCTTTTTAGGGTACAATTTGTTAGGGCACATTGTCTTGGCATGTGCCCTGAAACAAAGCGAGCACACATGCAGCAGTCTACAAGCACTGTAACTACAACCCCCAGCATTAAAATTATTGCAGACCTGAGCTTTTCCCAAGAACACTATTGGCCTGCCTAATTTGTCTCTTATTTCCTTCTGGTTGGAAGTTGACTGAAAATCGGAGTTGGCGTTACTGGTAGAGGGGATAGCTACATTTTCAGGACAGAAATTAATGGAGTGAGCCGCAGACGAGCATATGGCACAGGAAGGGGTTTTGAGACCTGCAAAATGCATAAGAAACAATTCTGTGTCTAGCTGACCCCAGTCCGTGACTGCATTATATTGAGACAATGAAGCGGCTGACCTAGAGGAGAATGACTTGTGATAGTCATAAAAGGCAAAGCCCCCGTACTTATAAGCTAGCTCTATCACCTTGTGTAGGTACAAATCTAGCTCCTCTCTGCGGAGGGGAAAAGCAGTACAGATAACGTCTCTGTATAGGCCAAATGCCAAGACAAACTCAGGAATGTTAAGTTTCCTATTCAACCTAGGGTCTCTGGCCCTCATTACTACTGATAGATCCTCAAACGTGTACGCCCTGTTTTCTACCACGTCTTGAGCCGCTATCAGTAGCGAGGCCAAGTTAACATCCTTACCCTCTATGATGTCACGTCTGAGAGACTGCGGTATTAGGTGAATAGGATTAATAACGTTAGTAACTTTCCTAGCCGGTGGAGGGTTACTGTTACCTCCTAGGGCGGGCGTGGGTTGGACAACCGGCCCGGGAATCTCGGGGACTGTAGGAACATTATTAGCTTCCAGGTTATCCAATCTGTTATTGATAGTGGCAACTGAGGACACTAGGGAGGCCATCATGGCGTGTAATTCAGCCAGGCTATTAAGTACATTAACCTGCGAACTAGGGCCAGGCCTTTCGTTATCCTCAGTAGAGTTTAATAAACGAAAAAGTTCATTCTTCCTAGCTGAAGCCGGATAAGGGATATTCCTCTTTTTAAGTTCAGCGGTAATCTTAGGGATAGTCCAGGAGCGATAGCTGGAAGCTGGACTTGGAGGGGTTGGTTGCCTTCTCTGCGTGCCCGACCTGAGAGGGGTGCTGGTAACCGACAGATTGTCTTCTAACACCGAAGCGTTGGACATTCTAAGGGGGGCAGAGAGGGTGAGTTTAGTACTGAAAAATAAATAGCTGGAGGGACCCCACTTACTAGGCTAGTGCCCATAGGCGAAATTGTATTAGCTTAGCTTTCGTTGGTGGCAGATGAGGCCCTAACTACTTGCCAAGTGGCTATGAGAGGCACTAACTATGATTTGGCTCGTGGGGCCTTGGTGCCACTGAGGTGGGTGGCGGGGTGTTGGCCTCTCGGTGACATGAAAAAGAAGTAAAACGTTTGGCCGTGACTGGTGAGGCCCTAACTAAGTTTTGAAGCAAGGCTATAGCTATGCGTTGGGACGATTGGCCTGAACCTCCGAACGTAAGGGCTGACCTATGCCTTGCGGGACCTCTAAACTTATAGGCAAAGAGGCCTATGGGAACATACCTAAGTTGGCGGGAGAATTACAACTAGTCCTCGAACCCCCCGCCCCCCCAGGACACACCAATAACATACCTGCAGAGGAAGGAAAACTTTAACTTGACCTAATAAAGGAGTATTATCCTGAAGGGAACCAACGGAACTAAAGGAAAAGAAACGTGACCTATTTATGAAACGTACTATTTAACTACAATATACACACAAATGAACTGGGTGACACAGAGGCCTACCTCTTTAACAAAGCTGCGAACACGTATACCCGCGAAGGGCCACTTGCGAGAAGTGTCAGTACTAGTAAGGACTACAACAAAAATAGGACATGAACAGCCATTTAAAACAATGGAACAACATACCCCCTATTATTCTACTTAGCTATTTATGACTTTAAGGGGACCATATAAACCACTTTAAATACAGAAGTTTAGAATACTGGGCAATACAACAAACCGCCTAAACCCCTTTTATGAAACGTAACTACTAAATTATTGCTTAAAATGTGAACAATATCCAGAAAACGGAACAGAATGAAGGTATTGCACCAACTGAACGAAAAACGTATGGCAACCCGGTGCGGCTAAACGAGACTACGAGGTGTAAGTGTAACTGAACGTGTTACACTGACCGAAAAAATGCAGGAGCGGAGTGAATCCGAGCCCGTGAGCGACAGGGCTAAACTTACGATTTCGATGCCGTCCGTGTAAGGCAAAAGCGTTATACTCACGAATACAGCCGCAGGGCGTTTGAACCGGGCTGCCGGCGGGCGGGAAACTGACGTCACGGATCGGTAAACCGGAAGTACACTGAAGCACTTCCGAGATCGTCGAAGACAGGTAAGCAGGGGCTCACTGGGTTTAAATAGGGAATTTAAGTGCCTCCCACAATTACAGGCCAAGCCTTCTATATATATGATCGAAGTATATATATATATTTTTTTTACACTTATTTTAATTATTTTAATTTTATTTTCAGCCAGCAGGGGGACTAAATGTCATTACAGTTAGTCCCCCTGCTGGCAATACAGAAGCCAGCTATACCGGCCTTGTGATTGTGAGGTCCTCGCAAGGACCTCACTCTCACATGACCGGGGGGACCGGAGGAGGAAGATCTGCCGCGGGGGGGCTCCCTGGGAGTCCCCCCAACCGCGATCGCCGGCGTGGGACCGCCGGCGACCGGGTAAGTAAGGAAAAACCGGAGGGCATACTATTATGCCCTGCATCGTTTAGAGCTGCTTTAAAAAGGACGTAATAGTACGCCCTCCCGTCTTAAAGGGTTAAGGGGTTAAAAAATAATCAATTTGCTTTCAAAATTTGATGAAAGGATAATTTTATTAATATACAGTGTTGATAATTTTATTAACATATAGTGTTGTGTTGACAGTTTTTTAGGGTGGATGGGGAATATAAATAGGGCCCAAACAGGGGCCTAGATATGGGGGAAGCAAATCCACAACAAAATGGCCAATGTGACTCCCAACTTGGTCCCAAATACAAATCTATATTATTAGTGTACACAATTTGAAATTATTGCTCAATGAAATAAAATTAAAATAAAGTGAGAATTCCTATTTGCAGGTGTAAGCCCGAAATATAAAAAAGGCATTTCAAAAGCAGGACAATGCAAATTCTCATACAGATATCTTAAATCATTTCATACAAAATGCAGTTGAAATATCTTTACATAATGTGGTCTGCTTGGCATCTCATATCTATCACACACCACACTTATCATTATGGGAATTAAATGGTTATATGCTCACACTACCTCACCCACCATAGCATAGTATACATTGGGCAACAGCATAAAGGAATAAACAAAATTGTATGCTTTTATAGGCAATAAGTAACAATTCTGGAAGAAGGCTATGAAATTCCACAAGGCTGTTTACATGACAGGTATTCTTTCAAGACTGCAGGCTCTAGACATGACTTCTAGGTGTGTGTTTTATTCATCCAATAATAGGAAAAAGAAAGCATTTTAAACATCACAACATCGCAAATCATAATTAAATCTTTTTGACTCGTTGCATTTTGACTCTCCGACGCCTGATTTTAAAAAAAAATGTTATTGAACTTAACAATGCTTGCAGTTATGGGTTATTGGACATCTTTAAAATATAGCTCAGAACCAAACAATGTTTTATTAATCTTTTTAAAAACATTTTTAAAGTCTTTATTCTTCAGGGTGTAAAGAAGAGGATTCAACACTGGAATAAGTATGATATATAAAAGAGCAAAAAACTTGTCCTGTCCTGGAGAATACATAGATATTGGTCTCATATACAAACAGATCAATGTTCCATAAAATATAATAACACAAGTTATGTGAGAGGCACAGGTAGAAAAAGCTTTATGTCGACCACTTGCTGATTGTATATTTAGAATAGTAGAGATAATAAACACATAAGATATCAATGTTAGTATAAATGCACTGACACTTAGGAGAGTCCCATCAATGTAATTCCATATCTCGATAGTAAATGTATCACTACAGGTAAGTTTAAGCAATGAAGTTAAATCACAGAAAATGTGGTCAATATGGTGTGAACGACAATATGAAAAATTTGCAATTAAAATAGTATGTGCAACAGGATCGAGTAAACCCATGACCCACACTGAAAGTAGAAGTCGAGCACAGTGCTTTGGACTCATAAGAATTGAGTAATGAAGAGGGTGACAGATTGCTACATAGCGATCATAAGCCATGGCGGCCAATAGTAAGACCTCTGTACAAATTTACCTGTAAACTGTTTATTTATATTTTTTGGTTCTATTGTTTCCAACATTTGAAGGCATTGGAGTGAAACGTTTAACAAATTTATTAAAAAGCCGGAAACAAAGAATAGATAGCAAACCATAGGATAAAATCAATAAATAAAAATTCAAGATGACCTCCCTCGGGACACTGAGCAAATACCGGGTGGGCTGCAGTTGTTATGGGCCAAGGCCAACAGAGAAGATCAAAGGATCAGCAACAGATAATAGAGGGCTGTCTGCCCATTCATGGGATGATCAAAGATCTCTGTCACTGGCCCAGCAAACTCTAATGCCAGGGGGAAGGGAACCTGGCATCTTCTGATCCACACTTTTGCCAGATGCAGGCCATGTGTGTCTGTGTCCTCTGGCTAATCAGACAATAACTGTTTGTGCAGAAGTTTGAAAGAGAGATATTCATGGTCTGCACCTGGCACAGGTGAACACCTAAAATCCAGTCCACTGGACCACCAGGGACCACCATGCCCCCTGCAAAGAAGCTAAATAAAAATAACAAAAAATAAATAAATAATAACTATACTATTATAAACACAATGCAATCCCTATAAACACACTATATTCCCTACACACACTGAGGCTGCTATGTACACACTAAGCATTCCCTGTACACACACAAAATACACTTTATATACACATTTTACCCTCTATACACACAATGAACCCCTGTACATGCAACACTCAACACCTATATGTGCACTACATTCTATGCACACACACTACACTCCTATACACATACTCACTACACACAGTACAGTCCCTGTACGCAGACTACTACCACTATACACATACACTATAACCCATTATACTATTTATAGACTAACACTACAGCCCCTATATTTATGCATACACTACAGATTTTAGAAAAACACACACAATGCAACACCTATACACACACAAACACACAAACTCACACATTAGAGCACCTAGATGCACACACACACACACACTCACCACAACTTCTAGACAAGCACACTACAGCCCCAATTGTTACACACATATGTTACAAACGCTCTTCTCCAAAAATGTTTGCCACACACTCCAGAAGAAGTGTGAAAGCTGGCCTCCTGCCCACTGACAATGGTCTGGGTCTGAGACCCCATTCGGAAGTTACCCTGCCCAGCTGCCCTTAGCAGCTTTCCCTAGGTGCCCTGGTTTGGCACTTTACCTCCTAATGAATTGTACCGAACGCTCGCTCCCTGGTAGCTGTTTGCATGAACAAACCCACAAATGGTTTTCAGTGGTACTTACCGGTGACCGCTATGGAACTATTTAACCATTTTTAGGATAGGCCCATAACCCTTCCAATGTATCAAGTACTGAAGCCGACCCCTAAGGAAATGAGAGTCAAGAACAGCAGACACTTCAAACTCCTCATGACCCTCCACAGAGACAGGAGGGGGAGGACGAGCATGCCGGTTATAGCGGTTGCGTACGTAAGGCTTCAACAACGAGGTGTGAAAGACATTAGGTATACGCAGATTCTTAGGCAGACCCAAGGCATAAGAAACGGGATTAACCTTATGTATAATACGATAAGGACCAATGAAGCGGGGAGCCAATTTCATAGAAGGCACCCGGAGGCGAATATTCCGTGTGGAAAGCAAAACCCTGTCCCCCACAACATAGGAAGGAGCCGCTCTGCGATGCTTGTCAGCCTGAGTCTTCTGGCGGGCAGCAGAGTCCACCAAAGAACGCTGAACCTGCTCCCAAGTATTACGCAAGCCAGCCAAATGCTCATCCAGAACTGGCATGCCCTGTGAGGAGAATGCAGCCGGAAGAACAACGGGATGCTGGCCATAGACAACGTAAAAAGGGCTTTTGCCGGAAGAATCATGAGTGGCGTTGTTCCAAGCAAATTCAGCCCAAGGAAGCAGGTCAGACCAATTGTCCTGATGGTGAGACACAAAACAACGGAGGTACTGCTCCAGAGACTGGTTGGCACGTTCAGCAGCTCCATTAGACTGGGGATGGTAAGCGGAAGAAAATGAGAGAGAAATACCCATTTCCGAACAAAAGGCTTTCCAGAACCTGGAGATAAATTGGCTACCCCTATCGGATACAATAGATAAGGGAATACCATGTAACCAAAACACTTCTCTAGCGAAGATAAGAGCCAGTTCAGTGGAAGTGGGCAACTTGCGAAGAGACACAAAGTGAGCCATTTTGGAAAACCGATCTACTATCATCAGGATGACTGTGTTACCATTCGAAGGGGGTAATTCAACAATAAAATCCATTGATAGATTAGACCAAGGTCTCTCGGGAACGGGTAACGGATGCAACAACCCACAAGGAACTCTACGAGAGGATTTCATACAGGCACAAGTAGTACAAGCACTTATATAGTCAGTGACATCTTTTCGTAAGGAATCCCACCAAAAATACAGAGAAACAGCTGACACCGTTTTGGAAATACCAGGATGTCCAGCAGTCTTAGTATCATGATATAGTGACATAACATCCCGCCTCTCGGGAACGTCAACAAACAATTTATCATTAGGCCTCTCGCTAGGTGCCATGCTTTGTTTCGCTTGTATGGCCTGCAAGAGGGATGAGGAAATAGACAATATAGTAGTTGCTATTATCCTGTCTGGGGGAATGACAGGAGTAATATCAATCTCCTGTTTGTCAATAGTTTCAAACTGTCTGGACAGAGCGTCCGCTTTAGTGTTCCGATCACCTGGCCTATAGGTGATTATATAATTGAAATGAGACAAGAACAGTGACCACCTAGCCTGCCTGGAAGACAATCTTTTAGCTTCGCTAAGGTAGGATAGGTTCTTATGATCTGTAAATATGAGGATGGGATCCTTAGTGCCTTCTAACAAATGTCTCCATTCTTTTTTTTTTTTTGTAATTCTTTATTTTGCAATGACAATTGGTCTGACTTGCACAGCTTGGCTCATGCAAGAGCCACACATTTCGTTGGGTTATGGTTACACAGTTTGCTGAAACATTAATACATGAGCCCAAAGAAGGGCAGCTCTTATTTGCGTACCTGCGTCCTGTACCAAGCATCATCGTTTTAATAACACAAAAAACAAAACAAAACAAAACACGTAATATTTTGCGATGACACAAAGCATGACATGTATGGTTTGGCCCACGCAAGAGCCCCATTTTACGTTGGGTTATGGTTACACTGTTCGCTGAAACATTAATACATGAGCCCAAAGTAGGGCAGCTCTCGTTTGATGTCTCCATTCTTTGAGTGCTAAAATGATAGCAAGGAGTTTGCGATTACCCACATCATAATTTTTTTTCTGCTTTGGACATTTGTTTAGAAAAGAAGCCACAAGGATGCAATGGCTTTTCAGGCGACTCTCTTTGAGATAAGACAGCACCTACCCCGATATCGGAAGCATCAACTTCGAGTATATAGGGCAATGAGGGGACAGGATGCTGTAAAATAGGTTCAGAGGCGAACGTAGTCTTAAGGAATTCAAAAGCCTGAAGTGCCTCGGTAGACCAGACACGAGTATTGCCATCCTTTTTTGTCATACGGGTAATAGGTGCTACAATAGACGAAAAACCTTTGATAAAACGTCTATAATAATTGGAGAAACCAAGAAAACGCTGGATGGCTTTCAGACCTTGCGGTAGAGGCCATTCTATGACAGCAGCGAGCTTCCGGGGATCCATACGAAAACCCTTAGCGGAAATCAAATACCCCAAAAACTGGACTTCGGATTGGTCGAATAGACATTTTTCTAGTTTACAATAAAGACCTTTAGCAAGAAGGGTCTTCAGAACTGTCATAACATGTCTGTGATGAGTGTGTATATCTGTAGAATATATTAAAATGTCATCCAAGTATACAATAACAAACGTGTGAATAAAGTCTCTTAAGACATCATTAATAAATTCTTGAAATACTGCTGGGGCATTGCAAAGCCCAAATGGCATGACAGTATACTCATAATGGCCTGATCTAGTGTTGAATGCTGTCTTCCATTCGTGGTCCTTCTTTATACGTATTAAATTGTATGCTCCTCTAAGATCCAGTTTGGTGAATACCGTGGCATGTTTGAGCCTGTCAAATAATTCTGTGATTAACGGTATAGGGTATGCATTTTTGATGGTGATTTTATTTAGACCTCTATAATCGATACACGGTCTTAAATCACCTTCTTTTTTTGATACAAAGAAGAACCCCGCTCCAGCCGGAGAAGAGGATCTCCTAATAAATCCCTTGTCTAATGATTCTTTAATGTATTCCTCCATGACACGGTTTTCTTGAACCGATAGAGGGTACACCCTGCCCTTTGGAGGTATAGTGCCAGGCAACAAGTCAATAGCACAATCGTAGGGTCTGTGAGGCGGTAATTTGTCAGCCTCTCTTTTATCAAAGACAGTCTTTAGAGATAAATACTGAGAGGGTATAGCCGTAGACAAAGGAGGAATGGTAGGAACATTAATAGCATTCACAGGCGTGACTTCAATAGTACAAGACTCGTGGCAGGCTTCACTCCATGATTTTATCTGCCCTGTCTCCCAGTCAAAAATGGGATTGTGGGCACGTAACCATGGATAACCTAACACTAATTGTGAAGAGGGAGAGGTGATGACCTGGTACCGAATGGTTTCAAAGTGTAAAACCCCTGTGTACATGTGTAACGGTGCAGTCTCATGAGTGTCTCTCTGATGGGAACGTTGTTTTTCTTTACAAAATCAGAGTCTATAAAATTTTCAGCTGCCCCGGAGTCAACCAGAGCGTATATGTTTTCAACTATACAACTCTCTCCCATATGTAAAGAAACAGGGAGAAGCAGTTGGTTAGGAGGCAATGTAGGAGACTTAGAAATCACACCCAAGGCCAGTCCCCTATAAGGTCTTAGGTGCGAGAGTTTTCCGGGAGCAAAGGACATTCCTTTACCATATGGTCTCTCCTACCACAATATAGGCAGAGTCCCTCCCTTCTCCTATGTAATTTTTCAGTATCTGAGAGTTTGACAACCCCTAATTGCATAGGTTCCTCTTCAGATACTTTAACACTCTCCGGTATATTAACTCTGGGGTGAATAGGTGTAACAAAACGTCTATTCCTGTTCTTAGTATAGAGCCTGTCACGAATCCTATTATCTATATCGATGAGGTAGTCAATAAGGTCCTCTAAGGCAATAGGAAGCTCCTTAGCTGCTACCTCATCCAATATAGAGTCTGATAAACCTTCCATGAAGGCCGTAGTTAACCCATTGTTGGTCCAATCTACCTGTGAGGCAAGGGTACGAAACTGAATAGCGTAATCAGCCACAGACCTAGAACCCTGTTTAACTCTCATTAATGCTCTTAGACCTTTTCATTGTATCAAAAGTTCTGCGAAAAGCTGTAAGAAAAATGTGAAAATCATGTACCATAGGTCCATTAGCTTCCCAAATAGGATTTGCCCACTCAAGGGCTTTATCAGTAAGTTGGTGCATAAAGAACCCAACTTTAGACCTCTCTGTGGGAAATGAACGTGGATACATCTCAAAGTGGAATTCTATTTGGTTAATGAACCCTCTGCATGTATTAGAGTCCCCTCCATACCTAGGAGGAGGTGTTAAATGGGCCGAAGTATTAGGCAAAGTAGATACTTCAGGAAGAAGGGGTGTAGGAGGGTTAGGTGTGGTTGCTGGAATGGTTCTAGCTAAGAGCGTCTGGAGAGCCTGGGCTATCTGATCCATTCGGTGATCCTGCTCTACAAATCTAGCCTCATGGGACGCCATCTGTTGAGCTAAATCTGCGGGGTCCATGGCCCTATCGTAATGTAACGAGAATATACCCCTACACGCAGGATCCAGCTAAACAGAAGACAGCACAGAGGAGAGATACGTCTACCGGACCTTAGAATGGCCGGACTCGACGTATATAGGAGAAGTACAGAGTCAGGAACGATCCGAGGTCAAGGGCACAAAGAGACAGCATAAACGAGAACTAGCCGGGGTCTGGTACACAGGAATCAGCAAGCCGGCAAACAGAACAGAAAAGGATAAAGTGAAAACGAAGTCAGAATACAAAGCCAAGGTCAAATACGGAGGAACACTACTGAACACAACAAGCGCTAAAGGGAACTGAAACAGAAACCACGATAGGGCAAGGAACTAAGGGAAAAGGGTAAGTATAAGTAGCTTCCAAACTAATGTGATTGGCTCCTGTCACTTCCACACCCCCAAAAGGTAAGTGTATGGGGTGAGTGGCATGACAGGGGCCAATGGGAGCCTTTTTGCAATTTAGGCTCCCACTGTCTCTTTAAGAGCGCGCCCGAGACTCGCGGCGCGCTCTTAGATTCAGGCGGGACACGTGACCGCATCTCGCGGTCACTGCCCGCCTTCCTGTTAGGAGAGTCGGATGAGCCGCGCGCGGCTCGTGCAGCCGCAGGACTGCGCGCGGCTTGAAGAGAGGACCGCGGCCGGCCCCCAGATAAGGTAAGTAACGCTACAATCCATCTCTGTCTGCTTTGGAATCACCTCATCCGATGGAGACTGTTACGGACCGTTTCGGCATAAAAGGGGAAAAATCAGTTTAGGCGATAATCCCCTTTTCACAAAAAGGCACAGCTACTGTAAAAGCACCAAAACTCACGAATTTGGATATAGGTGAATACATCAAACTCCCGAACTGCATACCAGGGAATAAGATAGCACTCCAAACTGGAACCTCATGAATAGCTGCTAGCAGACGAACAGGAAAAGCAGACATCAGCTTACACTATTAGCAATCAATCTTCCAGCAGCATACAGTGAATCCCCCCAAGAACGAGACAAGGCTCCGTGTTGAAGGTCAAGCAGTGGTCTGTTTATTCAGGGCTACCTGCCCCTGTATTTATGCAGGTCTCCCACCTGGTGGACACTCCCCTAGGGGACCAGATGAAAGACTGAAACAGCAGACAGACATGTATCATTTTCGTACACACAGCCACAATACTTTCCCACCATGCATCTTGGTTTCCTCCTCTCTGTCCTGGAGATAATTAATGAAGTAATTCAATTATCTCCCAGGACAAAGGCCAGACTCCATTATGCACATGGTGACACAGAAACAGACTATCACTTTAAAATACATGCAGACACATTTTATACATAAAACACAGACATGTAACATATCCCCAGATAGCTCAGGTCTGGGTGCACATTATTAGGTGAATGGCACCCAGACCACACAAATACATTTTAATTGCCATGGAGCCAAAGTCTTTAATTATACAAACAGGCTCCATGGCATTGCTATCTGGGTTACTACAGTTCACATAAAACATAAAATACAGAATTTCCCTGCATTCACCAAATTCATACGAATGAGAACCAGGGGCTGGAGGTTCAGCGGTGCCTGCACGTAAAAGTGTCCGATTTTGGTGTATGAAAGCCGGGCAGACAAGTGCTGGCTGCCCGGGGAGCTCCAGAACACCGCCACCTAGCGGTCGCTAAGTGTAACAGCGGCCACACAGTTAACAAGCAATTAAGCTGCGGTTAACCGCAGCTTCAGGGAGGTAAATTGGAGGCACACTCCAGCTTCTGGGTGGCCAATTAACAACGCCGGCCGGCTTCCCACGGCTCTGGGGAGGTTGGTGAACGGCTGTTTGTTCGGTAGATGAAATCTACCGAACTGCTGTGCAGAAAGGGAGAAATAAATCCTTCTGCCCAGTAAAATTAACCCTTTAGCTGCCGGTCCATAATCCAAAGGCAGCAGGCAGGCAACCAGGCTCCTCCAATACAATGTGGCGAGATTGGTTTCGTCACAGAGACAGTTGTGATATCAGCTGCCCCTGTTATCACTGGCACAAGTAGCTCACCCATCATCAGCACCACAACTACTTCCACCACCAATATCATCACTATCACCAGTACCAGCACCTTCAGCATTTTCATTAACATTAATCAACCACCAGAATACTGTCAAGCAAAGCTCAAATTGTGAAGTAAGGATTGAGTAGGGGTTGATGAGGGGTCATCTCACTAGTGCTATGAAGTAACATCTGCAAATTCACCACACATTTGTATTACTCTGGGAAGAAGCAGAATAAGTAAGTACTTGGGCATACTGCAGGTCTATTGGTCTATCTAATTCTGCATGGTTGTCACAACCTAACAGTGCTACCTCTTCCACTTATATTAGCTTCACTCTTAGGCAGACCATGGGGGGATGATGAGGATAGTGACAGTAGTCAACAGAGACAGATTGGGCCGGAACAGCTTGACCCCCTTATTATCCAGTGAATAAAAAAAAAAAATAGTACTGCTAGTGCTGCTTATACCAACTTTGATTCACTGATTTAAAATAATTTCAGAGACAGATTATTTCGTTTACAGTGTGCTTCTGTGTCACTACTTGTGGTTTTGAAATTGTAAACATCTTTCCTTCAGTACTATACACAGCATGTGGCAGTTTAATGCACAAGTGAATCCAGCAGGTCGTTTTTGTAGAAAAGTAAAAGAGTATTTTAAAATGTAGGTGGTAGTGGTGCTGGTGGTGGTTGTGATGTTTTCAAATGCCTTTCATCATAATGATTTTAGTATGCCTGGCGGATTGTTGCGGTATGACTTCAGCTGCTACTTTTGCAGGTGCTGTTGGTAGAAGCTAATAGGGATTTTTTTTTCCATACTGTGTTTTTTTTCTTTCTATTTTTCGCCAGAGAAAGGTATAGACAGATTGTCGGAGCTCCAACAAAAGTATCTGTTCTTGTGTCAGCAAGTGGACTCTGTACTCTAGAGACGTTATTGTTATTTGCTTCCCAGGAATTTTCCTACTCTATTTATTCTGAATGTATAACTTTCCATGAGATGTTGTGCTTTAACGTGATCTGAGCTTTAGATACAGTTTTCATTTGTGTAGGAATGTTTTTATGGATGCTAATGCATTTACACCAGGATCAATGCCCAGGCTGTGCAAAACAAATCTTTTTTTTTTTTTTCTAACACCATAGTCTTCAAAATAAGTATTTTCTTTTCTCCAAATAGTTAGCAAAAATAACCTTTGACAAATGTATGTTGGTAAGTTATTCTAGCACTAGGATAAATTAACAGGGATAAATTATTTTTTTCTGTCACCAAAGTCCCCAAAAGAAAGATTTTCTTCCCATCATAATGTTAATAAAAAAAATAATAATTACAAAATATGTGCCAAAAAATGTATATATATTTATATATTGACGTTGTGGCAGGCTTATGCAATGTATGATCATATAATGTAACTAAATCCCCATTTTTTTTGCCTAGATTAGGTGTTTTTAAAAAAAACTCTTACAAACTAATAAAATCTGTCAACATTGAAGCTGCTGTTTAGTAGATAGGAGAGTGCGCTGGATCTTGTGTATTTTTTATATATACATATATATATATATATATATATATATATATATATATATATATATATATTTGTCTATTAGTAAATTACGCTAACAATAAGATCAATGGTCTAAGGTCAAATTATTTACTAATCTCAAACTAGCGTAAATGTCCCAAGTTAGCAAGAGTCAATTGTATAACTAATACAATACAGTCGCGATAATAAGACATTTCTTTCCTTCAGTTAACAAGAAAAGTATGATTTTTCACTACCGAACATTGTTAAATTAGTCTAAAACTAGGCTCAATGATCCAAGGTAAGCAAAATATTTGTTTCCTGACACAATAGAGAAGTATTTTGTTTTCAGTATTTTGTTCAGTTAACAAAAACGGTATTGACACCAGAATATTGGTAAACTAAGATTAAAGACTAAGACAAAAAAATGTTTTATCACAAAAATGTATTTTCTTTACTCCAAACAGTTAAGTAAACAAATATTGTTTAAAAACTGTTTTTTGGTAAGCTACTCTCTAGAATTATTGATCCAGGCTGAGCAAAATATTTATTTTCCATCAAAGACACCAAAAGATGGATTTTATTTACTCCAAATAGCTAGCAATCCCCCCCCCCCCCCCAAAAAAAAAAACCACACACAAAAAAAAAAAACATTATCAATGTATATTGGTAAGAGAGTAATACTGGGAAAAAAGAACCAAGCTAGGCACAAGGATTATTTCTGATACCATTGATCCCAAAAGAATGATTTTCTCTGATTGGTTACCAAAAAAACTAAACAATAAACAAATACCTTTTAACAACTGTATATTGGTAGACTAGTCTTGTAGTAGAATCCATGATCCAGTCTAGGCAAACATATTTTTTTCGTGTCACCAGAGCAGTAAACAAAAACAAAAAACTCTTAAGCAACTGTGTATTAGTAAACATTTATCTTCCTAACATGATAAAATCAAAAAGGATTTTCTTTCTTCCAAACAATTGAGAATTTCATGTGATCTGTAAATAAAAGCATTATTCAGTGTCTGTCCCCTAACATCAATTTTTTTTTGCTACTTCTTGATTGGACAGAAGGTCCATCCTGCATGGTTGAACAGATCTCTTGTTCATCATGTTAAGCTTAGCTGCTTATTTCCCACAATCCAAATGTTCCCCCCTCCCCCCTCTCCTCTCCAGCTTTTTCTCTATTCCATCCCTTTGTTGTCTGGTATGACAAACGATACCTCAAATCACAAAAGAAAAAGAGCATGAAGAGATACACATTTGTAAATAAAAAAATAAAAATATTCTGATTACTTCTGCATTTTGGTGGGAAACAAATCTCCTAGTCAAAATGGCAGATATTTAATTTTTTTTTGCAAAAAACAGTAGCTCTTCCAGAACTCTCGGAATTGTCCCCATCCCACTCCTGAACATTTTGTTGGATTGTCAAAAGTGCTGTCTAACAAAAAGCATCCACTGGATTGCCCAGATTTGTGGAGTGCTCCTACTGACTATCATACATTCCCTTCTTTCACAGCACACTGGTGGGAGCCCCTGCTAGCTGGTTATGTTAGTGGTAGTGGAGGAGGTCCAACCTTACTGCAAACCATGCTTGAGCATTGTTAGAGCACTGCCTGGCATTTCCACCATGGTGTGAGCACTAGCCAACTCTGAGGCAGGAATGAGAGATAAGAGGGATTCCCATATACTGTCAACAACAAGATGCCAGAATAACAAATTAAAAGAGAATTTTGGAACCCCAGAGCACCATCCATAGTTTTTCATCCAACCACTGCATTGGCATTGACTCTCCACTGGGCATCAGAATTGGAAATAATGGAACATCTAGTGTCAGTTGGTATTCCTTTAAGTGTATGACAGAAACTATAGTAATCCAAATATGCAATAATCTAAATTTTGTCAAATTTTTCCAGAAAAGGCAAAAAAAAAAGAAAAGAAAATGTACTGTGTTGGGTTACTTTTTTCTTTCAAGCTACTTTTTTGTTAAGTTTAACCCCTTAATGCCGTTACGGCGTTCTATGCCATCCACGGCTTTAAAGGGCTTTAAAGCCGTTGCGGCGGCATAGAACGCCGTAACGGCTTAAGCCCCCGGCTTAAGCCCCCAGGAGGTGAGATTTACTCACCTCCGCTGCGATCCTCTTCTGGAGGGCTTCCTGACAGCTCAGGCAGCCCTCCTCGGCAAATGAGGCTCCCGGGGGCCATGTGATCGCTCTCAAAGAGCGATCACATGGCCCCCTATAGCTGGCTGTGGATCTGCCAGCAGGGGGACTGTCTAAAATATCAGACAGTCCCCCTGCTGGTAGGTAGTGTATAAAAAAAAAAATGAGACATGTTTAAAATTTAATTAAAAGTATTTATATATATATATTATATATATGTAACATCATACAAAGTGTATTTTAATATTAATATTGGTATATATATTAATATTAAAACACACTTAGAATGATGTTACATATATATAATATGTATATATATTATATATATATATAATAGATATATGCACATATAATATATATGTGCAATCTGAATGAGATACAACACCTGGTTATACCTAGATGGATATTTCTCTCTACTCCTTATTTTGCAAGTCAGTTTTTAAATCATGATAATGAGGAGACTCCTTAGAGCTGTGTGTAGTAGTCCATAATCAGTCTATTTGGAGACATTTTGCATCCTACTTAATTTGACCTAAATTTTACAAATAGATTGTCACAGATTGTCAATTGTGGAACCGAGTTGAACAGAAGAACAAGCTGATTGTGCAATTTGTTAGATAAATAATGTTAAAACTCAAGCTATTCATCATGTGGTTAAATAAATCATTTAAAAAAGTAACATGTAGTCAGTACTTACAAAGAGTGAATAATTGCATCTGTAATGCTTACTACAGAGCGATGTTAAAACTCTCAGTATAAAGGTTCTGCAGATGATGCTCAGGCGTATGGGATGACATGAAATTTTTAACTTGGTTCAAATGCATGTGATTATAATGCTGTTGTTTGCTGGATATTGTCTTGTCTGTTTTTTGCTGGTATGCGCATCGAGACCCTATGGGTAATAAGACTGCGTTTTCTTAAGAATTTTTAATAATAATAATAATAATAATGATTCTGAGTTTTTATTCTCCAGTATGAGCCATTCTGTGTTCACGTGGGCAACAGCTTACACTTGCCATAGGGAGTATGCAGCATTTAGGGTATCATTTATTTATTCTCTACCATGAGGCAACCTGCTCCACTGTGTGCATGTGTCACTGTGCGCACATTTTCTATTGGGAAATCGGAACACTTAATGTATAATTCTATGTGTGACTTCTCAAAGAAACTCTGTGCATTTATTTATTAAATGTGCACTAACTGGTAATTCTTCATTTAAAGGGTTAATTTAGATTTACTATTGAAATTAAACATATTGTATATCAACGTTATAATTTTAAGATTATAAATTCAATTTAAAAAGTGCATCGAACAGACATATTAAAAATGTTTTGCAGCAAAAGTTCACCAAAATAATGTCAGAATTTGTCATATAAATGACATGTACATTACTTTACATAACTGAATATAACAGTTATTATGAAGCATCATTTATGCTGCTTAAGTCCTCAGTGGACACTGAGATAAGCGGGAATGATAAGAGTTCCTGCACACGAAATTGATGCATATGTAAATCATTTTTATAAGATGCGGAAGTTAGACAATTTGGAACACTAAAACAAGTGAGAATAAAGTGAGTTAAGAGAGGGCCTGCACCAGAAATTGTAGCCAGTGACAGCGTGTTAAGATCAAGATTTAAATGTTAGATCAGCAACATTATAAGGCAACTAGTAGAAGCTGTGCACCATATAGACACAGAGGAACAATGAGTCTAATACAGATCCTGAGCCTGAAATTTTAGTTGGTGATTGTGTGAAGAATTGCCTTATACACAAGAGTGGTAATGCTGGGAAAAATAATTTGTAGATGCCAGGGCCAAACAGGGAAAAAAATGGGCCCAAGCATTTTTTTACCCACAAGCCCAGTTTGAAGGGTCTGGGGCCAAATGGGGGAATGTTTTGTCAATACCAATGACAATCACACCCTCTCTTTAACCCCTTAAGGACACATGACATGTGTGACATGTTATGATTCCCTTTTATTCCAGAAGTTTGGTCCTTAAGGGGTTAAGTGAGTAAAATTTAAAGGCCTTGATGCAGGGATGGAGGATGATTTAGGGCTAAGGAAGAGAGCTAAAACAGGTAACTTAAAAGGAATTTACAGCTGAAAGTGGCAAGTAGGGAGGGGGGCAGAATGGAGCAGGCTAGTCATTTTTATAGACAAGTAAGTGTTTGCCAACCACAATTCTATCAGCCAGATTATTAATAACTACATGTAACATCAAGTACAAAGTATTAAAGTAGTAAACTATATGAAATGTTATACAGGTATCGAGAGGATTGTCCTCCATTGGAGGGGGAGAGATAGGTTGAGAAAATTATCTCAACGTGAGACTTTTTGGATATATAAATTGCATATACTGGAGCCGAGTGATTTGAACGGGGATATTGATTTGATCTGCTTCTTATAGTTTCTCATAGTCTTTTTTTCCCCATTTTTTCCCCCCTGGATCCCCTTTTTCTGTTTTTTGCTTTTAAAGGTTTAGCTTGTGCCCTCTTCTTTTGGGAAGTATTTTGGATGTTTGGTAAGTGTATGATTTTAGGTTTATAATCTTAGTCCTGGTGGGAGTTCACCTATAGCAGTGTCCAATACCTCGATCACAATCTACCTGTCAATTGCAAAGGCAATGCTGGCTGGTAGATCGCATCTGGCAGCACTACTTGATCCTAAAGGATTGCGATTGTGTACGGAGGTGAGCGATGCACACTGATGTCGATGTGCTGCACCTTTATCCAGTAATATATTTTGTAGAAAGGGGTGACAAGGGTTTTGTAAAGGGGGGCAGGGTTTTTTGTGGAAAGGGGTGACATTGATTTTGTCAAAAAAAAGCTGCAAATACGCCCAAAATCATATAGATAAGCCACATAGGTTTGGAGATGCTGTTCTGTGGAGTAATGAAACAATACTGGAACTTTTCAGCCCAATAGATCAGCGGTATGTCTGGAGGAAGCAAAAATTAAGCATATGAGGAAAAGAACACTCTGCCTATAGAAGTGGTGGCTCGGTGATGCTCTGGGGCTGCTTTGCATCCTCTGTCACTGGAAACCTTTAGCATGTGAAAGTCAAGTTGGATTAATTGAAGTATCAGGAAATCCTAAGAGAAAATGTAATTCCATCTGTACGGAAGCTGAAGCTTGGGTGCCATTGAACCTTCCAACAAGACAATGATCTCAAGCATTCCACTAAGGCCTAGTTGCAGAAGAAGTCCTGGAAAATTCTACAGTGGCCATCACAGTCACCTGACTTGAACCCCATAGAAAATCTCTGGTGGGATTTGAAGAAGGCGGCTGCAGCACGCAAACTGAAGAAAATTACTGAACTGTGGGCCAATGCTCATGAGCAATGGGTTAACATTCCTTCAGGAACGCTGCCAGAAGCTAGTGTTTGGTTATGCATCTCATTTACAGCAGGTCATAAAAGCAGAAGGGTGCTCTACTAAGTACTAAATATGCTTTCCATGAAGGGGTTGAATAATTTTGAAACTGGATAAGTCATTATAAGTAGCATTTTCAGTTGAATTTGGGGAAACCACTTGAAGCATTCATATTATTTGATTTATTCATTGCACACAGCTCAAAGACTGTCAATTTTGACAGTAAACCTGATTTTCAATGGGGTTTTAATAATTTTGAATACAACTGTATACTATGCTCTCATCATTGCATATGGGGAATACCAGTTGTTGCTAAGACCCAAAGAAAAACAAAACAAAAGAAAACATAAAATTGTATCATATAGCGTTATGAATATATGGATTCCAATGTGAATCATGAACTTTTGCATTCACATTTATATGGCTTTTATATGGCATTCACATTTATATGTCTGTCTCAGCACTGCAATGTTTAAAATTGCAGGACTAACTGGGTCGGGGACATTGCACCTAGACCACTTCAATAAGTGAACTGGGTGCCTATAATGCCCCTTTAAAGCAGTACTTAAAAGGGATATATATATATATATATATATATATATATATATATATATATATATATATATATTTATATTATTTTTTTTGTCAATCTTTGTTTTATTGAGGTATGAAAAAAGAAATGTTACATGCAGAAACAATATTGAAGACATAATGTTCAAGGACAGCATATCATTTCACAGTAGCTAGTTGATACCTCTTTATTATATTTCTATTGTTTTGAAAAACAGAAATAAACATGTATAATCTTAACAGACATATCTGAGTAGTGCCTAGGGTATACTGTTAAGTGAGCAGGTCTAGTTAGATATGGAGAGATTATTTAAATAATAGTAAGTAAGCAAACATATTGGAGTGTATAACAAATTATACTGTAACAAGCTACTCTGGACATGTAAGAGGTTGGTATAGTATGTGCTTTAGAGATAAATGGCTATAGCCTAGGCATGGCATATTGATTAGAATAATAGAAACATGCGGCTCTGAGAAAGGCAACAATCTTGCATCCACCTGGGGAACACACACATCGCTAGAGACAAAGATATTCATAGCAAAACAAATAGTACAAGTTATCTGTGAGAGTATGTCTCGAGTAGTAGGTGCTGGGTTTACTGGCTGCGTGTGGCATGATATCTGTGGATAGAAGATTTACTATGTTGTCATGCTTAAACACTACTCTGTGGGCCTGCCTTTAAGTGTGTGTTAAGCACAGGATGACCTTGACAATGTTACTCAGGAGCTTTTTGCCTGGTCGAGTGTAGCAGTTGAGAGGTACATGGACTCAAAGGGTAACATTGGCTGCTATGCATCATAATTTATGCAATGTATAAATTAAGCTAGAAATGTAAGGTATTGGAGTAATTAAATGTTGGGGTCAGCTCGTGTGGGTTAGGTGGGAACCTGCTGTGGCAACAGAGTCCTCTGCCAGTTTTGTACTGGGCATAGTTCACGGGCTACACAGTCAGCCAATTCCCATGCTGGGCAGCAAGATGATGGATGTGTGGTGGTGTTGGAGGGTGTTGGCGGATTAGAGTCGGCATCCATCAGTCACAGATTCGGGAGCTATGTGAGGCTGTGTATTTCCCTCTCTGGGTGCTGCGGAAGACTCCAATGTTTCTCCGCTGCCAGCAGCTGGCAGTCTTCCGGCGGTGCTTTTGCTTTACCCAAGACAGGACCGCTCCGCTTTCCCGAACCCCTCCACTTCCTTGCCTTGTGTAGGTTAAAAGGAATATTTCTAAGCTTTGCAAAAGGTCTCAACATTTTCATCATCACTAGATGACCACTAGATCATCACTAGATTTTTTGCACCCACTCTTTATGCAACCATCCCCTTAGTGTTTGTCAGAATGTGGGTTATGTAGAGGTACCAGTAAGATCTGCAAAAGCATTTTTAAAATTAATAATATATATATATTTTTAAAAATTCTTTATTTAGCAGACATGTAGGTCATATACATTACACACCAAGAGCAATGTGTCATCAAGTCATATATATCTTAAATTTAGGATTATTATAGGACAAACAAAACAAAAATTACAATGAGAATGTATACTTTTTTTTAATGAAAAATGTATATACTAATTTCTCACATCTTTTCCCATGGATCTCAGCGAAGAAAACATTTTTCAACATCAAAAAGAGCTTGACAATGTAACTCATCCCTGTAGACTTGAAATTTAGTGTGTTTAAAAGAACACCACACGCACCATAGCCACTGCAGCTCTAGGGTTCTCTTGACAACTTAACTTGGTTCCACCAGGAGCCCAAGGCTACAGTCGATGCTTTTGTCCTTCTTCTTTAGAGAATTGCTTTTAGAAAATTCAGTTAGCTCTACAGAGCTAAGCAGCCCATGTAGGACTCCAGTATTTTATTCATTTATACTCTCACAACTTTGTTCAGTTTAATTCTTAACCCACGACACAATTGTCTTCCTGCTGCATTTCATGTTTTAATATGCAACAACATTTAGAATATACTATATCATTACTTAATGAGATAAAGTATTTGTTTTCATAATTGTGCAGATATTTTATAGAATGCACAGCTTTGTTATTTTTATTCTCTTTTTTCTTATTTTAAAAATACATCTACATACATACAGCTGCATGCAAACCAACTGATGTTTAGTATCTTAATTCTTCACACTTGCCACTCTTTTAAAAAAAAATAATTTTAACGTGTATTGATAATGTCCTATAGACTGTAAGCTCGTTTGAGCAGTGTCCTCTTCAACCTCTCGTTTCTATAAGTTTTCTTGTAATTGTCCTAATTTATAGTTAAATCCCCCCTCTCATAATATTGTAAAGCTCTACAGAATCTGCTGGCGCTATATAAATGGCAATAATAATAATAATTATAATGTTTTGTATATACATATATATATATATATATATATATATATATATATATATATATATATATATATATATATATAAAAGCATATCAATGCTGTCTTTTATGTCTGTAAATTCACAACAACCACACAAAAAAACTAACAAACAAAACTCAGAAAGTATGTTTATTTAATATTTATTATTGTATATTTAATATCATTGGGTATTAAGCAAAAAATTTATGTGGATAGGCAATAGGAATCAATACAAAATCAACAAGTTTAAGCTAGGATGCATTTGTGAAATTTATTAAAGAAAGGTACACAAAAAAACCTATACAACATGTCAGCTCAATGGCCTTAATGATGTGTAATGAAAAACCAGTACTATTCAACAGTTTTAATAGCTGAAATTTTGCAGCCTAAATTTTCAGCTCCTCCTAAAGAGGCAATGGCACAACACCACTACCAAAACATCAATAAAAACATCAATGGAGGTAAAATTAAGATTAATCCCAGTATATAGGTATTAATAAATAATACTGCTAATAAACCAAAGAAAACAATAAAAAAACAAAAAACAAAGAAGCAGATACAAGCTTATTACATGGAATATAATAAGAATGCATAGAAATTCATGAAAGAAAAATACATCCTCTAGGAGTAAAGTATAGCAGACATCTATATACATAAGGTCATTAACCCCTAACACTGGCTAAACCATGCCAAAACAAGTCACATAAATGCTGTAGATGATGTGTAACAAAGAGGGGGAATGCTAGTGTGGCCAGTAAAGGTATGTAACATTGTGCACATGATTATATTTACAATAAGGCTTGTATCAAACATTATGTGTTTCAGATTATTGAAGAAAGGAACAGGAAAAGTTCACCTGGAAGAGTTTTTTTTACATTTCTTATATCAAAGACATTTTGCTAGAATTTTTTTTCTTTTTTCTTTTTTTACTCTTACTGCTTTTAAAGTGCACCTTTAAAGTAATGACATGAGGCACTTTATCAAACCTAAAATCTATTAGATCATGGGTCCTCAAACTCCAGCCCCCCAGATGTTCCTGAACTACTACCATGATTCCCATGATTCCCATGATTCTTTGAATTACATAGATAGCCAGAGAATCATGGGAGTTGTAGTTCAGCAACATCCGTGGGGCAGAGTTTGAGGACCCATCTATTAGATAGTATACAGGTCATTTTTTTTTTTTACTTACACCTTAATTCACCAGAATGACACACTTTGCTGAATTATAGATATGTCGATATAGATTGGTAGATATTATCAGTGTTGCCATTAGAAATTTTGGGGCCCCTAGCACAGCTCAAGGTCTGGTCCCCCGGGGGCCCGTCTCCAAATCCCACCCACAGGAATACACACACAGACAAAAACGGACACAGACACACACAGAAAGATACACACATAGTAACAGATACAAATACTGAAACAGACATACACTCATACAGGCATACTGACACACACATACTGAGACACACACAAATGCATAAGGAGATACAGATACACACACACACACTGACATACATACATGCTCACATACACACATACTGACACACACACACACACACACACACACACACATATACATGCAGACATACATACTGACAGACATACATACATACATACTGACATACATACATACTGATATATACATACGTTCAGACATATACTGGCATACATACATACATACATACATACAGGCATACATACACATACTGGCATACACACACACATACGGACACACACACACACATATACATACAGACATACATACTGACAGACATACATACATACTGATATATACATACATGCTGACAGACACATACTGGCATACATACATACATACATACACATACTGGCATGCATACATACATACATACACATACTGGCATACATACATAGATGCATACATACATGCATACAGGCTGTGACAGACCCATCCGTATGGACTAAGAATACTGTGTCCGTCTGTTTTGCCGTTTGCATGAATTCCCCCATTCGTATGCCTGGATTAAGGGAATGCATTTGTTTGCCGACCGAAACTACCGAACGGATGGCCACCCAGGAGAGAAGTGTGCTGCTAGTTAACCTATTGTTCCCAATTAGAACGTTGAGGTTAACCGCAGCCACTTCTCAATTAAGACCAAAGACAGGGTGGTCGTCGTTCGTATGTCGACCACGAGGCGGCGGACATTTTAACTATGCGAAAGCCCAGCGGTGTTCGATGATTATTTCATGGAACTCAAAACGGACACTTTTTCAACCAAACACCGCTGAAGCCATCGACCTCCCCTTCTCAATCGACAGAAGTATACGAATACCGGCCGTTCGGGAGATTTAACAACACGTATGGACTTAACCCAGATAGCCGTCCCGTAGAGTCGATCGCATACCGAAGAGCTATAACCGACTTTGACTCCATGGCGATTGAACTATGCGTATGGGATCTGAGCGCTATTCGCCAATAATATGCACTCAGATCCAGGCTATCTGGGGATGTGTTATACGAATGCAATATGTTCGGCAGTTATAAAGTTATAGATTTTAATGTGTTTTATAACTTTGAGTTAAAATGGCGATGTGCCTCTGCTCGGGGAGATAATTGAATTACTTCCCAATTATCTCCCGAGCAGAGGGGAGGAAACTGTGATGCATGTTGGGAATATTGTGGGGATGTAAGCCTGAAATGTCCCCATGTCCTTCTGTTATTCCAGTCTCCCATTTGGTCCCCTAGGGGAGTGTCCACCAGGGGAGTGTCCACCAAGTGGGAGACCTGCATAAATATGGGCAGGTAGCCCACAGTAAACTTATGTGCCGCTTGGAACCTATTGCCGTTCGGCTGTAAGTGGCGATCCGTATGGTTGGAGCTCAAGAAGGGAGAGAGCCGTACTGGTACCGTTCAGGAGTTTGGAGTGTTCCCTAGCTGGCGGTTCGCATGGTTATACTGTATACGCTACCAGACCACAGTATTGTGACCGGGGAGCATTCACTAAACGGCGGTTTGTGCATTTATTACTGGAGGTACCGTAACACAGGCATACATACAGACATACAGACAGGCATACAGTCATACGTACAGGCATGCATACATACATACATACAATTCATTTTTCAAGCAACGCCCTTCTCTTCCTTACCTTTGCATTGCAGGAGGGTGGCTGGGGATGATGGGCGACGGCTGCCTCTGTTCTCCACTCGGTCTTCAGGCTGTGTCCTCCTTCCCGTGTGGAGTAAGCTGGGAGGAAGTGACCGGACGTCACTTCCTCCCAACAGCACTTTTTTTTTTTACAGGGGCCCGGTCACGCTATTATCAGCATGTGGGCCCCGGTGCAGCAAGTGGGGACCGGGCAGCCGGGCCCCCCAGGGCCACCGGCCCCGTGACAACTGTCATGGTTCTCACCCCCTGATGGCGGCCCTGGATATTATATATATATGCCAATTACATTATTTCTGTAACTGTTTTTCCATGACTATCATCAGTGACTTTATTTCTCCAGGAACCCATTGTACTGACCTCGAATATGTTAGAAAACAACAGATGTAAGATGTTGTTTTCGATTAAAATACAGGAGTCCATCCTTGAGAAAAATATCAAAATAAAAGCAAACTGAGACACTACACTGCACTTCATAAAAGCCAGGAAACCACATGCCCTCATCCAATTTCCAATCTGCAGGATGACAGCTGGACCCTTAACATACTTGTCATAGGTTCTTCCAAAAGTCATAGCCACCATCTTGGGGAGCTATGTAGAAAGCACTCCTGGTACCTTGGGTCTGAAGCCTGACTCCAAACTTCCACAATCTCAGTTGCAAGGGGAGGGATTCCAACTGAGTGGTCAATCTAATCACAGGACCCAGAGTAGTAGGGCTCAGGAACTTATAGGTAGGTTGCTTCTCTGCCTTGCAGTGACTCGGTATAGAAGGCTTTATTCTCTGCTGCTATATGTGACAGGAATTCTGCAAAGATGGGCTCCAGCCTAAAAAGTTTTGATTAGGATATATATAGGATACAAGATAATATTAACAATGTTGTATTTAACTTTAAAAAAACAAAACAAATGTTTTATTAGAAGAAAGATAGATGCAACATATCATAGTTACATAGGCTGAAAAGATGAAAATAGACATGTGTCCATCGAGTGTAGCCTTTCTCACATGTCTTTTTGCTGTTGATCCAAAAAACTAGAAAAAATCCTTCTTGATCACAGTGAAGGATAATTGGCAGTCAGATAAATACTTGGATCAAGAAACTGTTACCCTACAATTTAAATATGATGTCCTTGAATATTATGTTTTTGTAAGTATACATCCAGTTGCTGTTTAAACATCTGTACAGACTCTGATACAACTACTTCTTCAGCCAGAGAATTTCCACATCCTTATTGTTCTTATTGTGAAAAAAAAACACTTCCCTTTGCCTTAGACTAAATCTGCTTTCTTCCAGTCTAAACATGTGTCCTATGTATAGTCCTGTTTGTGAATAGATTTCCAGACAATGGTTTGTATTGGCCCAGTATATATTTGTATAATGTTATCATATGCTCTCTGAGGCACTGTTTTTAAATATCTAAAGAGGTTTAAATTTGTTAACTTTTTTCAAAACTAAAATGTTTCATTCCTTTTATTAATTTTGTAGCCCGCCTCTTATTTTAGTGCCATACTATCCTTCTTTAGAACAGGGGCCCAAATTTGCATTTTTTTGTATTATAAAGTATTTATAAAGAGGCAAAATTATATTCTCATCCTGAGAATGAATGTCCCTTGTTGAGGTCAAATTATATTTAAAAATAAATATTAATATTAATAAATATTTTCCCTAAATAACCTTTCAACTACCGTATTTATCAGCGTATAACACGCACTTTTTTCCCCTAAAAATAGGGGGAAAATCGTGGGTGCGTGTTATACGCCGATATCCCATAATTACTTACCTGTCTTGAAGCGTGGGCCGGTGTTCAGCGCGCACCGCGGTACTGGAACTTCAATTTCAGGTTCCGGTTTCCGGCGGGACTGAAAGGAAGTGTGCACACTATTGTGTGCACACTTCCTTTCAGTCCCACCGGTACTGGAACTTCAATTTCAGGTTCCGGTTTCCGGCGGGACTGAAAGGAAGTGTGCACACTTGTGCACACTTCCTTTCAGTCCCTCCGGAAACCGGAACCTGAAATTGAAGTTCCTGTACCGCGGTGCGCGCTGTGAAGCCGGCCCACGCTTGAAGACAGGTAAGTAATTATGGGACAAGGGAAAGTACACGAGGGGACACTATGGGAGGGGAGGGGGGGAGAATACTATGGGTGGGGAGGGGAGGGGGGGAGAATACTATGGGAGGGGAGGGGAGGGGGGAGAATACTATGGGAGGGGAGGGGAGGGGAGGGGGGAGAATACTAGGGGAGGGGAGGAGGGGAGGGGGGGAGAATACTAGGGGAGGGGAGGGGGAGAGAATACTAGGGGAGGGGAGGGGAGGGGGAGAATACTATGGGAGGGGGGAGAATATTTTGGGAGGGGGGGAGAATACTATGGGAGGGGGGAGAATACTATGGGAGGGGATGGGGGGAGAATACTATGGGAGGGGAGGGGGGGGAGAATACTATGGGAGGGGAGCGGGGAGAATACTATAGGAGGGGAGGGGGGAGAATACTATGGGAGGGGAGGGGGGATAATACTATGGGAGGGGAGTGGGGGAATACTATGGGAGGGGAGGGGGAGAATACTATGGGAGGGGGGGAGAATACTATGGAAAGGGGGGAGGATACTATGGAAAGGGGGGGCGACACTATGGGATGAGAGGGGGGATACTATGGGAGGGGGGGAAATTTCCTGGAATTTCCTTCTAAAAATGAGGTGCGTGTTATACGCCGGTGCGTGTTATACGCCGATAAATACGGTACCTTTCATATAAGCATGTTTATACTCAAATGTTAGAATAATCATATGGAGATAAAAATTTTATTTAAAAAAGGAAAGTAATATTTCTTTTGTTTAATGAGATTTTTTATTCAACTTTTTGAAGACATGATGAAAGTCTTTATTCTTCAGGGTGTATATAAGGGGATTCAGCATTGGAATAAATACAACATATAATAGAGCAAAAAACTTGTCTTGCTGTGGAGAATATGTAGATGTTGGTCTGATATACACACTGATCATTGTTCCATAAAAGATGATAACACTGGTCATGTGAGAGGCACAGGTAGAAAATGCTTTACGTCTACCACCTGCTGAGTGAATATTTAGAATGGCAGTGATAATAAAGACATATGATACCAATGTATATGTAAATGAACTGATACCTATAAGAGTCCCATTAATATAGTTCCAAATACTAATGGTAAAAGTATCACTGCAGGTAATCGTAATTAATGGGGAAACATCACAGTAAAAGTGGTCAATGTTGTAGGATGAACAGAAGGACAAGTTAGCAATTAAAGAAGTGTGTATAACAGGATCAAGTAAACTTGTTATCCAAACTGCAATTGCTAAGTAGGCACATCGCTTTTGACTCATAAGTATTGAGTAACGAAGAGGGTGACAGATTGCTATATAGCGATCATAAGCCATAGCGGCCAATAGTAAGACTTCTGTGCAAGCAAAGGACAGGAAAAAATACACCTGAATAAAGCACTCTAGAAATGATATGGACTTACACTGAGTGAAGAGCATGGCCAACAGTTTGGGTAGAATGGTTGAGGTGTAAGCGATATCAGTGAATGATAGGTTACACAAGAAGATGTACATAGGAGTGTGTAAATGAGAGTTCAAAGCTATGGAGGCAAAAATGATGATATTACTTAAGACAATGGTGATATATATAAATAAAAATGTCATGAAAACAGGAAACTGAAGCTCTGGCAAATCTGTAAATCCTTGCACTGTAAATTCGGCTAAATTCGACTTATTTTCTGATACCATTTTTTCAATTTCTTTTTTGTCTTGTCAAAGTAAAAAAAAACATAGATTATATTAAAAATAAACCAGCCACCTGCTTATATTTAATGGCACTGTTGTTTCAAGTAATTTAATACATGTTAACAATTTTTAGATTTTTTTTCTTAGACATTTAATACTACTGCAAAAGTTTACATTATATTGATTATAGTTGAAACATACAAAAATCTAAGCAGAACAGATGCAGATACATCCTTAACCCTATTTTTCATTTTGTTCATATTAAAATAATATATCTGTAAACGTTATCTACAGGTTTTAACCCTAACATTTCACTGTTACAATGTATCCAAAGATAGAATAAGCTTCATATCCTACCCCAATGGATATCTATACAATTTACTTTACATTTATATTAGTCCATGGAAAAAAACAAAACCATGCTGTATATGAACATTCAAAATTAAGCCCTGTTCTCCTTTCCCCCCATCCCATGTTGCTGAAAGGGTTAAAACCTCTTCAGTGACTTACCTGAATACAGAGCCGATGTATCTCGGCACTGGGTAAGGCTCTGCCCACGCTCCTCACCCGCTGCCGCCAACCGGCGGGGTAGACCTAATGCACATGCACGGCAATGGCCGCACGCGTGCATTAGACCTCTGTATGGGAAAGCATTATTCAATGCTTTCCTATGGGAATTCTGGCGATGCTGGTTGTCCTCATGCATAGCGTTAGGATGTCCAGAGTCATTTAAAACACTTTTAGTGTTTTAAGAACCCGAAAGTCCCTCTAGTGGCTGTTTGATAAACAGCCACTAGCGGAGGACTTAACCCTGCAAGGGTGTACTTACCCGCTCGCAGGCGATCTCACGCCGATGATTGTGGTGGGGGGACTCACCTGGCATCCTAGGGAGTCCCCCTGCTGCTGTTCCGGCCCTTGCGAGGACCTCACGATCACATGGATGGCATAGCCGTCCATAGCAGTGGCAGCAGTGGGAGTGCCTGTAATTACAGGTAGTCCCCCAGCTGCCGAAAAAAAATGTAAAATTAAATTATATATACACATACACTGTCTAAGTGTATTTTAATATTAATATATATATAATTAAATATATATATATATATAAATATCAAAATACACATAGAATGATATTGATTAAATATATATATATATATGGCGCTATATCAATCAAATAAAAATGTGTATATTCAATCAAAAAGTGAATGTGAAATGTGCCAAACAAGTGACGTGTATAGATGTAGGATATAGACCACCTAAGTATCTATTGCATGCAGCCTACTGTAACTAACATGGGACAAATAGATAACTAAATATCAGGGCTAACCCTGCAACATCATTGTTACGACACTCACCGCCTGGGGAGTGAAGCCGCCGTTTAGTCGATAATCCCCTTCCTCCAGAAATGCAATTCCAGCATAACCGATCATAACACTCCCGACCGGAGCATACGAACGCGGTAACTCCCGATCAGCAATCCATCCGAAATCCTTCCACAGCTAGAAATAAACGAAAGCGCTGTCCCAATAGTCAATCCCTCCACAAACGAGACAAAGCTCCGTTTTGAAGGTCAAGCAGAATGTGTTTAATGGGGGCTACCTGCCCAGTATTTATGCAGGTCTCCACCAGGTAGACACTCCCCTAGGGGACCTGGTGGAAGACTGTAAAATATATTAAACAGTAGCCAATCACAGTGGCTATAACACAAGCCCTTCCCATTTTACCCATAATACATCTCTTCCTATCCTGGAGATAATTAGGGAGAAACCTAATTAACTCCGAGGATAGGAACCATCGCCATTTTAAACACAAACACAAAAAATGCAATAAAATACATAAAATCAGAAGTACCGAATATATAGTGTTCGTGTCACGTATCCCCAGATAGCCTGGATCTGAGGGCATATTCCTACCGAATAGCGCTCAGGTCCGATGTACACAGTCCAATCGCCATGGAGTCAAAGTCTCTCATAAGTCCTTCGGTATACGAATGACTCCATGGGACGGCTATCTGGGTAAGGTCATACGGCTGAAGGAAACTCCCGAACGGAACAGTGTTCGTATGCCTCCAAGGGAATAGAAGGGGAGACGGCCGTCTCCAGCGGTGTTCGGTAGATAAAGAGTCAGTGTTTAGATCCATGGGTTTTGCACCGAACACCGCTGATTCGCCTCGTGTCCAAAATGGCCGCCGCCTCGTGGTCGGCATACGAACGACGACCACCCGTACGAAATGGAATGGAGAGGTGTTTGCGGTTAACCACAACGTTCTAATTTGTGGTCAAGGTGTTAATGAGCCGCACACTCCTCTCCTGGGTGGCCGGTGTTCGGTAGTTTTAATCGGTACTTTAGAAAACGTACGAACAACAGCGTACGGACAGGAAATCCACGAATCCAATGAAAACAGACGGACCAGCAATACAGGTCTATGCAGCAGGGTTCGTCACACGGCTCCCCCCTTGTGGAACACTCCGGCAGACCCGGCTTGGCCCTTTAGCGGGTCAACTTGGGGATGACCGGACTAGGAAGTAGTAAGGACGTCGGTTTGCCGGGATAACCCATCTGCATTCCCATTCTGCTTACCGGGTCGGTAGCTGATGGTGAAGTTATATGGTTGTAATGCTAAACTCCACCGCAGCAGTCTACCATTGTCTCCTGAGACCCGGTTAAGCCAAACAAGGGGATTGTGGTCCGTGATAAGGGAAAATTCCTGTCCATACAAATAGGGACTCAATTTCTTCAATGCCCAGACCAGGGCCAAACATTCTTTCTCCACTGCCGCATAACTCACTTCCCGGGGTAACAGCTTTCGACTGAGATATGCGACAGGGTGTTCTCCTCCATCCTCCCCGACCTGGCTTAGCACAGCCCCCAGTCCATACATGGAAGCATCTGTATGAACGAGAAAACGTTTGTTAGGAAGTGGGGCAGCCAGGACAGGGGCATTCACGAGAGCCTGCTTAAGTGCTTGAAACGCAGCTTCACAAGCTGGAGACCACAGGACCTGCTTAGGGAGGTTCTTCTTAGTCAGGTCAGTCAGGGGTTTAGCTATAGAGCTGTAGTCGGGGACAAAGCGTCTGTAATACCCTGCTGTCCCTAGGAAGGCCAATACCTGGGTCTTAGTGATGGGTGTGGGCCAGTTCGCTACTGCCTCTATCTTGGCCGGCTCTGGTCTCTGGCTCCCACACCCCACCCTGTGACCCAAGTATTGTACCTCAGCCATGCCTAGATGACACTTCTCTGGCTTCAACGTCAGGCCAGCGGCCCGAATTTTATCCAGTACTACCCCTACGTAAACCTGGTGTTCCTCCCAGGACTCACTGTAGATTGCAATATCATCCAGGTATGCACAAGCAAATTCCTGGAAGCCATCAAGGAGCCTGTCCACCATCCGTTGGAAGGTAGCTGGGGCATTCTTCATCCCAAATGGCATAACCTTAAATTGGTATAAGCCAAAGGGGGTGACGAAGGCCGACTTGGGGACAGCGTCCTTGGCCAGGGGAATCTGCCAGTAGCCCTTACACAGGTCTATGGTGGTCAGATAGCGTCCCCTGGCAATGCGATCTAATAATTCGTCTACCCGTGGCATCGGGTAGGCGTCAGTGGTGGTCCGCTCGTTGAGCCTCCTGTAGTCCACACAGAACCGGGTGGTCCCATCTTTCTTAGGCACCAGGACTACAGGGGAGGCCCAAGGGCTATCGGAGTGCTCGATGACCCCAAGCTGGGTCATCTCCTCTATCTCCTTCCGCATTCCTTCTCGGACTGCTTCAGGGATACGGTAAGGGGGCTGTCTTAAGGGGTTCTGTCCAGGGGTCTCTACCTTATGTACAGCTAGGGTAGTGTAGCCGGGTTCTTGGGAGAACGTCGCCTGCTTCTCCCACAGAAGCTGTTTCGCCTGTTCCTTCTCTGCGGGGCTTAACCTGTCCCCTAGCTGTACGAGATCAGTCAGATCCGTCTGGGCACCTCTTGCTAATAGGTCGGGTAAGGGTAAACTTTCGGTATCGTCTGCAGCGGGGGCACATACTGCAGCTACATCCTCAGGTCGTTCCTGATACTCCTTTAGCATGTTCACATGAAAGGATCGCTGGATCCTGTCATCTGAACAGCTGGCTATAAGGTAAGTAGTATCACACACCTGAGCTAATACTTTATACGGGCCCTGCCAAGATGCTTGCATCTTGTTCGCCTTCACAGGTTTGAGCACTAGTACCTTCTGCCCAACCTGGAATACTCGCTGTCGGGCACCCCGATCGTACCATTCTTTCTGTCTCCCCTGGGCCACCTGGAGGTTCTCTCTTACCATCAGAGACAGTTTCTCCATGCGGTCCCGAAGTTCCAGAACATATGGCACGATGGGGGTCCCTTCCTGCTCTGTCTCCCCCTCCCAGTGGCCTCTAATGAGATCTAGAGGTCCGCGGACCCTTCTCCCATAAAGCAGCTCAAAGGGGGAGAACCCAGTAGATTCCTGGGGCACCTCTCTGTAGGCAAACAACAGATGAGGCAGGAATCGCTCCCAGTCCCGGCAAGTGTCAGAAAAGGTCCTCAGCATCTGTTTGAGGGTGCCATTAAATCGCTCGCAGAGACCGTTAGTCTGTGGATGGTATGGGGAACTAAGTATCGGTTTAATGCCGCATACCCTCCACAGCTGCTGGGTGAGCACAGCGGTAAATTGGGTTCCCTGGTCAGAGAGAATCTCTTGAGGGAACCCGACCCTGGTAAAAATCCTAACCAGGGCATCAGCAACTGTCTCTGCCTCTATATTAGACAGCGCTACTGCCTCTGGATAGCGGGTGGCATAGTCCACCACGGTGAGAATGTATTTCTTACCAGATGGACTAGCCCTGGCCAGTGGACCCACAATATCAACGGCTATGCGGGCAAAGGGCTCCCCAATAATAGGCATCGACATAAGCCTACCTTTTGGGTGGTCCCCTCGCTTCCCTACCCGTTGACAAGTGTCACACGTGCTACAATATATCCGCACAGCCTGGTTAATTCCTGGCCAAAAAAAATTCTGCATAATCCTATGGCCTGTGCGGCGGGACCCTAGATGTCCGGCTAGCGGGACATCATGCCCTATCCGCAGAATCTCCCGCCGGTATTTCGCGGGCACTACCAGCTGTCGATTCGGCGGAGGGGCAACACTTTTCTGGGACGGCTTAGGGATCCGATATAACCTGTCCCCCACCCACTCATACCGCTCCCCCTCTGCTCCTTCTTCTCCAGTGTCTGCTCTGCCCCTATACCTCTGGAGAGATGGGTCTGTCTGGGTTTCCCTCCCGAACTCCTCTGGGGAATCCCAACTAGCTAACGTCTGCCCTGGGGTGTCAGTCGGGGAATCGGTTCTTACCTGGGTCTAAGCAGCAGGTGGGCCGGTTCCAGCAGCACGGGTCTGAGCACGGGTAGTCACTGGGTTGGCTTTGCCAGGTCCCATAGTAGCATAGGCAGAAATCAGAGGGGCCAAATCATTTCCCAGCAAAACATCGGCAGGCAAGTCCTTCATAACCCCCACATTCACATGTCCAGCTCCCACTCCCCAGTCCAAATGAACCCGGGCAACAGGCAGGCGGAACACGGCGCCTCCTGCCACCCTTACTGCCACAGTATTCCCGGTGTGTTGGTGTTCCGAAACCAGGTTCTTTTGGAGCAAGGTCATAGTAGCTCCCGTGTCTCTTAGACCAGTGACCTCTTTCCCATTCAATTTAACGGTCTGCCTGTGGTGTTGGCGGTTGTCCTGCTGAGCTGCTTGGACTGGGTCTGCTTCGTGAAGGAAACCCCAAAACTCCTCCTGCTCAAGGCAGTGAGCAGACGGCTGAGGTGGCTGCTGGGCTCCGCCGGCTGGGTTTCTCCAGGACGGTGCTTGGTTGGCCTGGTTTAAAGGGCATTCTGGTCTTTTATGTCCCATCTGTTTGCATCCATAGCACTGGACCTGGTTGGAGTAACCCCGTTTGTTGAATCGGGCTGACTGCCCATGGTTGGTTGCTGGCGGCATAGCGGGGGTACGTTGTGCTGGGGGGTGATATACATTGGTGGTTGGAGGTGCTGCCGGTTTGTACTCCACTCGGGCAGGGACCTTGGCTGCTGTCTGATCGAGCTTACGGGCATCAGTGTATTCGTCAGCCAGACGAGCAGCTTCATGGAAGGTAGCGGGTTTACGGTCCCTGACCCACTCTCGAACCCCTGCAGGTAATTTGTCAAAGCAGTGTTCTAGCAGGAACACTTGCAGCACCTCTTCCCCAGTTACCGCTCGACACCCTGCCATCCAGTGGGTTGCCGTGCGGTGTACCCGGCATGCCCATTCCACATAGGAATCACCAGTCTGTTTATTATTGTCTCGGAATCGCCTCCGGTACGCCTCAGGGGTAACAGCGTACCGGGTCAAAAGGGCATCTTTTACCGCCCGGTAGCTAGTGAGTTCCTCCTCTGGGATGGCCCGAAAAGCTTCACTGGCCCGGCCGGATAATTTCCCAGAGAGGATAGGAACCCATTCTTCTGCGGGCACCTGGTGTAGAGCACACTGTCGTTCAAAGTCCGCCAGGAACCCGTCTATCTCTCCTTCAGTCTCAATAAAATTTTTAAAAGCAGCAAATGGTACCTTTTTCTTCCCATTGTTATTATGGGGTACCTCTGCTGCTGCAGCTCCGCTTCTCTGGAGCGCCTGTTGTGCTGCCACTGCGGCTTGTACTTGCACCACAATATCCGCTGCAGGGTTGGGGCCAAAGTGTGCCAGCCTTATCTGAACTGCCCGGTTAAACGATATCTCCTCGGGTGTTAAATCCAGCAGGCCAGGCACATTAGCTATCTCCCTTCCCTGTGCTGTATCCATCTCTACCAATATAGCAATAATCTCTCTTTTCTTGAGATTGCTCGCTGATCTTCCTCTGCGCTCCAAAATGTCTTTAAGGGTAGCACGCCTTAATTCCTCATATTGCATTTCCAATCCGGGGTGTGTAGCTGGCCTTCAGGGCGGTGGGATTCATCCCATCGCTTGCCACCAATTGTTACGACACTCACCGCCTGGGGAGTGAAGCCGCCGTTTAGTCGATAATCCCCTTCCTCCAGAAATGCAATTCCAGCATAACCGATCATAACACTCCCGACCGGAGCATACGAACGCGGTAACTCCCGATCAGCAATCCATCCGAAATCCTTCCACAGCTAGAAATAAACGAAAGCGCTGTCCCAATAGTCAATCCCTCCACAAACGAGACAAAGCTCCGTTTTGAAGGTCAAGCAGAATGTGTTTAATGGGGGCTACCTGCCCAGTATTAATGCAGGTCTCCACCAGGTAGACACTCCCCTAGGGGACCTGGTGGAAGACTGTAAAATATATTAAACAGTAGCCAATCACAGTGGCTATAACACAAGCCCTTCCCATTTTACCCATAATACATCTCTTCCTATCCTGGAGATAATTAGGGAGAAACCTAATTAACTCCGAGGATAGGAACCATCGCCATTTTAAACACAAACACAAAAAATGCAATAAAATACATAAAATCAGAAGTACCGAATATATAGTGTTCGTGTCACGTATCCCCAGATAGCCTGGATCTGAGGGCATATTCCTACCGAATAGTGCTCAGGTCCGATGTACACAGTCCAATCGCCATGGAGTCAAAGTCTCTCATAAGTCCTTCGGTATACGAATGACTCCATGGGACGGCTATCTGGGTAAGGTCATACGGCTGAAGGAAACTCCCGAAAGGAACAGTGTTCGTATGCCTCCAAGGGAATAGAAGGGGAGACGGCCGTCTCCAGTGGTGTTCGGTAGATAAAGAGTCCGTTTTTAGATCCATGGGTTTTGCACCGAACACCGCTGATTCGCCTCGTGTCCAAAATGGCCGCCGCCTCGTGGTCGGCATACGAACGACGACCACCCGTACGAAATGGAATGGAGAGGTGTTTGCGGTTAACCACAACGTTCTAATTTGTGGTCAAGGTGTTAATGAGCCGCACACTCCTCTCCTGGGTGGCCGGTGTTCGGTAGTTTTAATCGGTACTTTAGAAAACGTACGAACAACAGCGTACGGACAGGAAATCCACGAATCCAATGAAAACAGACGGACCAGCAATACAGGTCTATGCAGCAGGGTTCGTCACAATCATATGTATAGGTATAATACTCTATAAACAAAGCTGGTCCAGCTAAAAAATATTTTTAATTGCAAAAAAGAGCCGGAGAGACCTTGGACCAGGAACAGGAATGCATAAACCTGAAATCAATATTCAAAAACCTCATGAAATATGTACACATCTCCATGTACCCAAACTTACTGGATACAGGATGCTAAAACTAGACCGAACCTAGCTGTCATAGAGCACTGGAAAAAAATAGTTGTTTACGTATTTACATATTTATTTTCTATTATATATAAATATATATATATATAAATATATATATATATATATATATATATATATATATTTATATATATATATTTTTTTTTTTCAAATATTTTTTTCCAGTGCTCTATGACAGCTAGGTTCGGTCTAGTTTTAGCATCCTGTATCCAGTAAGTTTGGGTACATGGAGATGTGTACATATTTCATGAGGTTTTTGAATATTGATTTCAGGTGTATGCATTCCTGTTCCTGGTCCACGGTCTCTCCGGCTCTTTTTTGCAATTAAAAATATTTTTTAGCTGGACCAGCTTTGTTTATAGAGTATTATACCTATACATATGATGTTGCAGGGTTATCCCTGATATTTAGTTATCTATTTGTCCCATGTTAGTTACAGTAGGCTGCATGCAATAGATACTTAGGTGGTCTATATCTTACATCTATACACGTCACTTGTTTGGCACATTTCACATTCACTTTTTGATTGAATATACACATTTTTATTTGATTGATTTGCACCTACATATTTGTGCACACCTCCCACTCGCACTACATTTACTCACACACTATCACATTTACACAGGCTCACACTTTTCCTGCTTTCACACATCTCTCTTTATAGACACCTATTAGATTTTATTATTGGGATGTGGATATTTTTTGCGATGTTGTTCTCTGCAGTATGTACTTCACTATTTCGGGTGATATGGTCCGGTTTCTATTACATTTGATATTTATTTATTTATTGGATCTTCCATTTAGTATGTTTTTATTGGGGGCGTATGGTTCCCATGGATACTGTTGGTTTACATAGGGTCACGCTGAGGTCACGTTATCACGCACGCACAGGTGAATGTCATCACGCACGTACACGTGAACGTTATCACGCATGGGCACGATCGATCGGCACTTGATGGATGCAGGTATCACTTCACAGATGGGGTAAGTTAGATATTTTTTTATATTTTCTTATTCTGCTATATATAGATAATTTTTGCACGTTGTTACTATCTTGATAAAGACCCTGTAGGGTCGAAACGTTGATGTGATTTACTAACACTTGATTAAACATCGTTTGAAAATCCAAGAGAGTGCTACTGTTTGACTACATTTATATATATATATATATATATATATATATATTTATATATAATAGAAAATAAATATGTAAATACGTAAAAAAATAAAAATAATAGAAAATAAATAATTTAAAAATTATATATTCATGAGTAATTTGGTTCTAACTGTATTTTGATATTAATATATATATATATATATGTGTGTATATATATATATTTATATAAAAATACACGTAGAAGGAAATAATATATATCTATCCCATTGTACAGCACTACGAAATCTGATGGCGCTATATAAATAATAAAATAATAATAACAATAATATACATAAGTATATATGTATATATCACTAGATATATACCTATATATAAATAAAAATAATTTTAATTTTACCACATGACAGGAGGCTTCATATTTGCATATCTTTCTTTACTGAAAACTCCAGCAGCATAGAAACAGTAACAACCAATCAGAGAAAAGATATGGTGCCCATAAAAGGCCCTGTCTATGACATCACTTCCTCTTTCTTTGCTGCTGCAGCCAAGATCAGGTCAGAGTATTTTGCCTCTCTGGCAATTGCTTACTATACTTTGTTGTTTAATGAACTTTGTTTGTTTCACTGTACATTGATTTATTTTTCGATTGCCCCTACCTTGGTCCCCTTATCCCTGTCCCTGTATTCTGTGACTTTATGCTTATGCCCCCCTGTTAGTTCCCACTTTTCTGCCGTTACCCGCGAGCACAACGGCTCTCAGTGCTGCGTGCGCCACGCGGGCCGGCCCCTTCTAATTTCGTGGGGGCCTGTATGGGGACGGGTGGAGGGAGACTGGGGTCAGCGGTTATTTCGTGTATCTAATTCCCTTTGTTTCGTGCCGCGCGAGCGACCGCGGCGCACCTTCACGCGGGCGGCGGCCATCTTGGATCTCGCGGCTCGCGAGATACCGGACGGCCGCCTTCCCCGTTCGCTCGGCGGATGGGAAACTCACCCGACCGCCGGGCTCCACATCTGTATACCCTCCCTAGTGTACACTAAGGGAGTGAATTAGAAAATTATAGTTATTTTGTTCCATGTTTTTCCCCCTGTGGGGATTTGCCTCAGTGCCTGCCAACTGTTCTGCCTCAATTACAATGCACGCATGCATTTAAAGAGACAAACTAATTTTTTTCAACACAATGCAATGTCTGGCTTAATTAACCATTCACCTACCACTGATTAAAGCTAATAAAACGAAATCTGTTAAATCAGAGATTACAACTTCCCCCTTTACGTGTCATACATTTGCCTCTCTTTGTATATCATGCTAGTGCAGTATTTTGACATCTATATGATTGCGTTTGATAATTTACTATGAAGTTACCCACATGACCCACATGAAAGGTGTGCTATGGGAAATGACAGGCAGGATATGACATATTGTATGGTGGCTCAGGGGTTACAGGCTTGCACTGGGAATTTTCCTCCATGAGTTCAACTCCCCTGTACAGCAAGAGTTCAATCTGCTGTGGAATTACACACTGGCTAGAGGATCATGTGTGCTGATTTTTCTTTAACATTCCCCTGTTGCGATTTTTTGCCACAATGCCTGCCAACAGTGTCTGCCAAACAAATACTTACAGGCAGGCATTAAAGGAGATACAATGTTTTTCCTATACCCCAGGATCTTTATGTCTTTATACCTTACTCAGGGTCACTCTATATTACTATACCCTATCCAGGGTCATACTATATTACTATTCCCTACAGGAATCACCCGATCACCGCGCCCTTCAGGGGTTCCCCTCTCTGGGCACATTCATTTATTGATACAATTATAAATTTTATTCTCAGGGATATATCTCTCATGGTGCTTTAAACTGGATGACTATATGTTATTATTGTGAAGCCATACAACATCACAGTTGTTATACAAAACATATACTGTACCTATTACAATATCAACTATATCACTGTACCCCACAAGGGCATTTTGTATTACTGTACCCTACAAAGGGCATATTATATTATATTATTGTACCCTACAAAGGGTCATATTATATTACTGTACCTGACGGTGCAAATTTATGTGGGTGTCCTCTGGGTATTTTTTCATGGCACACCACCTGGGGTGACCCCCCAGATATGCATGCAAGGTCATTCATAGACCATTACGTTGATGTGGGTGTCCTCTGGGTATTTTTTCATGGCACACCACCTGGGGTGACCCCCCAGATATGCATGCAAGGTCATTCATAGACCATTACGTTGATGTGGGTGTCCTCTGGGTATTTTTTCATGGCACACCACCCGGGGTGACCCCCCAGATATGCACGCACGGTCATTCATAGACCATTACGTTGATGTGGGTGTCCTCTGGATTACCACGGCACGCCACCCGGGGTGAACCCCGATGAAATGCACGAAGTCCTATGCCTCAACGTTATCACTGATTACTGCATACATATATGGATGTTTTAACACTGCCTGGCAGTTCTACATTAAAGCAACAGTACCACCTTGCTGGATACGATTTGCAGACAGGATCATGAGTGAACTGAGTGTATTGCGGAGTACCCTTCACAGGGATACATATCTGTACATTTACCGTACCTGGCGTACATATTGAACGTGGGTGTCCTCTGAGTAGATTCTCATGGCACACCGCCTGGGGTGACCCCCAGACATGCATGCAATGCTTGTAAAGTGCAAACAATTATAATGTGGGTGTCCTCTGGGCTTACCATGGCACACCACCTGGTATGACCCCAGTCGAATACACGTGGGCCCTGTTGCCGCAGACTTTATGGAAACAGGTCCCACGGGTTTCTATAATAAGCCTGTATAGTTACATCCGTGCATACAGCTCTGGCGTGCATTTATGGTGAACCCGGACCAGCACTACCGGTCAATCGTGCCTACGCCACAGCTCCCAATAGCCGGATTAATTTAATGGAGGTAACCCCTCTACAATTGACACGAATATTTCATACACTCCGACAATCTGATGCAGGCGATTCAAGCCGCTTTACCTGGGTGATCCCCAGTGCTACCAGGAGTCTAGCACCCCTACGTGCGGACCCTCAAACTCTACTCCCACTGACGGGTCATGAAGAACACTCTCAACCCCCTAGGACTTCTGGGCATTGGTAAACGACGCAGTAGCGGCCTCGGTGGAGAAGGTTTTCTTGTTATGAGCTCTGCCCCAAACTGCTTGCTGGAGACCTCAGCAACAAGGTAGCGTGGCCGAGCGGTCTAAGGCGCTGGTTTTATGCTCCAGTCTCTCTGGAGGCGTGGGTTCGAATCCCAGACCCACGAGCCTTCATGTAAAAACGGCAAGAGAAGGGCTCCAACCCCCCTGCCACTAGGGTCTAAAGCAAGTCGCCCATGGAACAGACCAAGTAGACGGAACACTGGGAATTTGTGACCCGGTCCACCACAATCTTCCGACAAAGAAGACTACTATCCACCATGCACGTTGTACAATAATAGATCACTCACACGAAGACAACTCTTCTGAGGAAGTGGAATGTAAGAACGACTAATATTCGGCCCTGAAGCACAAGCTCTACTATTTGACAGCGGGAACTTACCCACCACACTAACTTTAGTCCAAACCTCGCTGAAGCAAATCCTCCACACCCCTTTGGGGAAAGGTGTTTTGGGAAGACTGGTTGGTAGCGGAACCGAACCACCAACCGCTTCATCTACTAGTGAGCCATCCTATCATCAAGGGAACGTGGTATATCCTACGTGGTATACAAACGCTTCAGGATAGAGAAAATCAACCTTCTACTAGACCTCTTGAATGATAACGACTGGTTTACACATCTGGACCCCGAGGACACATACTTGTCAATATCCGCTACCCTACACTACCTAATTTTCCTCCGATCCCAGTGATGAGGACTAACACAGCAGTTTACGACTCCGTGGTACCCACAAAGCTACTGAAGACGGTGAGGGCTCACATCCGCGAATTTGGACGTGCGATGTCTCGGGTACCTGGAAGACTTGCTGACCCTCTGCGAATCCAGGCTACGTTTGCAGTCAAAGTGGCGTTCACGTTCTGGACTCCATGGGTTTTTTGGTAGTACGCAGACTAATTACTCCCCCATCTGTGTCGGGTCAGTTCCTCGTTTCGACATCGGCTTGGAGAACTGCGTTCCGCGTCGGTCCCCGACAAGATAACCCCTATACGGATGGATGTCGGACACGCTCTAAGGTTGGATACGATTCATCTCAGAATACTCACCAGATGGTGGGATCCCTCTCCTCCTCTCCTCTTCCATACAATCGAGATTCCCTGGCCCACTACACTACGGGACCATACGACTGCTGGCTAGATACATACACGCCGGTCACTCATGCGACCACTGGATCCCACTGTCGGCAGAAGTGAGGATGGAATTTCGATGGTGACTACTTCACTTGCAAACTTGGATCGGCAATCGATCTTTGACTCTTCCTCTGGATACGTAGTGGCGGATGAACCCATGCAAACGGACCCAACCGCTCTCCACAATGGCAAGGGTGCTTTGATACACACACACACACACTGGTTATCGCTCATACTCATGACACCCCTCGGACAATGCCAACCGTGATTTCCCGGATCGCCTGGGGACATCTCGCGAAGACCCTCTACCACTCCCTACCTTCCCTCTGCTTTTGACGGGACCTCAGGGGAAGCCCACTCCTTTGTCAGGGAAGGATGACTGGCACTAGTGGACTGGACGATTTCAGGGCCTCCTGAAATGTCCACGACCTATTGCATCAACTAAGACCTCTGATGGGACTCAGGTCCCCGGCACCAGGAAATGCTATGTTTCTGCCTGACCGGCCTGGAGTGTTTGTAGGGTGGAAAGGGATTCCGATCCCTTTACCGCACCTGCCCCACCGATCCTTAACTATCTGTTACACCTGGTCTCGTTGGGGTGGTCATATCGATCCCTCAACGTAATCAGATCCGCCATATCGGTGGCGCACGTTCCGGTACAGGACGGACCAGTAGGTCAAGATCCACGGGGTTGTCGACTACTACGGGGTGCCGAATTATCGAGACCCGGCACCCAAGTATTCACACCTCTGGCAGGTGGACGTGGTGCTGTGATTCCTTGAGGGAATAGCAGGACAATCCTTGCTTGTCACGGAAACAACTTTCAGCCAAACTAGCCCTCTTGTTATGCCTCGTCTTAGTTAGACGGGTGACGGACGTTAGGGCTTTCGATATGAATGGTTTTCTCTATGACACCAGATGGGATTACCTTTACCATATCGAGACGAACTAAGTCCAGTTCATCTTCGGTGTCATACCCATACTTTGTGTCAGACACCAAACTAGGTGTGGTCGGAACGCTAATGGAGTATACCGAAATCATTCCCCCTTCGTATTCATGCAACGGGTCTACTCCTGACTTCTTACGTGGAACCTCATGGAGAGGTGCCTACCGCTACACTGGCCAGATGGAGCCGCTGGCTATTGCATCTGGCGGGCGTCAAACCTTTTTTGGAGCCCACTCGGTCAAGGGAGCGGTGGCCCCACAAGTTCTTTTCGGCCGACGCTTCCCTAACCGACACTACACGATGCGCAGTTTGAGCGCGAGAGGGTACGTTTAGAACGCTCTATTTCAGCAAACATCTCATACTTCCTTCACACTGGTCAATTCTAAGCTTTAAAAATGCAAATATGAAGCCTCCTGTCATGTGGTAAAATTGAAGATTATACTAGCTTTAGTGTACTAATAATCTTAATTTTAGTAATGACAGGAGGTGAATATTTCCCACCCTATAGGATCCCTCCCATGTTTTCTCGTGTTGAACAGAATATACACTTTATGTTCAGGAAGGTAAGTACGTTATGGTTGTATGTTTGCTACTTAGATATGTGGCTTGAGAGACTTGTATAGGTTGAATAATTAGACAAGTACCTTGAATTATGTTGTATTTATAGAGTCTTAAATATCATTGCTTTAGAATTAATATATATGGATATGTTACTCATTCTAGTATCCATTGGTATATCAGATTCTTAATGTTTATTGTATGCGGACAAGTTATCACGCCAGAGTCCTTTCACCTTTTTCTTTTTCTTACAGCGTGAACGTCTTCTCCTCAAGACAAAGACTCACCTCCCATAAATCTACATCACGGAACTACTGGAGTTGATTATTCTACTATGTTGTGGAACTGTTGACGTGATATGATTATGTTTATGTTTATTGTTGCTATTTATTGTTTCGCTTCAAAGAAAGAGGAAGTGATGTCATAGACAGGGCCTTTTATGGGCACCATATCTTTTCTCTGATTGGTTGTTACTGTTTCTATGCTGCTGGAGTTTTCAGTAAAGAAAGATATGCAAATATTCACCTCCTGTCATTACTAAAATTAAGATTATTAGTACACTAAAGCTAGTATAATCTTCAAATGTTTTTATATATATATATATATATATATATATATATATATAAATATAATAATTATACATATATATATTTATGTAATATTTTTACATAATTAGGTCATTTTATGAATTACAATTTGCGGGAGATCCCTGACAACCCAGGCCGAAAGTCCAGGGAATTTAATTTGCTAGCACTATATTTAACCCTGTAACTTTCCAAGTCACCATAAAACCTGTACATGGGGGATACTGTTTTACTTGGTTGACTTCGCTGAATACAAATATTAGTGTTTCAAATCAGTAAAATGTATTACAATGATGATATCGTCAGAGAAAAGGGGGATATTTTTTAAATTTTTCACACACAAATGGCACTTACACTGACGATATAATTGTTGTGATAAATTTTACTGTTTTGAAACAGTAATATTTGTGTTCAGCAAAGTCTACCGAGTATAACAGTACGCCCCATGTACAGGTTTTATGGTGTTTTCAAAAGTTACATAGTCAAATATAAGGCTGGCGTTTAAATTTTTTCACATTGAAATTCGCAGATTGGTTATGTTGCCTTTGAGACCGTATGGTAGCCCAGGAATGAAAACTACCCCAATGATGGCATACCATTCGCAATAGTAGACAACCCAAGGTATTGTAAATGGGATATGTCCAGTCTTTTTTAGAGGCCACTTAGTCATAAACACTGGCTAAAATTGGCATTCAAATTTGCTTTTTGCATTTTTCACACACAAACAAATATTAACGCTAACTTTGATCAGTGTTTGTAACCAAGTGGCTACCAAAATAGACTGGAAATACCCCATTTGCAATACCTTAGGCTGTCTACTATTGCAAATGGTATGCCATCATTGGGGTAATTCTCATTCCTGGGCTACGATAAGGTGTCAAAGGCAACGTAGCCAATCTGGTGAATTTCAATGTCAAAAAACTTAAAAATGTAACATGCTATATTTGACCCTGTAACCTCTCAAAACACAATAAAACCTGTACATAGGGGGTACTGTTTTACACATGAGCCATCACTGAATACAAATATGTGTATTTTATTGAAGTAAAAGCAAACAGTATTATGACATTCACAGTTAAAATGTCATGTTGAACAAAAAAAATAACATTACTTATTTTTTTTTATATTTTATTCATATTAAATTGTTTCATAGCTAAATAGTTGATGTTAAATGGAAGCCCTGTTTCCCCTGAATAAAATGATATATAATATGTGTGGGTGCACTTAATATGAAAGAGGTGAATTACAGTTGAACAGACGTATAGTCAAATTCCAGGTTTTGTTTACATTTTGTTTTGATCACAACATGTACATTTGGCTCAGTCCTTAAGGGGTTAAACTTTGTGGTTTATTCATTGGACAGGGCTATTAAAAAGTACTGTGTTACCTTTTTATTCCAAACTATGTTTTGTCAGTAAAGTCTATTCAGAACTATCTAATTTGTTGGTATTGTCCAAATACATACTGCTACTACTACTACTACTACTACTACTACTACTAATAATAATAATAATAATAATTAACAGTGGGGTTTATTCACAAAATATTGAATTAAAGAGAATTGAAACCAAATTACATTTAGCCTGAAAAGTCAATAAAAAAAAGGTTATATTTACAGCTTAGCTATTTGTTATTATAAAATTTGCAATTTATTTTTCAAGTCACTAATACAGTTCAGTCTTTAGTAAATAATCCCCAGTGATTTCTCTTACTGAAATACTGACTTGCAAAAATGAGTCTTTAAAATATGAATTAGATAAAATATCTGGTTATGTCTAGATTGAATATTTCTCTCTACTCCTTATTTTGGAAGTCAGTTTCCAATTCGTGATACTGAGGATATATCTTAGAGCTGTGTGTAATAGCCTATAATTAGATTAGTTGGAGATATTTTGCATTCTAGTTAATTTCACAGAAGACAACTGTCAGTTATTAAACTACGCTGAACAGAAGAGCAAGCTGATTATGTAATTAATTAAAGGTTTCCTGTGATAAAAATGAAGACAATTATAATTTAATAAGCGTGCTTGAGAGGCATAGTGCATTGTTCCTATTTATTTTATTTCAGCGAATGTTCATTTCACAGGCACCATATATTTTTGAGAAACATTACTATATATTACAAAGCAAACTAGTCATCAAATGTGGTGAAATAAAACAGTTAAAATAAGTAACAGGTAGTCAATACTTACAAAGAGTGAATAATTGTCTCTGTAATGCTTAATACAGAGTGTTGTTAAAACTCTCAGTATAAAGGTTCTGCAGATGATTCTGATAGTTTTTATTCTCCAGTATAAGCCAATCTGTGTGCAAGACTTTATACTTATATAGGGAGTATACAGCATTTAGGGTATAACTGCATTTATTCTGTACTATGAGGCAACCTGCTCCACTGTGTGCATGTGTCACTGTGCGCACATTTTCAATTGGGAATAGGGAGCACTTAATGTATAATTCTAAATCTGGCTTCTCAAATAAACTCTGTGCATTTATTTATTTATTAAATGTGCAGTAATTGGTACTGAACAGCATTAATGTATGGACTCTTACTTTAAAAGGTTAATCTAGATTCATTATTGAATTTAAACATATTGTATATGTTGTAACATATTCTTATAATGTCTAGTTTATAAGTTCAACTTAAAACGTGCATTAGAAAGACGTAAAAAAATTGGTTTGAATGAAAAGTTCACCAAAATAATGTGAGAATTTGTAATATAAATTACATGTACATTACTTTACATAACTGAATATAACAGTTATTATGAAGCATCATTTATGCTGCTTAAGTCCTCAGTAGACACTGAGAGAATGGAGAATGATGAAAATAATAGGGAGTTCCTGCACACAAAAGTGATACATTTGAAGCACAGAAACAAGGGAGAATGATGCAAGTTAACAGAGAGCCTGCACCAGAAGCTGGAGTTAGTAATAGTGTGAAGAATTGCTTGATACACAAGAGTGCAACGTTAGGAAGCATAATTCTGCCATTGTAATATTGGTTTCCATCTTCAGATCCTCATGCTTCATACTCCGCCATGTTACTGTCAAATTCTCATAAATGCACACGAGTACAACATAGAAGTCTATGGAAATTATGTGAGAACCTCCATGGAATTTAAAGGGGAATATCTGCCATTTTAGTCCCACCTCCTATAGACTGTAAGCTCATTTGAGCAGGGTCCTCTTCAACCTATTGTTCCAGTGAGTTTTCTTGTAATTGTCCTATTTATCGTTAATCCCCCCCTCTCATAATATTGTAAAGCGCTATGGAATCTATTGGCGCTATATAAATGGCTATAATAATAATAATAATAATAATGTTGTCCCATGGAGACTTTTTTATTGCACTGGAGTTGTAAGAAAAGTTACAATATAGTTTCACTATTTAATAACAATTATATTTTATGAAATGCTCATAAGTGACAGAGCTGTTTTAATGTGCTCCATGCACACGTCCACAAATGATCAAGTTCCAGAATCTCTACTGCTGGAAATTAAAAGGGATATATATATATTTTGTAAATCTTTGTTTTATTGAGGTATGGAATAATAAATGTTACATGCAGAAACAATATTTAAGACATAATGTTCAAGGACAGCATATAATTTCACAGTAGCTAGTTGATACATTTTTTATTATATTTCTATTTTTTTATAGAACAGAAATAAATATGTATAATCTTAACAGACATATCTGAGTAGTACCTAGGGTATACTGTTAAGCGAGCAGGTCTAGTTAGATATGGAGAGATTATTTAAATAATAGTAAGTAAGCAAACATATTGGAGTGTATAACAAATTATACTGTAACAAGCTACTCTGGACATGTAAGAGGTTGGTATAGTATGTGCTTCAGAGATAAATGGCTATAGCCTAGGCATGGCATATTGATTAGAATAATAGAAACATGCGGCTATCTGAGAAAGGCAACAAGATTGCACCACCTGGGGAACACACACATCGCTAGAGATCTGTCAACTGGACTTACGGTGACCTCAACATAAAATTCCAAAACAAACATATTTACAGCAAAACAAATAGTATAAGTTATCTGTGAGAGTATGTCTTGAGTAGTCTGTACTTGGTTTACTGGCTGCCAGTGATAGGATACCTGTGGATAGAATATTTACTGTGTGAGCACTACTTTGTGGGCCTGCTTTTTAGCTTGTTAAGCACAGGATAGGCCCATTGGTGACCTTGACAATGTTACTCGGCAGCTTTTTACCTGGTCGAGTGTAACAGTATAGTGGTACATTGTCTCAAAGGGTAACATTGTTTGCTATGCATCATAATTTATGCAATGTATAAATTAAGCTAGAAGTGTAAGGTATTGGCATAATTAAATGTTGGGGTCAGCTCGTGTGGGTTAGGTGGTAACCTGCTGTGGCAACAGAGTCCTCTGCCAGTGTTGTACTGGGCATAGTTGACGGGCTCAAAAACCAATATGTGAGCGCTATAGAATCTAATACAGATAGTATGGCAGCGCTTAAAATTACAATGCACAAACAATGTGTAAAGGAAGACAATAGTTACCAAAGAAAGCGCGCTAAATTAATCTGTAGACATAAAAAAAAAACAAATAATAGTGCAGAGCATCTGAATATAATAATATAAATAAAGAAAAATCTTAGGGAAAAAAACTCACATTTCCCAGAGCCCTATCACCCCTGGCTCTGGGTTTGCAAGGCTCCTTTGGAGAGGGGATGTCCCCACACTGTTAGATTATCCAGACGATATGGCCACTGATGATTCTGTTATACTTTTCCTGAGCCAATGAGAACCTGGCTCTGGATGATAGACCTGGGAACCTCTAGAGGGGGGCACCTGCCCTTCTTTAGCAGCAAGATGAAGTTAGAAGCTGATGGGACTTGGTTTAAAATACATACATTTATTGCAACTTTAAATATAAAAACAAAAACATAGAATTAAATAAAAATATCCAGTTGCTTCTTTATAAGATAAAGAATGTCCCAGTAATTAGCTCCAGTCCCGAGGTGCATTTCTCACACACTACGGGGGCTCTTTCAATCGGTCGACACCGATTGAAAGAGCCCCCATAGTGTGGGAGAAACGCGTCTCGGGACTGGAGCTAATTACTGGGACATTCTTTATCTTATATAGAAGCAACTGGATATTTTGATTTAATTCTATGTTTTTGTTTTTATATTTAAAGTTGCAATAAATGTATGTATTTTAAACCAAGTCCCATCAGATTCTAACTTCATCTTGCTGCTAAAGAAGGGCAGGTGCCCCCCTCTAGAGGTTCCCAGGTCTATCATCCAGAGCCAGGTTCTCATTGGCTCAGGAAAAGTATAACAGAATCATTAGTGGCCATATCGTCTGGATAATCTAACAGTGTGGGGACATCGTCTCTCCAAAGGAGCCTTGCAAACCCATTGCCAGGGGTGATAGGGCTCTGGGAAATGTGAGTTTTTTTCCCTAAGATTTTTCTTTATTTATATTATTATATTCAGATGCTCTGCACTATTATTTGTTTTTTTATGTCTACAGATTAATTTAGCGCGCTAAACGAACGGTTAAGGTAAAGGCATGCAAGGAACTATGAAAATAAACTCTTTAGGAGGTGAAATAATGACATGTTTAAACGCTTGCTACTTTACGATTAGTTAATGTGCAGAGAGCAGTTCTTGTGATCAAAGGCATGATGTGGAGGATCGGCTATAGTGGGACATGCTTGGCAGGCTGCTGTTTACTGCTTGTGCTCATCCGATCCCTTCTGGGCGCCAGGTGCAGACCCTGGGAGTTCCTGATACCTGGAACAACAAAGGAAAGTCTCTGGCTGAGTGCCGGGTTCGCGGCTTGAGGTGGTGGAAGCTTGTTTTGTCGGGTGGTCGGATCTGTCCCGGTGGTGCTTCACGTCCGGTGCGGGATTGTGGTGGCTTAAGGTGGAGGCGAGTGCTTGACGTGGGGCAGGCTCTGCATTTCTGTTTGTGCCTCCGGTCCCATCTTCGACTCCTTTTGCATTGGTGTATTTTAATGGGGACTGCTTCGCTTAGCTGTGGTGGAGCTTCTTGGAGCTGTGGTGGAGCTTGTTGGGGCTCCCTGCTTGTGTTTTGCTTCCAAAATTGATTAAAGAGTCTGTCCAGCTTAGACTCAATATCCTGCCATGCTTTGCTGGTACCGGGAGGACACGTGGCTGCCGCCATATTGGGAGAGTCACAGATGAGTATGTCAGCCTGGGCGGCTGTGCTCTGTGAGTCCATTAGCTCCAGACAGCCTCTCAGGGGTGGACAGGGATAACCCCCACCTGTCCGAGGGGGGGTAACGGAGCTCCTACCGGGAAGGAGCTGCTCCTGGGCATCCCAGGATCATGAGATCGGCCGCCTCTCCTGCCCGGTGAGCACCAGGCCACACTTGCCACGCGGAGGTAAGTAAGACTCTGTTGAGTTGCTGACCGCTATTAAGCATGTCGGGTCGGTCAGGTAGGAGCAACATTGCTTGGTCATCCCCTTCTGGGGTGAAATTCGCTTGTTGATAGCTGCTTAAAGTGAGATATTGAGCGAGCTCACACAAAGTGCGTCTTTCCTCCATGACAGCTAGGCCCCGCCCCCCGGAAGCTGCATTCTTAGTGAGAGGAGGGACAGTGTAGCTGCTGCTGATTTAATAGGGAAATCGATAGCTAGGCTAGTGTATTCAGTGTCCACTACAGTCCTGAAGGACTCATCTGATCTCTGCTGTAAGGACAGCACCCCAAAAAGCCCTTTTTAGGGCTAGAACATCAGTCTGCTTTTTTTTTTTTTCCTGTGTAATCTAATTGTAGTTGCCTGTCTGCCAGCGTGTGTGTCAGGCTCACAGCGTATACTGTGCCCACTTGCCCAGTGCCACCACTTATATCTGGTGTCACAATAGCTTGCATTTAAAAAAAAACAAAAACTTTTTTGACTGTAATATAATAGCAGTCAGTTTCCTTCACATGTGTGCGTTTCAGGGCCTGCCAGGGCACAGTGTCACACCAGTGCAACTCATATCTGGTGTAACAGTAGTGTACATTTAAAAAAAAAAATACAGGGGGCTTGTTGTCACCTTTCGGGGACCCTTGGTGTTGTACGTGGCTGGGTGGAGGAAGAGACCTTCAATGACATCAGTGAGGACAAGGAACGGGACATGGCTAGCTTGGTATCCAACCTTGTGCAAATGGGGAGTTTGCGGTTGTGCAAATGGACTGATTGCGGTTGTTTGCGGTGCGTTAAATGGGGAGTTTGGTCTGTCACTGTGAAGCGGGCGTAACCCTTACACTACCTGATCGATACAACATCATACCTGATGTTTTAAAGCACGTTATTCCAAACAATTTAGGAATGTTAGGTGATTTATGCCCTTTGTGGATTAAAACCAGACTCTGCATCAACTATGTAATTTTCCATGGGAGTTTTGCCATGGATCCTGCTCCGGCATGCCACAGTCCAGCTGTTAGTCCCCTTGAAACAACTTTCCCATCACTATTGTGGCCAGAAAGAGTCCCTGTGGGTTTTAAAATTTGCCTGCCTATTGAAGTCTATGGTGGTTCGCCCGGTTCGCCCGTTCGCGAACATTTGCGGAAATTCGCGTTCGCTGTTTGCGAAAGGAAAATTTTATCTTCGCGACATCTCTAGCTAGGATACATTTGTGAAACTTATTAAAGAAAGGAACACAAAAAGCCTATATAACATGTCAGCTCAATGACCTTAATAATGTGTAATGAGAGTAGACAACCCACTGTAATCAATATGGGTTATGTCCAGTCTTTTTTTAGTAGCTAGTTAGTCACAAACACTGGCCAAAGTTGCATTTATATTTGTTTGTGTGTTAAAAATGCAAAACACAATTATAAATGCTAACTTTGGCCAGTGTTTGTGACTTAGTAGCTACTAAAAAGACTGGACATACCCCATTTGCGATACCTTGGGTTTTCTTCTTTTGCAAATGGTATGCCATCATTGGGGTAATTTTCATTCCTGGGCTACCATAAGCTCTCAAAGGCAACATAACCAACTGGCAAATTTCAATTAAAAAAAACAAAACAGGACAACAATGACATCAGTGAAAGTGCCGTTTGTGTGTGAAAAATGCAAACAACTTGACTTTCACTGACAATGTCATCGCTGTGATATGTTTTACTATTTTTAAATAATCATATTTGTGTTCAGTGAAGTCTCCTGAGTAAAACAGTACCCCCCATGTACAGGTGTTAGGTTGTCATGTAAACTTATAGGGTTCAATCCAGTGCTAGCAAATTAAATTCTCTGGACTTTCGGCCAGGGTTGTCAGGCAGGTCCCTCAAATTGCAAACAATAAAATTACTTACCAAATTATGTAAAAATATTAAATAAATATGCACGTAGAATTTAATTATAAATACATATTTATATATTTGAAGTCTATGTGTATATTTATGAAATTATTTATGTAATTTTGGATATGGATATTGTAACGGAACTCCCCGTACTCCGACCGAGTACCTTCCATTGATGGACGCTTCCTAGCCTGCGCCGAGGACCACAAGCACCGCACCGGACACCACAACCACCGCAGACTCCACAACCGCCGTAGCTTAACTGGAGTCTCGCCGTCTTCTGTCCACCCTGGATCAGCTTCTGTCCTCCAGGATCGTGTGGGGAAGACCTCTCCTCCAGGAGAGCGTATCAGGAACAAGCTCTTAAAAGAGCTAAGTGATTAAAGCTCAGGGGAGTATACAGAGCATAGCAATCCCCAGTGTGAGGGTCAATAAGAACTGTTTTACTTGGCACCAAAGGGCCTTCTTTTATGCAGGTTTTACAGATACAGTACCGCCCACAGGGTTTTGTAAAATAACCAATAAAGCACGTAGCATACAGTAAAACCACACCCATTCACTCCCACAAAATCCTCCCCTCTGCCTGTGATATAATTACTCAACACAATAGACTAAACTAAATTATCACAGGCAGGCAGTATTATAAAACATATCACAGGGACCCCAAAACATGCAATAACCCCATAAAAAATATATCCTCAGAACCAGGGGATCTGGCTGCCATGCATTGTTCTCACCATGTGCTTCATCTATTGTTCTCACCATGTGCCTCTGATACATGAAATGGTGGCCACCCAGTAACTCCACAATTTGTCTGATAGTCTATCGAGCCGAACCAACAGATTAAACACATAGGGAACAGTACAAGAAACGAAGGGAATCATAAAACATATGGACAATAGTCATATTTGTGCACAATCTCCAGTTTTGTCACAGGGCACAAATAGTGTTTTCAAATGCCATATATCCCAGGGCCATAGTCATGTGGCAGGAGGCTGGCAATCAGTCCTCTCCAATGCCCAGTGGCAAATGGCAGTTTGTCACAGATATATATATATATATATTGTATTATTTTTATTAATATCAAAATACAGTTAGAATACAATTACATATGTATATATTTATATATATATATATATATATATACATACAATTTTTGGTAATTTTTTAATTATTTTTAAAAAAGTTTATTTTTATTTACTTATTATTTATATTTTATATTAATATATAAGTACAATATCTATAGTTATTATATATATACACGTGTTTGACTTAGTTTGACATTGTGTATATAAGATATATAGACCTATATATAGATAATACATGGATATGTATATGTATATATTTTTTTTTTACACTGATTGATTTTTAAAACTTTATTTTTTTATTTTACACATGCAGGCAGACTGCCTCTCAGCACAGGCAGTCCCCCTGCAGTCAGGTACATGGACACCTATTGTGGCCATGTGACCACTCTGTTAGAGCGATCACATGGCTGCAGGTTCCTAATTTGCCGAGGGGAGACTGCCTGGGCTGTAGGCAGTCTCTCCACTCCGGGAGCATCGCCAATCGCCGCCGGGGGAACGACAGTGACCGGGTGAGTAAAAATTTCCGTTATGACGGTTCAGGACCATCACCAGTCCTTAAGGGGATTTTTCCGATGACGGTCCTGAACCGTCACCGGTTGTGAAGGGGTTAAAGTAACTATGACATGAGGCACTTTATCAAATCTAAAATCTATTAGATAGTATACAGGTACATATTTTTAATTTTAACTTATACCTTTATTCACCAGAATGACACACTTTGCTTTCTTTATTTTAATTATTTAACTTTTTTTATGAGTTATATGAGCCCATGAATGAATGGCGGGAAAAATGACAAAAAAATGCTATAGCTATATGGTTATGTCGATATTGATTGATAGATATTGTATATATGCCAATTATGTTATTTCTGTAACTGTTCTACTGTGACTATCATCAATGACTTTATTTCTCCAGGAACCCATTTTACTGACCTCGATTGTGGTGATGTTGTTTTCGAATAAAATACAGGAGTCCATCCTTGAGAAAAATATCAAAATTAAAGCAAACTGAGACACTACACTGCACTTCATAAAAGCCGAGGAAACCACATGCCCTCATCCAATTTCCAATCTGCAGGATGACAGCTGGACCCTTAGTAAACAATCTCAAGTTATTTGAGGTCTGCATCTTGAGAACAACTGCTTTAGCTCTGAGCATACTTGTCACAGGTTCTTCCAAAAGTCGCAGCCACCATCTTGGGGAGCTATATAGAAAGTACCTTGGGTCTGAAGTCTGACTCCAAATTTCCACAATCTCAGTTGCAAAGGGAAGGGATTCCAACTGAGTGGTCAATCTAATCACAGGGCCCACAGTAGTAGGGCTTAGGGACTTATAGGTAGATTGCTTATCTGCCTTGCAGTGACTTGGTATAGAAGGCTGTATTCTCTGCTGCCTTGCTGTTATATGTGACAGGAATTCTGCAAAGATGTGCTCCTGACTAAAAAGTGAAGCTGCAATCAATGTGTCAAGATGTACCCTTAAAGGTAAGTGCTGTTTTGCAGCAAGATCTGCAGACTGACTGGAATAATTTCTTCAAAAGTTGTGCCAAACTCAGGAGCTCTCTCAACACACATCCACTTTGCTCGGCAATTTTTACAATTATGTACTTTGCAATACCTATATTGATAGAATACAAGATAATATTAACAATGTTGTATTTAACTTTTAAAAAACAAAAAAAAATTATTAGACAAAAAATGGATGCAACATATCATAGTTACATAGGCTGAAAAGATGAAAAGAGACATGTGTCCATCGAGTGTAGCTGTCATGTCCTAACCTGCCGGCATCCGCTACCCTGAGACTTCCGGGTAGACGGAGCTCGGCCACGCCCCCTCCTCTGACGCGGTCTCCCCACGCTACATAGGGAGACCGCGCCAGATTCAAAACGCTGAATTATTGGAAGCTTACCCGCAACCTCGAACCCAGCAAAAGATATTCTTCTACCTCCTCTGTGTAACGGAACCGGACTGGAAAACGTTGACCTACCTTCTCCTTACCTCGACCACGGATTGTACCAAGGACCAACTCTTACCTGCCAAGAACTTTATTTTCTCTGAGGGAAAAGCTGAGCAAGCCTGGACTTCCACCACTACAAAGCTAAGTAGTACACTTCGTCCAGAATTGGATTCTGCCTGCTTGCAAATCTGCTTACTCTCTATTTCTACAAACTAACTGATATCTCCTGCAACCTACTAAACTAATTCTGCTCTGGAAAGCCTCTCTCTCTGCCATGGACTAACTATTGCCTTTCTCCTATACTAATACCAAATTCTGCTGCTGCTTGTTCCAATTATCAAATTCCGATTATTTAAAGATACAGTACCTGTACTAATTTAAATCATTATCTCCACTCCTATTCATTAAATAAAACCATCAGTTATCTGCAGTTGTGTTCCATATAGTTACCAAGTAAGCATTACAGTAGCCTTTCTCACATGTCTTTTTGCTGTTGATCCAAAAGAAGGTAAAAAATCCAGTTTGAAGCACTTCCACTTTTGCAACAAACTAGGAAAAAATCCTTCTTGACCCCAGTGAATGATAATTGGCAGTCATATAAATTGTTGGATCAATAAACTGACACCTTACAATTTGAATATTATGTTTTTGTAAGTATGCATCCAGTTGCTGTTTAAACATCTGTACAGACTGTGATACAACTACTTCTTCAGGCAGAGAATTTTCACATCCTTGTTGTTCTTATTGTGAAAAAAAACCTTCCCTTTGCCTTAGACTAAATCTCCTTTCTTACAGTCTAAACATGTGTCCTATGTATAGTCCTGTTTGTGAATAGATTTACAGACAATGGTTTGCATTGGCCCTGTATATATTTGAATAATGTTATCATATGCTCTCTGAGGCACTGTTTTTATAAACTTATAAGAGGTTTAAATTTGTTAACTTTTTTCAAAACTAAAATGTTTCATTCCTTTTATTAATTTTGTAGCCTGCCTCTTTTTTAGTGCCATACTATCCTTCTTTAGAACAGGTGCCCAAAATTGCACAGCATATGCAAGACGTGGTATTAGCAGGTATTTATAAGGAGGCAAAATTATATTCTCATCCTGAGATTTAATGCCTATTGTTGGGGTCAAATTATACTGCTGGGCAAAGCGTTTCATACACCTTACGTTTGGACCGAATATTCAGGGAGAGCCTTTCAATAATATACAGACAACGTGTTTCAAATTGGGCTACTACCAGTGTATTCAGGGTCAGGCAAGCATATTTCTAGACAGAAGTTACAGCAAAAGTAACATGACAAGATTACATCAGCTAAACACGATATGGTTGCTTATTCAGCAACCAACAACATGTATTTCTGTAACCAGAGGTTAAAAGGTTATCTCTTTGATGGTCTGTAATAGGTTTGACTTTAGGCTGACATTTAAAAAGTACCTATTTATAAAATAGTCTGTCAATTTACAGTAGTCACATATTTAATTTTTAACCCTTTCACCCTTTTTATACATGACAATGCCTTACTGGCCTTAGCCAATGCTGATTGGCATTACATAGTGTTGCCTAGTTTGTTGTCTATAACAATTCCTATTTTTTTCTCGTAAGTTGTTTTTCCTAATTCACTACCATTAGGGTGGTAGTTGCTTCTGCATTCTTTACCCCAATGTGCATAACTTTCCATTTCTCTACATTAAAATTCATCTGCCATTTAAGTCTTCAGTTACCCAATCTATCTCAATCCATCTGCAGCAAAGTAATATATTGCTCACATTGTATTACTTTACAGAATTTCATGTCATTTGTAAATAGAGATGTTGCGAACATAAAATATTTTGTTCGCGAATGGCGAACGTGAACTTCCGCAAATGTTCGCGAACGGGCGAACCGGGCGAACCGCCATAGACTTCAATAGGCAGGCGAACTTTCTGGCCACAATAGTGATGGAAAAGTTGTTTCAAGGGGACTAACACCTGGACTGTGGCATGCCGGAGGGGGATCCATAGCAAAACTCCCATGAAAAATTACATAGTTGATGCAGAGTCTGGTTTTAATCCATAAAGGGCATAAATCACCTAACATTCCTAAATTGTTTGGAATAACGTGCTTTAAAACATCAGGCATGATGTTGTATCGATCAGGTAGTGTAAGGGTCACGCCCGCTTCACAGTGACAGACCAAACTCCCCGTTTAATGCACCGCAAACAACCGCAAACAGTCCATTTTCAAAACCGCAAACTCCCCATTTGCACAAGGTTGGATACCAAGCTAGCCATGTCCCGTTCCTTGTCCTCACTGATGTCATTGAAGGTCTCTTCCTCCACCCAGCCACGTACAACACCAAGGGTCCACGAAAGGTGACAACAAGCCCCCTGTATTTTTTTTTTTTAAATGTACACTACTGTTACACCAGATATGAGTTGCACTGGTGTGACACTGTGCCCTGGCACGCCCTGAAACGCACACGTGTGAAGGAAACTGACTGCTATTATATTACAGTCAAAAAAGTTTTTGTTTTTTTTAAATGCAAGCTATTGTGACAGCAGATATGAGTGGTGCCACTGGGCAAGTGGGCACAGTATACGCTGTGAGCCTGACACACACGCTGGCAGTCAGGCAACTGCAATTAGATTACACAGGAAACAAAAAAAAAGCAGACTGATGTTCTAGCCCTAAAAAGGGCTTTTTGGGGTGCTGTCCTTACAGCAGAGATAAGATGAGTCCTTCAGGACTGTAGTGGACACTGAATACACTAGCCTAGCTATCGATTTCCCTATTAAATCAGCAGCAGCTACACTGTCCCTCCTCTCACTAAGAATGCAGCTACCGGGGGGCGGGGCCTAGCTGTCATGGAGGAAAGAAGCACTTTGTGTGAGCTCCCTCAATATCTCACTTTAAGCAGTTATCAACAAGCAAATTTCCCCCCAGAAGGGGATGACCCAGCAATGTTGCTCCTACCTGACCGACCCGACATGCCTGATAGCGGTCAGCAACTCGACAGAGTCTTACTTACATCCACATGGCAAGTGTGGCCTGGTGCTGACCGTGCGGGAGAGGCGGCCAATCTCCCGATCCTGGGATGCCCAGGAGCAGCTACTTCCCGTCAGGAGCTCCGTTAACCCCCCCCCCTCGGACTAGTGGGGGTTATCCCGGTCCACCCCTGAGAGGCTGTCTGAAGCTAATGGACGCACAGAGCACAGCTGCCCAGGCTGACATACTCATCTGCGACTCTCCCAATATGGTGGCAGCCGCGTGTCCTCTTGGTACCAGCAAAGCATGGCAGGATATTGAGTCTAAGCTGGACAGACTCTGTAATCAATTTTGGAAGCAAATAACATGCAGGAAGCCCCAACAAGCTCCACCACAGCCCCAACAAGCTCCACCACTACGCGAAGCAGTCCCCATTAAAATCCACCAACGCAAAAGGCGTCTAAGACGGGACCGGAGGCACAAACAGAAATGCAGAGCCTGCCCCACGTCAAGCACTCGACTCCACCTTAAGCCACCACAATCCCGCACCGGACGTGAAGCACTACCGGGACAGATCCGACCACCCAACAAAACAAGCTTCCACCACCTCAAGCCGCGAACCTGGCACTCAGCCAGAGACTTGCCTTTGTTGTTCCAGGTATCAGGGACTCCCAGGGTCTGCACCTGGCGCCCAGAAGGAATTGGATGAGCACAAGCAGTAAACAGCAGCCTGCCAAGCATGTCCCACTATAGCCGATCCTCCACACCATGCCTTTGATCACATGAACTGCTCTCTGCACATTAACTAATCATAAAGTAGCAAGCGTTTAAACATGTCATTATTTCACCTCCTAAAGAGTTTATTGTCGTAGTTCCTTACATGCCTTTACCTTAACCGTTCATGTATTATGTTATTCACTAGTCTCATCTCATGGGGCGACTCACACTTGATTTATAACTAGTGGTGGAGCTGCTGATATAAATACACAGTTGATAACGTGCAAGCTACACCCTAAACATTACAGCTATCTTTCACAACAATGTACTGCTATATACTCATACCCTCAGTGCAACTAGCCATGATATATGCACGTTCAGCCTAGCATGTTCAAATATAACACACTTCTGCCAAAAAAAATAATACAAAAAAAAAGAATGCAGCTTCCGAATGAATCTAAAATGGATGCTGTCCAGGAGGTGAGAGGGTCTGGGAGGGAGGGTCTGCTGCTGATTGGCTGGAATGTGTCTGCTGACTGTGAGGTACAGGGTCAAAGTTTACTCAATGATGACGAATAGAGGGCGGACCGAACATCGCATATGTTCGCCATCCGTGGCGAACGCGAACAAGCTATGTTCGCCAGGAACTATTCGCTGGCGAACCGTTCGGGACATCTCTATTTGTAAACACTGAAACATAACTTTCAGTGCTTATTTCAAGATCATTTACAAATATGTTAAATAGAAGCCGATCCCACAACAGAAGCCTTAGGGACACCACTTTTGTATAGCTTAAAGATTTACCAGTAATGACAACTCTCTGTACTCTATTTTTAAGCAAATGTTCTATCCAATAACAATAATTTTCATCTAGACCAATTTATTTTAGTAACCTATTGTGGGGAACCGTATCAAACACTCTTGAAAAATCAAAGTATATAACATCGACTGCAACACACTGAACTTTACATCTACTATCTTCTTAGTGGAATGCAATTAGATTAGTTTGACATGACCTATGTTTCATAAAACCATGCTTTTTGCTAATGATAATGATCTTCTCAATGAATTCCTTAATATTATCCCTAAATAACCTTTCAACTACCTTGCATATAAGCAAGTTTATACTCAAATTTTAGAATATTCATGTGGTGATAAACATGTTACTTAAAAAAGGAAAGTAATATTTCTTTTGTTTAATGAGATTTTTGTTTCCAACTTTTTGAAGACATGATGAAAGTCTTTATTCTTCAGGGTATATATAAGGGGATTCAGCATTGGAATACATACAACGTATAAAAGAGCAAAAAACTTGTCTTGCTGTGGAGAATATGTAGATGTTGGTCTGATATACATACTGATCATTGTTCCATAAAAGATGATAACACTGGTCATGTGAGAGGCACAGGTAGAAAATGCTTTACGTCGACCACCTGCTGACTGAATATTTAGGATGGCAGTAATAATAAAGACATATGATACCAATGTATATGTAAATGAACTGATACCTATAAGAGTCCCATTAATATAGTTCCAAATACTAATGGTAAAGGTATCACTGCAGGTAATCGTAAGTAATGGAGAAACATCACAGTAAAAGTGGTCAATGTTGTAGGATGAACAGAAGGACAAGTTAACTATAAAAGAAGTGTGTATAACAGGATCAAGAAAACCTGCTATCCATACTGCAAGTAATAAATAAGCACATCGCTTTGGACTCATAAGTATTGAGTACCGTAGAGGGTGACAGATTGCTACATAGCGATCATAAGCCATGGCAGCCAGTAATAAGAATTCTGTACAAGCAAAGGACATGAAAAAATACACCTGAATAAAGCACTCTAGAAATGATATGGTCTTACATTGAGTGAGAACCATGTCCAACAGTTTGGGTAGAATGGTTGATGTGTATGAGATATCAATGAATGATAGGTTACACAAGAAGATGTACATAGGAGTGTGTAAATGAGAGTTCAAAACTATGGAGGCAAAAATTATGATATTGATCAAGACAATGGTGATATATATATAAATAAAAATGTCATGAAAAGAGGAAACTGAAGCACTGGTAAGTCTGTAAATCCTGGCACTAATTTCTGGCCTAATCCCGGCTAATTTCGACTTATTCTCTGATACCATTTGTTTCAATTTATTTTGTCTTGTCAAAGTAGAAAAAACAAAGATTATGTTAAAAAATAAACCAGCCACCTGTTTATATTTCATGGCACTGGTGTTTCAAGTAATTTAATTCATTTTTAACAATTTTTAGAATTATTTAATATTATTTAAGTCTGCAAAAGTTTACATTATATTGATTATAGTTGAAAAATAGACAGCCACTAGAGGAGGACTTAGCCCTGCAAGGCAATTATTGCAGTTTATAAAAACTGCAAAAATTACACTTGCAGGGTGAAGGGTCATGGGAGTTGGCACCCAGACCACTCCAATGGGCAGAAGTGGTCTGGGTGCCTGGAGTGTCCCTTTAAATTACTGGATTTCTTCAGGATCACACCACTCAAACAAAAAAAATCTAACAAAAAAAAAAAATACAAAGAAATAAATCAGAGGCTTATTCATTAAACGTTGTGATTTATTAGTTGGACAGGGTTATTAAAACGTACTGAGTTACCTTTTTATTCCAAACCATGTTTTGTTATTAAAGCCTATTCAGAGCTGTCTAATTTGTTGGCATTGTGCAAATACATAATAATAATAATAATAATAATAATAATAATAATAATAATAATTAACAGTGTTGTTTATTCACAAAGTATTGAATTATAGAGATTGAAACCAAATTACATTTAGCCTGAAAAGTCAACTTAAAAAAAAAAAAAGGTTATATTTACAGCTTAGCTATTTGTTAATATAAAATGTGCAATTTATTTTTCAAGTCACTAATACAGTTCAGTCTTTAGTAAATAATCCCCAGTGATTTCTCTTACTGAAATACTGACTTGCAAAAATTAGTCTTTAAAATATGAATTACCGTATATACTCGAGTATAAGACGAGTTTTTCAGCACATTTTTTGTGCTGAAAAACACTAACTCGTCTTATACTCGAGTCAGTTGTCTGTATTATGGCAATTTTCATTGCCATAATACAGACAAGGACCGGGGGCTGTCAGGAAGCTGTTACCTACCTTCACAGCAGCTCCTGTCAGCTCCCTTCTCTCTCCTCCGTCCGTGCAGCTCCCAGGTCAGCTCCCTCTGCAACTCTCGCGGCCGCGCAGAGCGTTGCCACGGTAACCCGTGGCAACGCTCTGACCCCGCGGCTCTCGCGAGAGTTGCAGAGGGAGCTGACCTGGGAGCTGCACGGACGGAGGAGAGAGAAGGGAGCTGACAAGAGCTGCGGTGAAGGTAGGTAACAGCTTCCTGACAGCCCCCTCCTACAGCCCATCCACTGGACCACCAGGGAGTGAGAGCCCCCCTCCCTGGCCAGCTAACAAGCAGGGAGGGGGGACGAAAAAATACAAATATTAATAATAAAACAAAAAATAATTAAAATAATAACATAAAAATAATAATACAAATAATAATAAAATAAAAAAAAATAGTTACCTAAAAAAAAATAACATTTAAAAAAAATATTAAAATAATAATTAAATAATAATTAATAAAATGCCCACCCCCCACCAATGCTCTGCACTCATACACACACACTGCACATACACACACTGCACATACACACACTGCACTGCATTCATTATAAACACACTGCATTCATACACACTGCACTCACACACACTGCACTCATATACACACACTGCACTGCATTCATTATACACACACTGCATACACACTGCACTCATACACACACACTGCATTCATACACACACACACTGCACTCATATACACACTGCACTCATATACACACTGCACTCATATACACACACTGCACTGCATTCATTATACACACACTGCATACACACTGCACTCATACATACACACTGCACTGCACTCATACACACACACACTGCACTCATACACACACACACTGCACTCATACACACACACACTGCATTCATACACACACACACACTGCATTCATACACACACACTGCATTCATACACACTGCACTCATACACACACACACTGCATTCATACACACTGCACTCATACACACACACTGCACTCATGCACACACACTGCACTCATGCACACACACTGCACTCATGCACACACACTGCACTCATACACACACACTGCACTCATACACACACACTGCACTCATACACACACACTGCACTCATGCACACACACTGCACTCATGCACACACACTGCACTCATGCACACACACTGCACTCATTATACACACACTGCACTCATACACACACACACTGCACTCCATTCATTATATACACACTGCACTCATACACACACTGCATACACACACACTGCATACACACACACTGCATACACACACACACACTGCATTAATTATATACACACACTGTAAATAAATATTCAGTTAATATAATTTTTTTAGGATCTAATTTTATTTAGAAATTTACCAGTAGCTGCTGCATTTCCCACCCTAGTCTTATACTCGAGTCAATAAGTTTTCCCAGTTTTTTGGGGTAAAATTAGGGGCCTCGGCTTATATTCGGGTCGGCTTATACTCGAGTATATACGGTAGATAAAATATCTGGTTATGTCTAGATTTAATATTTCTCTCTACTCCTTATTTTGGAAGTCAGTTTCCAATTCGTGATACTGAGGATATATCTTAGAGCTGTGTGTAATAGCCTATAATTAGATTAGTTGGAGATATTTTGCATTCTAGTTAATTTCACAGAAGACAACTGTCAGTTATTAAACTACGCTGAACAGAAGAGCAAGCTGATTATGTAATTAATTAAAGGTTTCCTGTGATAAAAATGAAGACAATTATAATTTAATAAGCGTGCTTGAGAGGCATAGTGCATTGTTCCTATTTATTTTATTTCAGCGAATGTTCATTTCACAGGCACCATATATTTTTGAGAAACATTACTATATATTACAGAGCAGACTAGTCATCAAAAGTGTTGAAATAAAACAGTTAAAATAAGTAACAGATAGTCAGTCAATACTTACAAAGAGTGAATAATTGTCTCTGTAATGCTAAATACAGAGCGTTGTTAAAACTCTCAGTATAAAGGTTCTGCAGATGATTCTGATAGTTTTTATTCTCCAGTATGAGCCAATCTGTGTGCAAGAGTTTATACTTATATAGGGAGTTTACAGCATTTAGGGTATAACTGCATTTATTCTGTACCATGAGGCAACCTGCTCCACTGTGTGCATGTGTCACTGTGCGCACATTTTCAATTGGGAATAGGGAGCACTTTGCATTTCTCCCACACTACGGGGGCTCTTTCAATCGGTCGACACCGATTGAAAGAGCCCCCATAGTGTGGGAGAAACGCGTCTCGGGACTGGAGCTAATTATTGGGACATTCTTTATCTTATATAGAAGCAACTGGATATTTTTATTTCATTCTATGTTTTTGTTTTTATATTTAAAGTTGCAATAAATGTATGTATTTTAAACCAAGTCCCATCAGATTCTAACTTCATCTTGCTGCTAAAGAAGGGCAGGTGCCCCCCTCTAGAGATTCCCAGGTCTATCATCCAGAGCCAGGTTCTCATTGGCTCAGGAAAAGTATAACAGAATCATTAGTGGCCATATCGTCTGGATAATCTAACAGTGTGGGGACATCGTCTCTCCAAAGGAGCCTTGCAAACCCATTGCCAGGGGTGATAGGGCTCTGGGAAATGTGAGTTTTTTTCCCTAAGATTTTTCTTTCTTTATATTATTATATTCAGATGCTCTGCACTATTATTTGTTTTTTTATGTCTACAGATTAATTTAGCGCGCTAAACGAACGGTTAAGGTAAAGGCATGCAAGGAACTATGACAATAAACTCTTTAGGAGGTGAAATAATGACATGTTTAAATGCTTGCTACTTTACGATTAGTTAATGTGCAGAGAGCAGTTCTTGTGATCAAAGGCATGATGTGGAGGATCGGCTATAGTGGGACATGCTTGCAGGGCCGCCACAAGAAATTTTGGGGCCCCTAACTCAGCTCAGGGTCTGGGCCCCCTGAGGCCCGCCTCCAAATACCGCTCACTGGGTCCACACACAGACACAAACGCACACACATACTGAAACAGACATACACGCATACAGGCATACATACTGACACACACATACTGAGACATACACACAGGCATACATAGTGACAGACAGACACACATACATACAGACACCGACATACATACATACATACACACACACACACACACACACATTCATACATACAGACACTGACATCCATACACACATACATTCATAATGGCATACAGACTGACATACATGCATACAGACATCCATACACACATACACACAGACCTACGTTCATAATAATATGCAGACATACATTCATACTGACATACAGACATACATATATACATATATAATGACATACAGAAATACATATACACATACATAGACATACATACAGACATACATGCATACAGACATACATGTATGCATACATACATACACAAACATACATAGACAGACATACATACGTGCATGCAGTCAGACAGACATAGACATACACACAGACATGCATCCAGACATACATACATACATACACACAGACCTACGTTCATAATAATATGCAGACATACATTCATACTGACATACAGACATACATATATACATATATAATGACATACATATACACATACATAGACATACATACATGCATACAGACATATACATACATACAGACAGACATACATACATAGACATACACACAGACATACATACATACACACATAGACATACAGACAGACAGACATACATACATGCATACAGACATACACGCATACAGACAGACAGACAGAGACATACAGACAGACAGGCATGCATCCAGACAGACATACATACATAGACATACATGCATACAGACATGCATACAGACATACATACACATACATGCATCCAGACACACAGACACACACGCATACAGACAGACATAGACAGACAGACAGACATGCATGCATCCAGACAGACCTACATACATAGACATACATGCATACAGACATACACATACAGACAGACATACATGCATACAGACATACATTCAGACAGACATACATACACAGACATGCATACAGACACACATACATACAGACATACACGTACATGCATACAGACACACAGACATGCATACAGACACACAGACATGCATACAGACACACAGACATACACATACATGCATACAGACACAGGCATGCATACAGACAGACAGACATACACAAACATGCATACAGACATACATACAGACAGACACACATACACATACATGCATACAGACACACAGACATACATACAGACACACACACACACATACATACACATACATGCATACATACAGATACATACATTGCTGCTTGCACATCTTATGGGACATGTTTTACATTACCCAACTTTTATCAAGGAGCACAGTTTATGCTGGTGACACACCTCACCCCATAACAGCTCTATAATTACCAGCACTACCACCAGCACCCCCAGGTAATGGTCAAGGTCTAAGTTTTTGTCAAACTGCCCCAAAGTTGTTTAGGAGATGGCACCATAAAAGCCATCTCACAGACAGACAGACATACACATACATGCACACACACACACAGCTCATTTTCCAGCCACCCTTCTGTCTCTTACCTTTTCTTTGCAGGAGGGTGGCTGGGGATGATGGGAGTTGGCGCTGCTCCCTCTTCATTGCCGGGCTCTCCCTCTTTACGGCTGGGCGGGCGGGCGGGCGCGCTCCTCCCGCGCGGAGTGAGCTGGGAGGAAGTGAGCACTTCCTCCCAGCAGCACTTGCGGCTGCTTTTTTTTTTTTTTAAAGGGGCCCGGTCGCGCTATACAACGGCCATAGCGCTGACCGGGCCCCTGAAGGAGGGGGCTCATCGGGTGGCCCTAAGTGTGTGGGCCACCCGATGGGCCCCACACGTGGGGCCCGGGCGGCCGGGCCCCCCAGGGCCGCCGGGCCCATGACAACTGTTATGGTTGTCATGCCCTGATGGCGGCCCTGCATGCTTGGCAGGCTGCTGTTTACTGCTTGTGCTCATCCGATCCCTTCTGGGCGCCAGGTGCAGACCCTGGGAGTTCCTGATACCTGGAACAACAAAGGAAAGTCTCTGGCTGAGTGCCGGGTTCGCGGCTTGAGGTGGTGGAAGCTTGTTTTGTCGGGTGGTCGGATCTTTCCCGGTGGTGCTTCACGTCCGGTGCGGGATTGTGGTGGCTTAAGGTGGAGGCGAGTGCTTGACGTGGGGCAGGCTCTGCATTTCTGTTTGTGCCTCCGGTCCCATCTTCGACTCCTTTTGCATTGGTGTATTTTAACGGGGACTGCTTCGCTTAGCTGTGGTGGAGCTTGTTGGAGCTGTGGTGGAGCTTGTTGGGGCTCCCTGCTTGTGTTTTGCTTCCAAAATTGATTAAAGAGTCTGTCCAGCTTAGACTCAATATCCTGCCATGCTTTGCTGGTACCGGGAGGACACGTGGCTGCCGCCATATTGGGAGAGTCGCAGATGAGTATGTCAGCCTGGGCGGCTGTGCTCTGTGAGTCCATTAGCTCCAGACAGCCTCTCAGGGGTGGACAGGGATAACCCCCACCTGTCTGAGGGGGGGTAACGGAGCTCCTACCGGGAAGGAGCTGCTCCTGGGCATCCCAGGATTGTGAGATCAGCCGCCTCTCCTGCCCGGTGAGCACCAGGCCACACTTGCCACGCGGAGGTAAGTAAGACTCTGTCGAGTTGCTGACCGCTATTAAGCATGTCGGGTCGGTCAGGTAGGAGCAACATTGCTTGGTCATCCCCTTCTGGGGTGAAATTCGCGTGTTGATAGCTGCTTAAAGTGAGATATTGAGCGAGCTCACACAAAGTGCGTCTTTCCTCCATGACAGCTAGGCCCCGCCCCCCGGAAGCTGCATTCTTAGTGAGAGGAGGGACAGTGTAGCTGCTGCTGATTTAATAGGGAAATCGATAGCTAGGCTAGTGTATTCAGTGTCCACTACAGTCCTGAAGGACTCATCTGATCTCTGCTGTAAGGACAGCACCCCAAAAAGCCCTTTTTAGGGCTAGAACATCAGTCTGCTTTTTTTTTTTTTCCTGTGTAATCTAATTGTAGTTGCCTGTCTGCCAGCGTGTGTGTCAGGCTCACAGCGTATACTGTGCCCACTTGCCCAGTGCCACCACTTATATCTGGTGTCACAATAGCATGCATTTAAAAAAAAAAAAACTTTTTTGACTGTAATATAATAGCAGTCAGTTTCCTTCACACGTGTGCATTTCAGGGCCTGCCAGGGCACAGTGTCACACCAGTGCAACTCATATCTGGTGTAACAGTAGTGTACATTTTAAAAAAATATACAGGGGGCTTGTTGTCACCTTTCAGGGACCCTTGGTGTTGTACGTGGCTGGGTGGAGGAAGAGACCTTCAATGACATCAGTGAGGACAAGGAACGGGACATGGCTAGCTTGGTATCCAACCTTGTGCAAATGGGGAGTTTGCGGTTGTGCAAATGGACTGATTGCGGTTGTTTGCGGTGCGTTAAATGGGGAGTTTGGTCTGTCACTGTGAAGCGGGCGTAACCCTTACACTACCTGATCGATACAACATCATACCTGATGTTTTAAAGCACGTTATTCCAAACAATTTAGGAATGTTAGGTGATTTATGCCCTTTGTGGATTAAAACCAGACTCTGCATCAACTATGTAATTTTCCATGGGAGTTTTGCCATGGATCTTGCTCCGGCATGCCACAGTCCAGCTGTTAGTCCCCTTGAAACAACTTTCCCATCACTATTGTGGCCAGAAAGAGTCCCTGTGGGTTTTAAAATTTGCCTGCCTATTGAAGTCTATGGTGGTTCGCCCGGTTCGCCCGGTTCGCCCGTTCGCGAACATTTGCGGAAATTCGCGTTCGCTGTTTGCGAAAGGAAAATTTTATCTTCGCGACATCTCTAGCTAGGATACATTTGTGAAACTTATTAAAGAAAGGAACACAAAAAGCCTATATAACATGTCAGCTCAATGACCTTAATAATGTGTAATGAGAGTAGACAACCCACTGTAATCAATATGGGTTATGTCCAGTCTTTTTTTAGTAGCTAGTTAGTCACAAACACTGGCCAAAGTTGCATTTATATTTGTTTGTGTGTTAAAAATGCAAAACACAATTATAAATGCTAACTTTGGCCAGTGTTTGTGACTTAGTAGCTACTAAAAAGACTGGACATACCCCATTTGCGATACCTTGGGTTTTCTTCTTTTGCAAATGGTATGCCATCATTGGGGTAATTTTCATTCCTGGGCTACCATAAGCTCTCAAAGGTAACATAACCAACCGGCAAATTTCAATTAAAAAAAACAAAACAGGACAACAATGACATCAGTGAAAGTGCCGTTTGTGTGTGAAAAATGCAAACAACTTGACTTTCACAGACAATGTCATCGCTGTGATATGTTTTACTATTTTTAAATAATCATATTAGTGTTCAGTGAAGTCTCCTGAGTAAAACAGTACCCCCCATGTACAGGTGTTAGGTTGTCATGTAAACTTATAGGGTTCAATACAGTGCTAGCAAATTAAATTCTCTGGACTTTCGGCCTGGGTTGTCAGGCAGGTCCCTCAAATTGCAAACAATAAAATTACTTATCAAATTATGTAAAAATATTAAATAAATATGCACGTAGAATTTAATTATAAATACATATTTATATATTTGAAGTCTATGTGTATATTTATGAAATTATTCATGTAATTTTGGATATGGATATTGTAACGGAACTCCCCATACTCCGACCGAGTACCTTCCATTGATGGACGCTTCCTAGCCTGCGCTGAGGACCACAAGCACCGCACCGGACACCACAACCACCGCAGACTCCACAACCGCCGTAGCTTAACTGGAGTCTCGCCGTCTTCTGTCCACCCTGGATCAGCTTCTGTCCTCCAGGATCGTGTGGGGAAGACCTCTCCTCCAGGAGAGCATATCAGGAACAAGCTCTTAAAAGAGCTAAGTGATTAAAGCTCAGGGGAGTATACAGAGCATAGCAATCCCCAGTGTGAGGGTCAATAAGAACTGTTTTACTTGGCACCAAAGGGCCTTCTTTTATGCAGGTTTTACAGATACAGTACCGCCCACAGGGTTTTGTAAAATAACCAATAAAGCACGTAGCATACAGTAAAACCACACCCATTCACTCCCACAAAATCCTCCCCTCTGCCTGTGATATAATTACTCAACACAATAGACTAAACTTAATTATCACAGGCAGGCAGTATTATAAAACATATCACAGGGACCCCAAAACATGCAATAACCCCATAAAAAATATATCCTCAGAACCAGGGGATCTGGCTGCCATGCATTGTTCTCACCATGTGCTTCATCTATTGTTCTCACCATGTGCCTCTGATACATGAAATGGTGGCCACCCAGTAACTCCACAATTTGTCTGATAGTCTATCGAGCCAAACCAACAGATTAAACACATAGGGAACAGTACAAGAAACGAAGGGAATCATAAAACATATGGACAATAGTCATATTTGTGCACAATCTCCAGTTTTGTCACAGGGCACAAATAGTGTTTTCAAATGCCATATATCCCAGGGCCATAGTCACGTGGCAGGAGGCTGGCAATCAGTCCTCTCCAATGCCCAATGCCCAGTGGCAAATGGCAGTTTGTCACAGATATATATATATATATATATATATATACATATATATATATATATATATACATACATACATATATATATATATGTATATATATATATATATATATATATATATATATATATTGTATTATTTTTATTAATATCAAAATACAGTTAGAATACAATTACATATATATATATATATATATATATATAGCAATAGAAAAAATATACCAGCACTCCTAGGATTTTCAAATGAAGTTTTCCTTTTATTCCAAAATACAATATCGACGTTTCAGCTCTCCCTCAGAGCTTTCATCAGGACATATATCAGGGTATATGTCCTGATGAAAGCTCTGAGGGAGAGCTGAAACGTCGATATTGTATTTTGGAATAAAAGGAAAACTTCATTTGAAAATCCTAGGAGTGCTGGTATATTTTTCTATTGCTGTGCATGAGCTACCAGAGCACCAGGTACTTTACAAATAGTGAAGAGTGCAAGAGCTGCCTGCATTTATATATATATATATATATATATACATCCAATTTTTGTAATTTTTTAATTATTTTTAAAAAAGTTTATTTTTATTTACTTATTATTTATATTTTATATTAATATATAAGTACAATATCTATAGTTATTATATATATACACGTGTTTGACTTAGTTTGACATTGTGTATATAAGATATATAGACCTATATATAGATAATACATGGATATGTATATGTATATATATATTTTTTTACACTGATTGATTTTTAAAACTTTATTTTTTTATTTTACACATGCAGGCAGACTGCCTCTCAGCACAGGCAGTCCCCCTGCAGTCAGGTACATGGACACCTATTGTGGCCATGTGACCACTCTGTTAGAGCGATCACATGGCTGCAGGTTCCTAATTTGCCGAGGGGAGACTGCCTGGGCTGTAGGCAGTCTCTCCACTCCGGGAGCATCGCCAATCGCCGCCGGGGGAACGACAGTGACCGGGTGAGTAAAAATTTCCGTTATGACGGTTCAGGACCATCACCAGTCCTTAAGGGGATTTTTCCGATGACGGTCCTGAACCGTCACCGGTTGTGAAGGGGTTAAAGTAACTATGACATGAGGCACTTTATCAAATCTAAAATCTATTAGATAGCATACAGGTACATTTTTTTAATTTTAACTTATACCTTAATTCACCAGAATGACACACTTTGCTTTCTTTATTTTAATTATTTAACTTTTTTTATGAGCTATATGAGCCCATGAATGAATGGCGGGAAAAATGTCAAAAAAATGCTATAGCTATATGGTTATGTCGATATAGATTGATAGATATTGTATATATGCCAATTATGTTATTTCTGTAACTGTTCTACTGTGACTATCATCAATGACTTTATTTCTCCAGGAACTCATTTTACTGACCTCGATTGTGGTGATGTTGTTTTCGAATAAAATACAGGAGTCCATCCTTGAGAAAAATATCAAAATTAAAGCAAACTGAGACACTACACTGCACTTCATAAAAGCCGAGGAAACCACATGCCCTCATCCAATTTCCAATCTGCAGGATGACAGCTGGACCCTTAGTAAACAATCTCAAGTTATTTGAGGTCTGCATCTTGAGAACAACTGCTTTAGCTCTGAGCATACTTGTCACAGGTTCTTCCAAAAGTCGCAGCCACCATCTTGGGGAGCTATATAGAAAGCACTCCCGGTACCTTGGGTCTGAAGTCTGACTCCAAATTTCCACAATCTCAGTTGCAAAGGGAAGGGATTCCAACTGAGTGGTCAATCTAATCACAGGGCCCACAGTAGTAGGGCTTAGGAACTTATAGGTAGATTGCTTATCTGCCTTGCAGTGACTTGGTATAGAAGGCTGTATTCTCTGCTGCCTTGCTGCTATATGTGACAGGAATTCTGCAAAGATGTGCTCCTGACTAAAAAGTGAAGCTGCAATCAATGTGTCAAGATGTACCCTTAAAGGTAAGTGCTGTTTTGCAGCAAGATCTGCAGACTGACTGGAATAATTTCTTCAAAAGTTGTGCCAAACTCAGGAGCTCTCTCAACACACATCCACTTTGCTCGGCAATTTTTACAATTATGTACTTTGCAATACATATATTGATAGAATACAAGATAATATTAACAATGTTGTATTTAACTTTTAAAAAACAAAAAAAAATTATTAGACAAAAAATGGATGCAACATATCATAGTTACATAGGCTGAAAAGATGAAAAGAGACATGTGTCCATCGAGCGTAGCTGTCATGTCCTAACCTGCCGGCATCCGCTACCCTGAGACTTCCGGGTAGACGGAGCTCGGCCACGCCTCCTCCTCTGACGCGGTCTCCCCACGCTACATAGGGAGACCGCGCCAGATTCAAAACGCTGAATTATTGGAAGCTTACCCGCAACCTCGAACCCAGCAAAATATATTCTTCTACCTCCTCTGTGTACCGGAACCGGACTGGAAAACGTTGACCTACCTTCTCCTTACCTCGACCACGGATTGTACCAAGGACCAACTCTTACCTGCCAAGACCTTTATTTTCTCTGAGGGAAAAGCTGAGCAAGCCTGGACTTCCACCACTACAAAGCTAAGTAGTACACTTCGTCCAGAATTGGATTCTGCCTGCTTGCAAATCTGCTTACTCTCTATTTCTACAAACTAACTGATATCTCCTGCAACCTACTAAACTAATTCTGCTCTGGAAAGCCTCTCTCTCTGCCATGGACTAACTATTGCCTTTCTCCTATACTAATACCAAATTCTGCTGCTGCTTGTTCCAATTATCAAATTCCGATTATTTAAAGATACAGTACCTGTACTAATTTAAATCATTATCTCCACTCCTATTCATTAAATAAAACCATCAGTTATCTGCAGTTGTGTTCAATATAGTTACCAAGTAAGCATTACAGAATAATTCAGCCTTTTGTAATGGATCCAGCAGATATCAATTCCAAATTTACTGTATTGAACCAAAGAGTAGATACACTTGCCCAAGGCATGCAAGATCTACAGATTGCAAACGAACGGATCCTTACTTATGCAAGAGACTTACAAACACATACTCCTCATACTGTTACGCACTCGGCTAGCGACCCTGCTGTCTGTAATCCCGAAAAGTTTTCTGGAGATCGGTCCAAATACAGGGAGTTTCTTAATTCCTGCAAATTATTGATTGCCTTAAAACCTAGATCTTATCCCACTGAAAGATCCAAGGTTTGTTCAGTTATTTCTTTTCTAAGAGGTGAACCTATGGCCTGGGCTCACTCCTTCCTGGAGAACGATGACCCCATCTTAGACTCCTTGGATTAATTTTTTGAAGCCATGTCTCTTCTTTATGAAGATCCCAATAAACAAGCTACAGCGGATTTAACCATTAGAACCTTACATCAAAGAAACAGACCCGTCGAAGATTACATTGCTGAATTTAAAAGATGGGCAACAGAAACTCAATGGAATGACATAACCCTACGCAACCAGTTCTGTATCGGGTTATCTGAAGCAGTAAAAGATGAACTCTCAAGAACTGAACTGCCTACTACACTGAATACTCTGATTCAACTTTCAATCAGCATTGACAGACGTCTTAGAGAAAGGAAAGCTGAGAAAACTCTCTCGAGTTCATTATGGAAAAAAACATTCACTCCGTCAAAGACACCTGAAAAACCAGCAATACAAACAGAACCTATGGACATAGGGGTAATAAGAAGTCCTCTTACTCCAGAAGAGAGAACCAGAAGAAGACAATTAAACCTCTGCATGTATTGTGCTTCACAAGATCATGTGATCCCAGAATGTCCCTTATTGAAACATCCAAGAGGCGGTAAGCATGCTTCTATCACTTCTATACTGAGTGTACTTCCTCCAAAATCAACTTCTCATTTCTCCTCTATTTCTCTCATATTGCAATGGGACAAAGAAAGAATTACGACTGAGGCCATTATTGATTCTGGTGCAAATGGGGTGTTCCTCGATTCATCCTTTGTAACAAAAAATAAAATTCCTTGTGTTCGTAAAAGCACTTCTGTCTCTGTCAGAGTTATTGATGGCTCCTTAATCTCCTCGGGCCCCATTCGAAAAGAAACTATTCCTTTAAGAATAACCACTAATAATATTCATTCCGAATTTCTTGTATTTGATGTTATCGCATCTCCTCTTTATCCGGTTATACTAGGAATCAACTGGTTAAGGACTCACAATCCACAAATTACATGGTCTCCCTTCTCTCTCACCTTTTGCTCTGCTTATTGTAAAGGAACATGTTTACAACATATCCCCATTTTCCAGGTTACTGAAGAACCGATTATACCTACCTATTATTCCGAGTTCACAGATGTATTCAGTAAAAAGGAAGCTGAGACTCTTCCACCTCATCGACCCTATGATTGTCCAATAGACCTCATTACTGGTGCTCCTATCCCTTTTGGGCACATTTATCCTCTCTCCGAATCAGAGTTAAAAAACCTCAAGGAATACCTGGATGAAAACCTCCGTAAGGGGTTCATTAGACCTTCCAGCTCACCGGCTGCTTCCAGCATGTTTTTCGTAAGAAACAAAGACCAGACTATACGTCCCATCATAGATTACAGATCTTTAAACAAAATAACAGTTAAAAATCATTATCCTCTCCCCAAGATAAATGAGTTGATCGAAAGAGTAAGAACAGCCACCATCTACACTAAGCTTGACCTCCGTGGGGCATATAACCTTATTAGAATTAAAGCTAATGATGAATGGAAAACTGCCTTTCGGACCCGATATGGCCTTTATGAGTATCTTGTTATGCCTTTTGGGCTCTGTAACGCCCCCGCAACCTTCCAGCATTTCATAAACGACATATTCAGGGATCTTCTAGATGTATGTGTTATCATTTATCTAGATGACATACTTATATACTCTAACAGTCCCGAGGAACACAGAAAACACGTAAGATGGGTGTTATCCAGACTGAGAACTCACAAGTTATACGCTAAACCAGAAAAATGTATTTTCGATGTTAATGAAATTACCTTTTTAGGGTACGTTATTTCACCTCATACGATAAGAATGGATAGTTCCAAAATAGATTGTATTCTCAACTGGCCTACTCCTACTAATGTAAAGGACTTACGTTCCCTTGGGTTTGCCAACTTCTATAGGAAATTCATTAAAAATTACTCTGACGTAGCTCATTCACTTAATCTGCTTAACAGTAATAAACATCCCTTTACTTGGAATGAAAAGGCTCAAGCAGCCTTCAATGAATTTAAGAGAAGATTTACAACTGCTCCTATTCTTCAACTGCCGAACCCTGCATTTCTCTATGTCCTGGAAACAGATGCTTCAGAGACAGCTATCGGAGCTGTCCTTTCTCAACACAAAACACCTCAAGATCCTCTCCATCCAGTTGCCTTCTTCTCACGATCCATGTCTCCTGCTGAAAAAAACTACCCTATCGGTGAAAAAGAATTACTGAGTATAAAAGCAGCCTTCGAAACCTGGCGGCATCTTCTTGAAGGGACACAAACTCCTATAATAGTATATACTGACCACAAAAACCTTGAATATCTTCACTCCAACAAAACTCTCTCAGCCAGACAAGTAAGATGGAATCTTTTTTTCTCTCGGTTTAATTTTCAAATTATTTATAGACCCGGATCCAGAAACAAAAAGGCGGATGCCCTGTCCAGAATCCACCAAGGTCCTCCTGTACTTGGAACTCCTCCTTATAAAGTTATTGGAATCATATCATCACTAATAGATGACATAAAAAATCTAAAAGAAGAAGCTCTTGAACTTCCCAAGTCAAACAAACTAACAAAGAAAAACGGTATCTACTATTTCAATAACAGAATCTACATTCCTCCCATATTTAGGAATAAAATACTCGAATTAATTCACGATTCTCAAATTAATTCACGATTCTCCTTTGGCTGGTCAACCTAGAGTTATCTACGAGATATTATTGGTGGCCTCGCCAGGACAAAACCATCGAATCCTATGTCAAAACTTGTTCAACCTGCCAGAGATCCAAGTCTGAACATCATCAACCATTTGGTCAATTATTGAACCTACCGATCCCGGAAAGACCTTGGCAATCCATTTCAATGGACTTCTTGGTAGAACTCCCTCCTCAACATCATACCACCATTTTCGTAGTAGTGGACCGCTTCACAAAAATGTCCCATTTTATTCCCTTGAAGAAGTTACCCTCATCATCTGAACTTGCTAAGGTATTCATCGATAATATAGTGAAACTTCATGGACTCCCTGATGAAATCATATCAGATAGAGGGACTCAGTTCACCTCCAAATTCTGGAACGAAATGTGTTCTTCCCTCCATATTCAATGCAAACTATCTTCAGCCTATCATCCCCAAACCAATGGGCAAACAGAAAGAGTTAACCAATGCGTAGAACAATATTTACAATGTTATTGTTCTTACCTACAAGATGATTGGATCACATGGTTGCCTATGGCAGAATTTGCGTACAACAACTCTATTCATACCAGTAGTAAAATGACTCCTTTCTTCTCAAATTATGGGTTCCATCCCTCTTCATTTCCTAACCTAACCATTCCTTCTTCTAACCCCACAGTTTCAAATCAAAACTCTTTCATGTCTTCCCTATTTCTCAAATTATGTGAAAATCGTAAACTCGCATCGTTTAATCAAAAGAAGTTTTTCGATGCTTAAAGGCAACCTCCTCCTACTTATAAAATAGGTGATCTTGTATGGCTCGCCTCAAAAAACATTGCCACCAACCGTCCCTCGAAGAAACAAAGAAGTTCCCTCTTTCTTGGTCCTTTCCAAATATTGTCAATCATCAACAATAACGTTGTTAAATTGAAGCTTCCACCTACTTTAAAACTTCATCCTGTCTTCCATGTTTCCTTGCTTAAACCTCACCTCTCCGACCCTTTCCAGAGGGATGCTATTACTACTCCTGATCCTATTTTTGTACAAGGTGAAGAAGAATACGAGGTCCAGAGGATCCTGGATTCATGGATCCATCGTGGCTCCCTGCAGTATCTCATTAGGTGGAAGGGTTACGGAATCGATGAGGACACTTGGGTAAACTCCTCTGTAGTCCATGCAAACGGTTAATTACCGCGTTTCACAGGCGCTATCCATCTAAACCTTGTAGATAGCACCCTACAGGTGCTTCTTACAAGGGGGGTACTGTCATGTCCTAACCTGCCGGCATACGCTACCCTGAGACTTCCGGGTAGACGGAGCTCGGCCACGCCCCCTCCTCTGACGCGGTCTCCCCACGCTACATAGGGAGACCGCGCCAGATTCAAAACACTGAATTATTGGAAGCTTACCCGCAACCACGAACCCAGCAAAATATATTCTTCTACCTCCTCTGTGTACCGGAACCGGACTGGAAAACGTTGACCTACCTTCTCCTTACCTCGACCACGGATTGTACCAAGGACCAACTCTTACCTGCCAAGACCTTTATTTTCTCTGAGGGAAAAGCTGAGCAAGCCTGGACTTCCACCACTACAAAGCTACACTTCGTCCAGAATTGGATTCTGCCTGCTTGCAAATCTGCTTACTCTCTATTTCTACAAACTAACTGATATCTCCTGCAACCTACTAAACTAATTCTGCTCTGGAAAGCCTCTCTCTCTGCCATGGACTAATTATTGCCTTTCTCCTATACTAATACCAAATTCTGCTGCTGCTTGTTCCAATTATCAAATTCCGATTATTTAAAGATACAGTACCTGTACTAATTTAAATCATTATCTCCACTCCTATTCATTAAATAAAACCATCAGTTATCTGCAGTTGTGTTCCATATAGTTACCAACTAAGCATTACAGTAGCCTTTCTCACATGTCTTTTTGCTGTTGATCCAAGAGAAGGTAAAAAATCCAGTTTGAAGCACTTCCACTTTTGCAACAAACTAGGAAAAAATCCTTCTTGACCCCAGTGAAGGATAATTGGCAGTCATATAAATTGTTGGATCAATAAACTGACACCTTACAATTTGAATATTATGTTTTTGTAAGTGTGCATCCAGTTGCTGTTTAAACATCTGTACAGACTGTGATACAACTACTTCTTCAGGAAGAGAATGTTCACATCCTTGTTGTTCTTATTGTGAAAAAAACCCTTCCCTTTGCCTTAGACTAAATATCCTTTCTTACAGTCTAAACATGTGTCCTATGTATAGTCCTGTTTGTGAATAGATTTACAGACAATGGTTTGCATTGGCCCTGTATATATTTGAATAATGTTATCATATGCTCTCTGAGGCACTGTTTTTATAAACTTATAAGAGGTTTAAATTTGTTAACTTTTTTCAAAACTAAAATGTTTCATTCCTTTTATTAATTTTGTAGCCTGCCTCTTTTTTAGTGCCATACTATCCTTCTTTAGAACAGGTGCCCAAAATTGCACAGCATATGCAAGACGTGGTATTAGCAGGCATTTATAAGGAGGCAAAATTATATTCTCATCCTGAGATTTAATGCCTATTGTTGGGGTCAAATTATACTGCTGGGCAAAGCGTTTCATACACCTTACGTTTGGACCGAATATTCAGGGAGAGCCTTTCAGTAATATACAGACAACGTGTTTCAAATTGGGCTACTACCAGTGTATTCAGGGTCAGGCAAGCATATTTCTAGACAGAAGTTACAGCAAAAGTAACATGACAAGATTACATCAGCTAAACACGATATGGTTGCTTATTCAGCAACCAACAACATGTATTTCTGTAACCAGAGGTTAAAAGGTTATCTCTTTGATGGTCTGTAATAGGTTTGACTTTAGGCTGACATTTAAAAAGTACCTATTTATAAAATAGTCTGTCAATTTACAGTAGTCACATACTTAATTTTTAACCCTTTCACCCTTTTTATACATGACAATGCCTTACTGGCCTTAGCCAATGCTGATTGGCATTACATAGTGTTGCCTAGTTTGTTGTCTATAACAATTCCTATTTTTTTCTCGTAAGTTGTTTTTCCTAATTCACTACCATTAGGGTGGTAGTTGCTTCTGCATTCTTTACCCCAATGTGCATAACTTTCCATTTCTCTACATTAAAATTCATCTGCCATTTAAGTCTCCAGTTACCCATCTATCTCAATCCATCTGCAGCAAAGTAATATATTGCTCACATTGTATTACTTTACAGAATTTCATGTCATTTGTAAATAGAGATGTTGCGAACATAAAATATTTTGTTCGCGAATGGCGAACGTGAACTTCCGCAAATGTTCGCGAACGGGCGAACCGGGCGAACTGCCATAGACTTCAATAGGCAGGCGAATTTTAAAACCCACAGGGACTCTTTCTGGCCACAATAGTGATGGAAAAGTTGTTTCAAGGGGACTAACACCTGGACTGTGGCATGCCGGAGGAGGATCCATAGCAAAACTCCCATGAAAAATTACATAGTTGATGCAGAGTCTGGTTTTAATCCATAAAGGGCATAAATCACCTAACATTCCTAAATTGTTTGGAATAACGTGCTTTAAAACATCAGGTATGATGTTGTAGTGTAAGGGTCACGCCCGCTTCACAGTGACAGACCAAACTCCCCGTTTAATGCACCGCAAACAACCGCAAACAGTCCATTTGCAAAACCGCAAACTCCCCATTTGCACAAGGTTGGATACCAAGCTAGCCATGTCCCGTTCCTTGTCCTCACTGATGTATTTGAAGGTCTCTTCCTCCACCCAGCCACGTACAACACCAAGGGTCCCCGAAAGGTGACAACAAGCCCCCTGTATTTTTTTTTTTTTAAATGTACACTACTGTTACACCAGATATGAGTTGCACTGGTGTGACACTGTGCCCTGGCACGCCCTGAAACGCACACGTGTGAAGGAAACTGACTGCTATTATTTCACAGTCAAATTTCTAGTTTTTTTTTTAATGTACACTACTGTTACACCAGATATGAGTTGCACTGGTGTGACACTGTGCCCTGGCAGGCCCTGAAACGCACACGTGTGAAGGAAACTGACTGCTATTATATTACAGTCAAAAAAGTTTTTTTTTTTTTTTAAATGCAAGCTATTGTGACAGCAGATATGAGGGGTGCCACTGGGCAAGTGGGCACAGTATACGCTGTGAGCCTGACACACACGCTGGCAGTCAGGCAACTGCAATTAGATTACACAGAAAAAAAAAAAAGCAGACTGATGTTCTAGCCCTAAAAAGGGCTTTTTGGGGTGCTGTCCTTACAGCAGAGATAAGATGAGTCCTTCAGGACTGTAGTGGACACTGAATACACTAGCCTAGCTATCGATTTCCCTATTAAATCAGCAGCAGCTACACTGTCCCTCCTCTCACTAAGAATGCAGCTTCCGGGGGGCGGGGCCTAGCTGTCATGGAGGAAAGACGCACTTTGTGTGAGCTCCCTCAATATCTCACTTTAAGCAGTCATAAACAAGCAAATTTCACTCCAGAAGGGGATGACCCAGCAATGTTGCTCCTACCTGACCGACCCGACATGCCTGATAGCGGTCAGCAACTCGACAGAGTCTTACTTACATCCACATGGCAAGTGTGGCCTGGTGCTCACCGTGCGGGCGAGGCGGCCAATCTCCCGATCCTGGGATGCCCAGGCGCAGCTACTTCCCGTCAGGAGCTCCGTTACCCCCCCCCCCTCGGACTAGTGGGGGTTATCCCGGTCCACCCCTGAGAGGCTGTCTGAAGCTAATGGACGCACTGAGCACAGCTGCCCAGGCTGACATACTCATCTGCGACTCTCCCAATATGGTGGCAGCCGCGTGTCCTCTTGGTACCAGCAAAGCATGGCAGGATATTGAGTCTAAGCTGGACAGACTCTGTAATCAATTTTGGAAGCAAATAACATGCAGGAAGCCCCAACAAGCTCCACCACAGCCCCAACAAGCTCCACCACAGCTACGCGAAGCAGTCCCCATTAAAATCCACCAACGCAAAAGGCGTCTAAGACGGGACCGGAGACAAAAACAGAAATGCAGAGCCTGCCCCACGTCAAGCACTCGACTCCACCTTAAGCCACCACAATCCCGCACCGGACGTGAAGCACTACCGGGACAGATCTGACCACCCAACAAAACAAGCTTCCACCACCTCAAGCCGCGAACCTGGCACTCAGCCAGAGACTTGCCTTTGTTGTTCCAGGTATCAGGGACTCCCAGGGTCTGCACCTGGCGCCCAGAAGGAATCGGATGAGCACAAGCAGTAAACAGCAGCCTGCCAAGCATGTCCCACTATAGCCGATCCTCCACACCATGCCTTTGATCACATGAACTGCTCTCTGCACATTAACTAATCATAAAGTAGCAAGCGTTTAAACATGTCATTATTTCACCTCCTAAAGAGTTTATTGTCGTAGTTCCTTACATGCCTTTACCTTAACCGTTCATGTATTATGTTATTCACTAGTCTCATCTCATGGGGCGACTCACACTTGATTTATAACTAGTGGTGGAGCTGCTGATATAAATACACAGTTGATAATGTGCAAGCTACACCCTAAACATTACAGCTATCTTTCACAACAATGTACTGCTATATACTCATACCCTCAGTGCAACTAGCCATGATATATGCACAATCAGCCTAGCATGCTCAAATATAACACACTTCTGCCAAAAAAAAATAATACAAAAAAAAAGAATGCAGCTTCCGAATGAATCTAAAATGGATGCTGTCCAGGAGGTGAGAGGGTCTGGGAGGGAGGGTCTGCTGCTGATTGGCTGGAATGTGTCTGCTGACTGTGAGGTACAGGGTCAAAGTTTACTCAATGATGACGAATAGAGGGCGGACCGAACATCGCATATGTTCGACATCCGTGGCGAACGCGAACAAGCTATGTTCGCCAGGAACTATTCGCTGGCGAACCGTTCGGGGCATCTCTATTTGTAAACACTGAAACATAACTTTCAGTGCTTATTTCAAGATCATTTACAAATATGTTAAATAGAAGCCGATCCCACAACAGAAGCCTTAGGGACACCACTTTTGTATAGCTTAAAGATTTACCAGTAATGACAACTCTCTGTACTCTATTTTTAAGCAAATGTTCTATCCAATAACAATAATTTTCATCTAGACCAATTTATTTTATTAACCTATTGTGGGGAACCGTATCAAACACTCTTGAAAAATCAAAGTATATCACATCGACTGCAACACACTGAACTTTACATCTACTATCTTCTCCGTGGAATGCAATTAGATTAGTTTGACATGACCTATGTTTCATAAAACCATGCTTTTTGCTAATGATAATGATCTTCTCAATGAATTCCTTAATATTATCCCTAAATAACCTTTCAACTACCTTGCATATAAGCAAGTTTATACTCAAATTTTAGAATATTCATGTGGTGATAAACATGTTACTTAAAAAAGGAAAGTAATATTTCTTTTGTTTAATTAGATTTTTGTTTCCAACTTTTTGAAGACATGATGAAAGTCTTTATTCTTCAGGGTATATATAAGGGGATTCAGCATTGGAATACATACAACGTATAAAAGAGCAAAAAACTTGTCTTGCTGTGGAGAATATGTAGATGCTGGTCTGATATACACACTGATCATTGTTCCATAAAAGACAATAACACTGGTCATGTGAGAGGCACAGGTAGAAAATGCTTTACGTCGACCACCTGCTGACTGAATATTTAGGATGGCAGTGATAATAAAGACATATGATACCAATGTATATGTAAATGAAGTGATAGCTATAAGAGTCCCATTAATATAGTTCCAAATACTAATGGTAAAGGTATCACTGCAGGTAATCGTAAGTAATGGAGATACATCACAGTAAAAGTGGTCAATGTTGTAGGATGAACAGAAGGACAAGTTAACTATAAAAGAAGTGTGTATAACAGGATCAAGAAAACCTGCTATCCATACTGCAAGTAATAAATAAGCACATCGCTTTGGACTCATAAGTATTGAGTACCGTAGAGGGTGACAGATTGCTACATAGCGATCATAAGCCATGGCAGCCAGTAATAAGAATTCTGTACAAGCAAAGGACATGAAAAAATACACCTGAATAAAGCACTCTAGAAATGATATGGTCTTACATTGAGTGAGAACCATGTCCAACAGTTTGGGTAGAATGGTTGATGTGTATGAGATATCAATGAATGATAGGTTACACAAGAAGATGTACATAGGAGTGTGTAAATGAGAGTTCAAAACTATGGAGGCAAAAATTATGATATTGCTCAAGACAATGGTGATATATATAAATAAAAATGTCATGAAAAGAGGAAACTGAAGCACTGGTAAGTCTGTAAATCCTTGCACTGTGAATTCGGCTAATTTCGACTTATTCTCTGATACCATTTGTTTCAATTTATTTTGTCTTGTCAAAGTAGAAAAAACAAAGATTATGTTAAAAAATAAACCAGCCACCTGTTTATATTTCATGGCACTGGTGTTTCAAGTAATTTAATTCATTTTTAACAATTTTTAGAATTATTTAATATTATTTAAGTCTGCAAAAGTTTACATTATATTGATTATAGTTGAAAAATAGACAGCCACTAGAGGAGGACTTAGCCCTGCAAGGCAATTATTGCAGTTTATAAAAACTGCAAAAATTACACTTGCAGGGTGAAGGGTCATGGGAGTTGGCACCCAGACCACTCCAATGGGCAGAAGTGGTCTGGGTGCCTGGAGTGTCCCTTTAAATTACTGGATGTCGTCAGGATCACACCACTCAAACAAAAAAAATCTAACAAAAAAAATAAAAAAATACAAAGAAATAAATCAGAGGCTTATTCATTAAATGTTGTGATTTATTAGTTGGACAGGGTTATTAAAACGTACTGAGTTACCTTTTTATTCCAAACCATGTTTTGTTATTAAAGCCTATTCAGAGCTGTCTAATTTGTTGGCATTGTGCAAATACATAATAATAATAATAATTAACAGTGGGGTTTATTCACAAAGTATTGAATTATAGAGATTGAAACCAAATTACATTTAGCCTGAAAAGTCAACTTAAAAAAAAAAAAAGGTTATATTTACAGCTTAGCTATTTGTTAATATAAAATGTGCAATTTATTTTTCAAGTCACTAATACAGTTCAGTCTTTAGTAAATAATCCCCAGTGATTTCTCTTACTGAAATACTGACTTGCAAAAATGAGTCTTTAAAATATGAATTAGATAAAATATCTGGTTATGTCTAGATTTAATATTTCTCTCTACTCCTTATTTTGGAAGTCAGTTTCCAATTCGTGATACTGAGGATATATCTTAGAGCTGTGTGTAATAGCCTATAATTAGACTAGTTGGAGATATTTTGCATTCTAGTTAATTTCACAGAAGACAACTGTCAGTTATGAAACTACGCTGAACAGAAGAGCAAGCTGATTATGCAATTAATTAAAGGTTTCCTGTGATAAAAATGAAGACAATTATAATTTAATAAGCGTGCTTGAGAGGCATAGTGCATTGTTCCTATTTATTTTATTTCAGCGAATGTTCATTTCACAGGCACCATATATTTTTGAGAAACATTACTATATATTACAAAGCAGACTAGTCATCAAATGTGTTGAAATAAAACAGTTAAAATAAGTAACAGGTAGTCAATACTTACAAAGAGTGAATAATTGTCTCTGTAATGCTTAATACAGAGTGTTGTTAAAACTCTCAGTATAAAGGTTCTGCAGATGATTCTGAGAGTTTTTATTCTCCAGTATGAGCCAATCTGTGTGCAAGACTTTATACTTATATAGGGAGTATACCGCATTTAGGGTATAACTGCATTTATTCTGTACTATGAGGCAACCTGCTCCACTGTGTGCATGTGTCACTGTGCGCACATTTTCTATTGGGAATAGGGAGCACTTAATGTATAATTCTAAATCTGGCTTCTCAAATAAACTCTGTGCATTTATTATTTATTTAATAAATGTGCAGTAATTGGTACTGAGCGGTATTAATGTATTTACTCTTACTTTAAAGGGTTAATCTAGATTCATTATGGAATGTAAACATATTGTATATTGTTATAATGTCTAGTTTATAAGTTCAACTTAAAATGGGCATTAGAAAGACGTTAAAAAATTAAATTAAAAATGTGTTTGAATGAAAAGTTCACCCAAATAATGTGAGAATTTGTAATATAAATTACATGTACATTACTTTACATAAGTGAATATAACAGTTATTATGAAGCATCATTTATGCTGCTTAAGTCCTCAGTGGACATTGAGAAAATGGAGAATGATGAAAATAATAGGGAGTTCCTGCACACAAAATTGATACATATGAAGCACTGAAACAAGGGAGAATGATGCAAGTTTTTTTTTCTTTTTTTTAATATTTTTTTATTTCTTCAAAAGTTTTTCATATTACAATTATCAAAATACATACAGTACCTCTATAACCGATCTATATATTAATAGATATGTTTCCATTCAAGCAGTTTGCTGTAAAAAAACAAAAAAAAAAACCAAAGCAACATTACCAATATTAACCAGATTTGGATAGACATATCCATAAATAACATAAGTAACGGGATAGAGGTATAATAAAAACCTGATTCATACCATACACACACACACACACACCTTCCGGAGGAACCAAGCCTGTAATATCCGATTATTCCTGTCCTTCGTTAATAGGTACAGTATTGCTGGTGTTCTTCAAGGATCAAACACACTGCGGGGCAGCCCAGACACTCTATATTATAAATTGTCATTATTAGCAATAAACTTATCAACTATGATTTCCCATTTACTGGATTTCTTCAGACCAACAGAGTTACCTTGGATTATTCCCATTTCCATTTTACATTGGTATATTGCTTTTTTTTTTAATTTCACTCCACTCTAGTACCTTATTAGTTTTCCAATATTTGGCTAAAACTATCTTAACTGCCATTAAAATATGTGTTATCAACATACATTTCTCAGTAGGCATAGAAGGCCATCCCAGATGTAACAAAAAACTTTGTGGTGTAAAGGGTATATATATCTGACACGTATTATGAATCTGATGGTATACATACTTCCATATATTACTTAGAAATTTACAGTGCCACCAAATATGGAGATAATCTCCTTTCCCTTCCTCACAGCGCCAGCAAACAGGATTCTGATCTTTATACATTTTGGCCAATTTTTCTGGGACCATATACCATCTGTTTAGGAGTTTATAGAAATTCTCTACTATATTCAAGCAATGTACCGTTTTATTGACTTTAACTATCGCATTTATCATATCTTGCTCAGAGATTACGATTTGTAAATCTTTTTCCCACTTAATGTTAGATTTCCAGACAGAGAGCTTCTGAGAATCCTTTAAAAATTCATAACATCTGGAAATATGACCTTTAATTCTATGAGTTCCCATAATCTTTACTAGATTACTAATATTTTTATTAAGCTGGAAATCCAGGAATTTCGCCAGGTAAAACTTAATTCTTAAATTTGTAAATATCTCCTTACTTTCAATCCCGAACTCTGATTGTAACTGATGAAATGGCTTAATTTCCTTTATATCAATAATCTATTGTATATACATAATTCCCTTTTGTGTCCATCCACTGATATTAATATCTTCGATATTACTTTTAATCACCTCTATGGGTAGAAATGGGAATAGTCTGTGTTCTATTTTAAAAATTTTCTTAATTTTATTCCAGTATCTCCAAATACTATCAATAATTATCGAATTTTCTGGACGATCTGGATTATTTTTATTTCCCTTCCTCCTTGTTGTCCAAAACAGGGCAGACAGGCTGTTTGTCTCTACTAATGATTGCTCTATTTGATACCAGGCTTGATCTTTTTGGTCTATACTTAAAGTGTTAACAGTGTGTGCCAGCATACAGGCATTATGATATTCTATTATATTTGTGGCAGCAAGACCCCTGTCTTTTCTTTTCTTAGATAATAGCTGTAAGCTTATTCTCGTTTTTTTTCCCTTCCAAATAAATTTAGAAAAAGCTGCCTGTATCATTTTTAACCAGGGATTTGGAACTTGTATTGGTAACATTCTAAAAAGATAATTCCATTTAGGCAAAATATATGAGCGAATGGTATTTATACGCCGTATCCAATAAATCTCTCTACTAACCCATTCTATTAAGATATTATTTGTATTTTTTATAAGAGGGAGAAAATTAACCTCAATAACTTTATTTATGTTTCTTGGTATTTTGATACCAAGAAACAAAATATATCCCTTTGCCCAGACAAAGTCGTAAGTTATTTTAATAAAATCCTTGTCTTCACTAGATAAATTTGTTGTCATTATTGTAGTCTTATTAGTGTTAATTTTATAGTTTGAATATTCACTATATTGGCCTAGTAATTTTATCAATTCCGGCAGCGATGATCTAGGATTCTGCAACATGAGCATAGTCATCCGCGTTTAGATTAATCTTGTGTTCTAAATTATTAAACCAAAAACCCTTAATCTTCCCATTTTGCCTCATGTCTTCTGCCAGAGGCTCGATGGTTAAAACATAAAGTAACGGGGACAGGGGTAACCCTGCCTGGTGTCATTCTTGATATTAAACCAGTCTGCCTCTATTCCTGGGCCTATTGTCCTAGCAAAGGGAGCAGTGTATAACGCCATAATGGCGTCATAGACTGCTCCCACTATACCAAACGACTTCAGTGCATTTCCCAAAAAATCCCATCTGACCCTGTCAAACGCTTTTTCAGCATCCAATGACAGGGTCAGAAGGGAAACGTCCTTCCTGATCGCAGCATCGTGAACATCCAATATTCTTCTAAGTCCACCTGAGGCTACTCTGCCGTAAATAAATCCGGCCTGATCCTGGTGTATCAGGGCTGGAATGCAGATTTTTAAGTGGTCTGCTATAATTGAGGCATAGATCTTTACATCTCCATTAAGAAGAGATATTGGACGAAAATTCGCCAATTTAGCTAGATCTTTATCCGGCTTCAAAATTGGTACAATGTTCGCTTGAAGCATCTCGCTGGGAAATGCACGATTGTCCACTCTCTCATTAAATATCTTAGCAAGACGTACCGAGAGAATATCTCTAAATATCTTATAAAATGTATTTGAATAGCCGTCTGGGCCGGGGGCTTTATTTATCTGTAACTTATTTATTGCTACTATAATATCATCTGGAGTTATTGGTTTATTTATATCGTTCAATTGTTCTCTAGTTATTTTTGGCATTTTTTTTATTTTTAAGTTGAAAAATAGAAAACAAATGAGGAGGATCCTTAAAATTGAGACTGAAAAAGAAACGTTATTATGCCCCAAAAAGATTGGGTCAGCTTTTAATTACTATTACAGTCGATTATATAATTTAGAATCTGTAGGACAACAACTCCCCTCATCAGACTCTGGGTCTAGATCCAAAAGGGAAAAAAATCCTAAATGGAATCTTGTCCTCATCAGGATAACTCCTAGATAAGGAGAAAATAAGAGCTGAGCTATGACCGTCCCTTATTGTTAAATAATTTGTTCACCTCCTAAAGTGCTACAACAATATCCAGAACCTCCCCCCGACAAACAATATTAACAAGACTTTTTACTCTTCATAATTAGAAATCTCCTACTATAAGACAACCTATCCATCTCTTTGGTCTCCCCATTATTTGAAGTTCCCTCCCTTCTTTTCCCCAGTTTTCGCCTTAAAACCAGTGATGGGAATACTTCTATCTAATACTAAATCTTCTTTCACATGTGATTCAAATTTATCTTCTAGTGCGCATGTTATAATTATCTATATTCTCAATATTATTCAAGTACTACAAAATTAAAAAAGGATAGCCTATTCTTATTTCAGTTAAACCCAGTGATTCATGAGTGTCTCTTCCATTTAATTCTCTTAAATTATATCCCTCTTAATACTTTATCTGAGGCCAAAATTGTAATCGACTTGTGTAAGTGTTATTTTTATCTATTTTTTAAAGTGCTACTCAGTCATGAAAAGGATACCCAATCCTAATAAATTTAAAATGTACCCAGTGAAAAGTGAGTATCACTATAATTAATTCTTTGAACTTATATTCCTCTTAATACTATTCCTTACAGTATACTTTTCTCAACAAGCCTACGTGCTATTACATATCGTGATTCGCTCATAAATCGTGAAAAGTGATTCAATTTCAATTATTAACATATTAAACATTTTCCGTTTGAAAAAAATAATGGTTCAAACTAAGTCCGGATCAGGAGATATTGTCTTACTTACTCCAATTATCTCCATAGTTAAACCATATTTGCCAACCAATTTGTAACATTTTCAAGTGAGTCAAATGTGTGCGTAATCCCATCTTTGGAGACTATAAGTTTAGTCGGAAAGTCCCATCGATATTTTATTTTTTTTCCCCTTAAACCTAAAGTAGCTGGAAAAAATTGTTTTCCTCCCGGGAAAACCTTTATATCCTTAAAATTTGCCTTGATCTCTTTCCGTTTGTCTTGCTGCTTTTAGAATTTTTTCTCTAAAGGAATAAGAGTGACAGGCAATGATTATATCTCTTGGAAGGTCATCTGGGAGTGTTCTTGGTTTATATAGTCGGTGTGATCTTTCAAGAAAGTCCATTTTATAATCAATATTTATTTTGAGAACTTTAAAAAACTCTGTGAGAAAATTTGCCAGATTTTCTTGTGAGATAGATTCAGGAATATTTCTTATTCTTACATTATTTCTTCTTCCTCTATCTTCTATATTTGTAGATCTCTCCTGCAATTCATTTATCATCGTTTGTTGTTTCTCAATAATCTCGTTTTGCTTCTGTAGGAGAAATTCCACATTTTCTATTTTTTGTTCATTAACTTTAACTTTTTGTCCGATCGACACTATATCTTGCTTTAAATTGGCAAATCTCCCCTGCATTTCTATTTGTTCCAACTGTAGATCTAAACATTCTTTTAAGTACGCTGGGGTGATCATTTGTTCATCTGAGTGTTGCTGTAAATCTGTCTCATTAAGATCTCCAGTGAGCTTACTTAAAGCCATTTTGTTTGGCGTTGATATCGAAGAAATTTTCAAGGTGCTTTTGTCTACTGGGGCGTTAAAAAAATGTGAGAGTCTCTTTTCTCGTTTTTCCTTCTTTTCCTGGTCTTTTTTTGGGAGAGGCTTTGGATCTTGTCTTTGATCAGCTGTTTTCCTTGTTGCCATTGTTCTAATCTGTTTTGCCTCAATTTTCTAAGACGTTTTTCTCTTTTATTTCTTTCCTTTGGGAATTCTATCTTACAAGCGTTTCTAGTTTTTACCACTTTAAGAGAGATATTAAATACCCTTTTTTCTCTTTTTTTTCTTTTTCCTTTCCCTTTCTTCCCCTTTATAGGTACAACTTCTCCCCTTCTCTACCTTCTTTGTCTTCAGGGAAGTTAATAGGCAGAGATTATAATGCCTTATTTGCTTAGAAAATTAATTAATGAAGCTGCCCTGGAGCTCACCCTTTTCCAGATATAAATTTCAGTCTGCCCACTTTATTTACCAATCGCATTGGATAACAGCTTTCTGAGTATAGGCTTACATTCACGGCAATGCCGGGTTCATAATATTTCAGCTGACGTAACTTAGCTGTAGCTTCTTTTTGGAGCTTCGTTTAGCAGAAGTGCCCTGACAGACTTTACTGTTTGTTTTTTACCACTTTAAAAGGTGATAACTTCTTTATCTGTCTCCTTCTTATTTCTTATTTCTTTTTCTTTACTCAAATCAATTCAGATACAGTTTTTTACACCGCTTGGCTTCTCCACTTACAGTTTCTCCACTTAAGTACTTCAGTACTTCGTTACTTGCGGATCTAATTATTGAGCAGTGTTTGTCTAGATTTTCTTTACACCTTTAGCAGCTTCTCATCTACAATACTTGCAGAACTTTCAATTCCTTCAGGGCAGGTTGTTAAGCTGAGCTTTTTATTATGTTTTCTTATATATTATGTATCCTTCCCTTTTCTCTTCCTTTTCTCTTCTGTTTTTTTCTTTTTTTTCTCCACTTTTCCTTGGCCTTTAATTTCCTTCTATCTATTTTTTTTCTTTCCAGACCTTCTCTTCTTCCTTTCTCTTAAAAAAAAACAAAAAACAAAAAAACTGCTTCAGTTTCAGCTCATACAGGAGTAGTTATTAAAGCAAGTTTTCTTTCTCTAGTAAATGCCTTATTTATTTAATGTTATAAATCACACCGGTTGTTGCTTTAATGCTCAGCTCCCTTTTGGGTATATAATTTCCAACTACCCACAGCGTTTCCACATAACTCCTTTCTGGGTGTTTATATCAATTTTGCTCACCAATACCAAGTACAACGAACATTTCACCTGAGATGGCTTGGAGGTAGAGGTAGACTTAGAAGACTGGAGACTGGAAACGATAAGCAGCAAAAACTGTCTCTCCTAGCGTGTAGATCCGGGCAGCATACTCGCCTAGGCAAACAGCCGCGCATTCAAACGGATGGTGACTCCCTCATTCCCGCGTGGGACTCCAACTCAGCTCAACGCGGCTGCGTGCATGCTACGCTCCCTGTGTGACATCACGTCGTCATCCCCCGCCCAAAAAAAAATGAGAATGATGCAAGTTGACAGAGGACCTGCACCAAAAGCTGGAGCTAGTAATAGTGTGAAGAATTGCTTGATACACAAGAGTGCAACGTTAGGAAGCATAATTGGTAGACGCTACTCATCATATAAAGATGCAGAAGATTGTCACTTGAGAGAATCGTCCCCGATATTGTAACAAGTGACAGTGTGTTAGTTAAAATGCACTAAATATGTGTTTAAACATAGTAATTAAATGCACAGTATTTACTATAGAGTATTCTAATGCTACTTAGATTTGAATGGTTACTCTAGAAAACATAGCTTATTGTGCAAGGAGTTGATAGGTCCAATAACTCCATTTTTTTGCGGAATAGTTTCAGAATGGTTAAAAAAAACAAACAAATAAAAATAGAGCTTTTTCATCACCCAAAGCCCAAACCTTAATATCTGCTGAGAAATTCCAACACTCACAGTATGTCATTGCTGTTCAAATATTTGCGGATAATAAAGTAGTACAAATTAAGTTATGACAGTCAGTAATATTAAATCCAAAGTAAATTTGATATGTAGATATGTAAACTAGGCTATAGAAATCAAAACAAGTTTTTGTGACTACCCAACAGCATTCTCTGCTGTGGTATGCCTTACCCTGGAGTCATGGACTCCCAGTTGTGGTTCCACTCTCCTACAGTATGTGGATGATCTCGAACTCTATAGTCCCAGCCTCCAAACCTGTGAGCAGAACACACCGACTTTTCTGTCTTAGCTGCATGCCATAGATCACAAGGTCTCTTACAAGAAGCTACAATTCTTCCTTCCTAAGGTTAAATACCTGGGCTTCTTGCTTTCCTACAATGGATGGCACCTTGCTCCAGACTGCACTCAGGCTATCTTGCAACTGCCTAAACCCCACAGCAAGGTTGCCATGCTGTAATTTCTAAGGATGGTTCCCAGTGCAGGCAATGGATACCTGGCTGTTCCCACTATGACCACATCCCCAGGGCCACTGCACTACAAAAGGCCCTAAAGACTATTCAATGCACACATGTGCTCTGCTCCAGCATTAAGCTATCCCCTTGTCACTCCTAGCCCCTATTACAGTCAACTGGCTCTATAAAAGTTACATTTGTTGGCAGATGAGGTAGGAAAGGTCTTTAACATTACAGCTGGCACCATAAGGAGACTGATGGCAGAGCAAGAACAAATAAGAATAGTTGCTTTGCAAAATAGATTTGCCCTTGATTACCTATTTGCAGCACAAGGATGAGTTTGCAAATTGGTGGTCGAGGAATATTACAGACAATTCTGTTGCTATACTTAATGATCTTGAGGAATTAGTGGAAGTCCAGTTTAGAGTAATGAACAAAATAAAGGCATATTTGTTGACTTTTATTAGGTACTATGGGAATGAAAATAGTTTAGGTGTAAGGCCATCATTTGAGGTACAGGAACCCTAGGAGGTTCTCTAGAGTTAGAGGCCTGCATGGTCATGGCAAACCCCCAGGTTTCCCACCCCTCTAAGGAAGTACTGGGCAGACGCAGCTGAACCTGTAAGGGGCATCATTCTTAGTTGTCTTGTTTATTCTTTCAGAATTTCAGTGAATAAAAGGGTTACATTCATATTCCTATTCAGTCATATGAATCATAAGCTAACAAGCTTGTAGATTGCAAATACATCACGTTGCTTAGTTTTGCACATAACCCTATCTTTACACCTTCTTTTAGGAAGATCCCATCTAGTACATGCCCCCACTAGATAAGTTTGACATCGATGAGTGGTGTCATGCCTGTACCATGCTACTTGCCTTTTCATGTTGTAAGTAATAGTTGTAAATATGTGATTGATAATTACTGAAACTCCCTCTAGACTTCCCCGTATTGTATTTTGCCTTATAAGATTTGTTTTGTTTAATAAACTTTGGACATTTTTTGAATTTACTTCTTTGTGGTCTACATCATTAATTGTCCCTGAGTACTTGGGGCATGGTATGATCTGGATAGATCTTCACGTCCATGGAAGTAGAAGTTTGGTGGTCACCAATCAAAAGTTCCAACAGGAGGCACATAGTTGTGTTTGGCCTTAATGCTTTCCTATGGGGAATTCACTGATTCTGGATGTACTCATGAGAATGTCCAGGTAAAATCCCGGGAAGCACCTCTCGTGACTGTCTTGTTGACAGTCACTAGAGGCTGTATTAGTACCTCAATGTAAACATTGCCGTTTCTCAAAAAAAATAAAAAATGTGTCTCTTGTAGAATGCGATGGAGATGTGTTTGTGATGTAATTCCGTAAGTAAGAACGACCTTTGCTCTGGGACATTTAAGCCTCTACAATTTTGAGTAAGGATCGTCAAGGAAGCTTGGCAAAATGCCATGTGTCTCCTGTCCCCGTCCTATGTCTGAAGACTGCAGAAGGAGGGCAGGAGAGACCTAGAAAGAGAGAATTTTTTAATATAATAAGAACAAGAAAAGAGTAAAATAGATACAGTAACCGTAGAATAAAACCCACTTGGTCCCAAGAGGAATACGAGTACCCCAGAAATCCACCATAGATAAAACAAAGGCGTGTCTGTGTGACTATGAGGGCAGCTAGGGATTCACCTTCCAATAAATACTCAGGCACATGTAAAATCCACGAGCTCCCCATAGAGACTTGTGTTCACACCGACATATGTAGGTGACGTGATCAAGGCCTGACCAATGACATCATATTCCTCTTTTGTCCGGTCTCATTCTCAGAGTTCACATATTTTTTTTTGTTGCACTAACTTTGCTCTCCCCAAGTTAAACGGGTAATCCAGGCATGAATCCCTTGCTCACTGTGCCTCTATAATAGCTTGTGTGCAAAAACTATGTGTGCAAAAAATCTTGAGATCTGAGCAAGGATTTACCAGGCATTATCTAAGCTCAAACCTCTAAAAAATATTGCACTGGCAAACACATATCCACTACATTTAAATTAATACAAAATAAGTTTTTTGTGGCAACCCTGTACTGTCAATGTACAGAGCTGCAAGTTCTTTTAAAAGTGGCAAGCACACCTGCACCTACTGCGTCCAATACCTTATTCCCTCCAATCCACCCAATATTCTTCCAACTAAAAAAATACCAGTCATCAGTTGTGACCACAAAAACATGGTCACTGTAATCATTGCTAAAAACGTACAGACCCAATATGATTCCTATCCAAATCATGCCATCTTATCATCTTCATGGAAACCCGTTGATAGGTATAGTCAGTAACTGTCATAGCTTAACAGCAGAAAGTGAAAGATACATTATAACCATTCAGTAATTATGAACGATACATTCAATAATATAAATGATATAAAGAACATATATTTGTATAAATCTCCTTAATTTCCATGGAAACCTATTTATACATGTGATAATTCAATTAAAACATTCTAAAAAAGCTAAAGTGAAACAAGCTTAATTTCTAAATACTCCACAAGGGGTTAACCCTAATTTTAACTAAGCAAAAATACAGCGAGAGTAGGAGTGTAACATTGAGGTTATGGGGATGTCAATGACTTAAAACGTCACCTTTATTTGGTTAATTAAAAATAGCGTAATGAAAAAAAAAGGAAAAACATATAATGGAAAACTGAAATCTGCATAAGTGAACAGTGAAAAATATACTGATAACTAATAAATAATAAATATATATATATATATATATATATATATATATATATATATATATATACATATATATTAAGGGAAAGGGAAGATTGCTTAAATAGATAGATATGAAGTGCAGACTGCATGTTACTGCATAAATCGAAACAGAGTCTAGCTAAACTAATGCTAGTATTAACAAACTATGTATCCCTGGAATGCTGTAATTGTGCCTTCGAGGGCACCTATCTCAAACTACTTCAAGTCCTGCAATAAACCCTTTCCGTGCTTGCTAAAAAAAATTATATCAATACATTAAAAGTGGTTCTTTTGGTCAGGTAACTAAATATCGGTTTGTCAAACATCCTTACTATATTTCGAAAGACACCACAGAGCCGCTGATGCGTGCGTTTCACCACCAGGCTCATCAGAGGGGAACCGGTTTAGGTAAATAGTCGATATAAGTAGGAGAAACTTGTATGTGATTGGTCCAATTCAAAAATTGCCTGTACAAGACTTGGCCAATTAGTCTATTTCTGACATCATTGTGACATCATTAATTTGTGATTTGTGTGTTGAATACTAGAAAAAGGAAGGAGCTGTGATAAATGAAAATGTATCTTAATATCTTATTGTCCCTCCATATTCCTTACTGGCTAGCCTTGACGTGGTTTCTCTGTGCAATAAAACTCTCATGATATTGGGTTAGGGGCAACTTCCTATTTTTTGGTAAGGCAACTTCCTATTTTAAATAAGGTTCCTATTTCTAGGCGTAGTTCTTTATTTCAACCATTTGTTATTTTTAACGGTTTCTCATTTGTTAACTCAATCAGCTGGTTGGCTTTAGATGTAATTATTATTATTTTTTTAGACAATCTTTATTTAGTTGTTGTATTTTTCTCAGTTTATAACAGAGGCAATATTATGCATAGAGAAAATAAACAAGCCATGAGTGGCACAGCAGTATATGTAAAGACTATACAAGCTAGGCATTGCTATTTAGAATGCAGATACAAACGGATACATAAGAGTATAATTTTCTGCAAAGGCAGCAATTAAAACATATTCAACAAGCATGAATGACAATCATATATAACAGAACCCAACTGTGACCAAGTATAGGATGCCATTGAACATCTCCAGTTTACTTTGCCTGTTAATTCCTTGCCCCTTTCTTTTTTTTTTCTAATTTGTTCCTTTTTCTTTTCCCTTTTCTTTGCTTTTTTTTTTTCTTACTCTTTTTAGACAATCTTTATTCTGTATTTTTCAATTGTGAGTAGGTGGATCCACTGCTCTTCCCTCCTCATCCCATCCTCGCATCCTCCTCCCCATTCCTTTCCTCTCCATTCTGGTTGTAGACCCTCTCCTCTTTCTCTCCTTTCTCACTTATATCTCTATCTTTACTTCTCTTATTCCTTAAATGTAATCAGGAATTCCATGTAGTGGGAAGTCAGTGAAAGCCATACCTCCTTTAGGTCCCCACATACAGCAATGGGCAACAGCATCTGGAGGGGGATTTTAAATGAAAAAAAAAGCGTTGACAGTTCACTGTACACCACTTTGCCCCATTCATAGCAATGCTAATCCACCCTGGTGGCTGTGGGTCCCCAAGTCTACTCCCCCTCAGAATAACTACTACTCTGTATACTTCCTCACCCTACCATAGGTGGGGAAATAAAACTAATATATAAATATTCTTACTATCCAACTTCTTTCTAGTAAATCTTTTTGTAAAGCCACCAAAAAGTCCAGATTAAAATACAAGTCTAATAAAAAAGTTATTAAACAGAAAAGATAAATATTATATCTAATGGTTACTCACTCCAGGGCCCTATTTAACCTTGTACTGCAGAGACCCTCAGATGTAATTGGTAATTAGGTTAATCTCATAAGAGTAGACACTAGGTTGTTAGAGTAGGACCTGCCAAAGATGGGGTATATTGACACAGTGGCAGGCTTATGCAATGTATGATAATATACTGTAACTAAACCCACATTATTTTTGCCTAGATTTGATGTTTTTTTTAAAAAAACAAAAAACTAATATAATCTCTGAACTTTGAAGTTGCTGTTTAGTGGATGAGTGAGTGAATGAGTGATTATATATATCAGCAAATATATATAGCAAAATTTAGACCCTGAGGAAAGTCCCGAGCTGGGACTGAAACGTTGGTCTTTTTAAATATGTCTCAATAATTTTTTGTATTTTTTTTTTAAATCCGGTGAGCAGCCATCCTTTTCTGCTATTTGTGTCTGCTGGAGCTTTGGCGTATGTAACCGGTATTTGGAGCTATTTAAAGCGTGAGTGCAGTTTTTTTTTCTATTTTATATATATATATATATATATATATATATATATATATATATATATATATATTAAAATGTTGGCATTGTGCAAATACATGATGATAATATACAGTGTGGTCTATTCACTAAATACTGAATTATAGAGAATTGAAACAAAATTACAACATTTAATCTAAAATAGCAAAAAAAAAGTAAGTGCCATTCCCAACTTTGCTATTTGTTGTATTTTGGGGTACTTGTTGGGGTTTATGTTGTATTTTGGGGTACTTGTTGGGGTTTGTAAAAATTTATATTTTTTTTATTTAGAGTTAATTGAGTTAGCCCATTGTCATTTAAAAAAAAAAAAAACACACTACTACAGTTCAGTCTTTTAAGACTCTCAGCAGATAGGTTCTGCAGATTATTCCAAGAATTTTTATTCTGTACTATAATACGTGTTTTGGACACGAGTTTACACTTTCCATAGGGAGTATACAGCATGTAGGGAATAATTACATTAATGCTGTACCATGAGGCAACCTGCTCCACTGTGCGCATGTGTCACTGTGCCCACATTTTCTATTGCGAAAATTGGACCAGTTAGTGTATAATTATATGTGTATCTACTCAAAGAAACTCTGTGCATTTATTTATTTATTAAATGTACAGTGTGACGAAATCCACTTTGCCACTGTTTTTTGGAGGGGCCTGATTGCCAGCCTCCTACCCTCGCACTATGGGCCTTGTGATAACCCATGTTCAAAAGTACTGTTTCTGCCCCTTGGACTTTTAACTGGAACAGATTCAAACATGTGGCGGCGGCCATCTTAAATTGTCCAGCGGTGTTTTGTCATCTTGTGTATGGAACTGTTTTGGGCATGGGACCATGTGCACGGTGGGGCAAAAAATAAGATTTTCATGAAAATTTCTGAACCCCTGAACTGATTTTTGGATATGTTGTTCACCCAGATCGGGGCTATCAGGGGATTTGTGGGGATATGTTGTATTTTGGGGTACTTGTTGGGGTTTGTAAACAATTATATTTTTTCTGTTTAGAGTTAATTGAGTTAGCCCATTGTCTTTGTTAATTGTATCACAGGCAGAGGGGAGGGATTGTGTGCTGTAAGTGGGAGTGCCGGACATTGTTGCATTGTTCTGATTGGTTTGTGTCTTTTGTGTGCCTGTGTTCCATCAGGTCCAGGGGATGTGCCTCTGGCCTGAGGAATTGTATATAAGCAAACCTGTACCAATAAAGCCTCAGACTTTTTCTATCCTTCATGAAGTCTTGGCTCATGTTTGGGGGATTGGAGAACTACCTACACTCTGGGGATTGCTATAATCACTATACTCCCCAGAGTATAATCACTAGCTCTTGTAAGAGCTGTTTCTGTTCCTGCTCTCTGGACTAAGTTGGTGTCTAGTGGAGTGCTTGGAGCCCTCGGGAAGCACAAAGAGCATCCATCAACTGAGGTACATAGTCAGGATGCCAGGCAATCCGTTACATACAGTAATTTGGGCTAAAATATATTAATGCATAAACTCTTACTATAAAGAGTACATCTAGGTTTAATATTGAATTTGAACATATTGTGTAGGAGCATTATAGTTCTAAGTTTATATGTTTAACTTAAAAGATGCATCGGAAGGAAATGTTAAAAAATTGATTTGCATAAACATTTCTGCAAAATAATGTTTTACTTTGTAATATCAATTACATGTACATCGCTTTACATAGCTGAATATGAAAAATTATTATGAAGCATCATTTATGCTGCTTAAAGGGATACTATAGTGTTAGGAATACAAAGCTGTATTCCTAACAATAAACTTCCTTCTGCCTTCCCACTCACTCTCGACTCTGGCATTTAAAAGGTTAAAAAAAACGTTACTTACCTGATTTCAGCGCCAGCGCCGGTGCTCCGCCTTTTCCAACGTCATCCAAGGTGGGGCCTATAGCACATGCACGGCAATCGCCTTAGGCCCTCTTCATGGAAAAGCATTGTTTTAATGCTTCCTATGGAGATTTAACTGATGCTGTATGTCCTGTACAGTGTCAGTTAGGTGACCTAAAGTCCTTTAAGATTCCCGGAAATGCCTCTAGTGGCTGTCTGAGGAATTCAGGAGAGGAAGGCACCAAATATGGCATCTCCCGATGCCCCCTTGAAGGTAAGCATTGTTTTGCAGCAAAGTCTGCAGACTGACTGGAATAATTCCTTCAAAAGTTGTGCTGACCTTCGGAGCACACATATCTATCTGCTTGGCAGTCAGGTTCTGCATCCTGTTTCTTTTTATGATTATGTAATTTAAAATGCCTTTATTTATGGGTTACAAGATAATACTAACAAATTTCTATTCAACCTTTTTTTTTAGAAATCCTTTTTTTATTAGAAGAAAGATGGATACAAGTATATACTCAAATGTTAGAATAATCATGTGAAGACAAAACAGTCGCTTATAAAAAAAAAAGGACATTTTTTTCTTGTTTAATGGAATTTTTGATTCAACTTTTTGAAGACATGATGAAAGTCTTTATTCTTCAGGGTGTAAATAATGGGGTTCAGCATTGGAATACATACAACGTATAAAAGAGCAAAAAACTTGTCCTGCTGTGGAGAATATGTAGATGTTGGTCTGATATACACACTGATTATTGTTCCATAAAAGATGATAACACAGGTCATGTGGGAAGCACAGGTAGAAAAGGCTTTTTGTCGACCAACTGCTGACTGAATATTTAGGATGGCAGTGATAATAAAGACGTATGATACCAAAGTAAATATCAACGCACTGATAACTAGTAGAGTTCCATTAATGTAGGTCCAAATCTCAATGGTAAAAGTATCACTGCAGGTAATCTTAAGCAGTGGGGTAGCATCACAGAAAAAGTGGTCAATGTTGTGCGATGAACAGAAGGACAAGTTAGTAATTAAAGAAGTGTGTATAACAGGATCAAACAAACTTGTGATCCACACTGCGGTTGCTAAGTGAGCACATCGCTGTTGACTCATAAGTATTGAGTAACGAAGAGGATGACAGATTGCTATATAGCGATCATAAGCCATAGCGGCCAATAGTAAGACTTCTGTACAAGCAAAGGCTATGAAAAAATAGACTTGAATAAAGCACTCTAGAAAGGATATGGTCTTACACTGAGTGAAGAGCATGGCCAACAGCTTGGGTAGAATGGTTGAGGTGTAAGCGATATCAATGACTGATAGGTTACACAAGAAAATGTACATAGGAGTGTGTAAATGAGAGTTCAAAGCTATTGATGCAAAAACAGTGACATTACTCAAGACAATGATGAGATATATAAATAAAAAAAACATGAAAACAGGAAACTGAAGCTCTGACAAGTCTGTAAATCCTTGCACTGTGAATTTGTCTGAATTCGACTTATTTTCTGATGCCATTTTAAAAAACAAAACTTTTTCTTGTCAAATAAGAAAAGAGAAAGATTATATTTAAAAGAAACCAGCCACCTCTAAAAGATTTTCCAATTACAATTAAATATAAAAATGTGTTATATTCCATGTCTCTATTGTTTTGAGTAGTTTAATAGTTTTAAAAAAAATAGATTTTTTTATTGATTATACTTGAACCAGACATAAATCTCAGCAGAAGAGAAGTTTTCTCAAAAATCTTTGCATGAGGCAGTTTCTCAAAGGGAATCCTATCCCTTTAATTAGTGTATCCAAAAGGTCTCTGTTTGCATCAATCTCCTTTTTAAACTACCTCCCCACCAGAATCTATGTACCTGTTCAATTGTCAAAAATGTAAATGTTTAAACGTACAACATGACCTGTAATTCTTATTGGCTTATTGGTTCTTTGCAAATGGAGTCAATACATGACCCACAATTAATCTTTTAAAAACATCTTCAACGTTATTTTTCTTCAGGGTGTAAATAAGAAGATTGAGCATTGGAATAAGTATGGTATGTAAAATATCAAAGAACTTGTCCTGTCCTGGAGAATACATTGATGCTGGCCTCATGTACAAACAGATCAATGTTCTATAAAAGGTGAAAACGCAGGTTCTTTGCGAGGCGCAGGTAATAACAACTTTACATTGTCTACTTGCTGATTGTATTTTTAGGATTGTAGAAATAATAAACACATAAGATGTCAAAGTAAGTATAAATGCACTGACACTCAGGGGAGTCTCATGAATGTAGGTACATAACTCATAGCAGTAAATGGATCACTACAGGTAAGTTTAAGCAATGGGGCTAAATCACAGAATATGTGGTCAATGTGGTGAGCACGACAGTATGAAAGGTTATAAATTAAAATAGTATGTGCAACAGGATCACATAAACCCATGACCCATACTAAAAGTACTTGTCGAGCACAGTGCTTTGGATTCATACGGATCATAAGCCATGAAAGCTAATAATAAGACTTCTGTACACGCAAAGCACATAACAAAATACAGCAGTTTGAAGCACTCTAGAAAGGATATGGTCTTACAGTGAGTGAGGAGCATGGCTGACAGTTTGGGTAGAACGACTGAGACGTATGAGATATCAATAACTAATAAGACAAGAAGATGTACATGGGTGTTTGTAAATGAAAATATAAATCCATAGATGCAAACATAGTCAGATCACTGAAGACAATGATGAGATACACCAATAAAAAATGTATAAAAAGAGGAAATCAAAGTTGTGGGGAGTCTGAAAAACCTTTCATAGTGAATTCATTTGGAGTGGACTTAATATCTGACATCATTTTTATTCTTCTTGTCTACAAAGCAAGACACAAAGGTGCTTAAAGTGGACCTGTCTTTTTTAAAACCCTCTCCTATTAAATTTATCCATAGAAACGTACCTATATATTTCCTATATAAACTGCGTTTCATGGATCTAGTTTTTAAAACTGTGTAATGTTGTTGGGGGAATGCGGAATTCTAAGCTTCTGTTTTACATTTTATCATTTTACTTGCATTTTTTTTTTAATACAACGAAAAAATGCAATAAAAGAAGCAGGACACAAAAGATATGGATCAAAATATATGCTACAATTTTTAACTAAAAGTTCAAAAGTAAATTACATGAAATGATCCAGCATTAATCATATATATACATATACATATACATGCAACCATGCAATAAATTATATCACAACTAATTGTGTTTGTCATTTCTAAAAACAATTTCTTTGCATGTGAAAATTTCAATAAAACCTCAATGAACTTCCTTGGAGATTTCTTACTCTAGTCACTATTAAAGCTTGTCCAAATTTTGAGCCAATCTATTATGTTCTGCTATACGTATTAAGGCTAATAAGATTATTGAATTATCACTGTCACCCATTAAAAAAACAAAAAAACAACAGGTTGAGGTGAATGCAAAATCTCAAATACAGCAGTTAAACATTCTACAAACAGTACACAATAATAAATAAACATTACGAGAAGACCTCTACACTTCTTCTCAAAACCTGTGCATAGGGCATTTAACAGATAGTAAACATAAATTAATGATCCTGAAATACTGTGGAAAAAATTGTAGGGTAAACCTATATGTAGCAATTGTTTTTGTTCATCAATAAAGTTTCTATTTTGAAACAAAGTTTAATTTAGAGTTTGGTAGCCTTAGAAATATCTTCCAATTCTTTTAGTTTTGTTCATATATTAGTACATAATATGAGTGGTCATATTGTTCAAGCAAGATTAATAATAAAATAATTTAACAAAAAAGTTAAATTCTGATATGTAGTATATATTTTAATACATAAAATGTAAAATGTTATATATTTTTCTTTTCACATCCTCTGCAATATTATTACTTTCCTCTTTAAATTAAGATATTGATCTTAACTTTTCTGATTTCGAATGTCAATAGATCACATTTGAATGTTGTGTTTATTTTCTTCAGAATTTCTATGCTATGAATACTATCTTCTCTAGATCAGTATAAATTAAACTGATTTATTCATAAATTTACCTTTAAAATAAATTAAGTATGTAATCTAAAAATGTTTGCTTGGAGGTGTGGTGAAATTTAATTCTAATGAAATGAACATTTTAAGTGAAATGTTGCTATATATAAAAATAAACAAGTAATCAAACGTGGTGAAAGCAAATAGTTACAAATGTAGTCAGTACTTACAAAGAGTGAACAGGTGTTTCTGCAATGCTTAATAAGGTATGTGGTTAAAACTCTCAGCATAAAGGTTCTGCAGATGATTATCAGAGATTTTATTCTCCCGTATGAGCCATGCGGTGTGCACGTGGCCAAGAATGTGCACGTTCTATAGGGAGTAAAAAACATTTAGGGTATAATTACATGTATTCCCTTTCATGAAACATCCAGCTTCACTGCGTGCATGTGCACTTTCTGCTGGGAATAGGGAGACCTTAAAGTATAATTCTACATGTTGCTTCTCAAAGCTATTGAGTTTCCTCTAAGCTTTTGTCCATTCTCAGTTCTTATTCTTTCTTTTTTGCTTTAATGCATTAACTTGGCTCACCCCAAGGTAAGAGTAATCGAGACATGGACCCCGTGCTCACTGTTCCTAGAGGGATATCAGCTACACCTCACTGATGAGGCCCAAAAGAAGACCAAACAATCGTCTGGGGTTCCTGTATCTCTCGTGCAGAGGGAACTTGCTGGCATTTTCGATCTGGACTGCCCATTTCGATCTGGACGAGTCTGATATGCTTCAGAATATGTTCTCTCTGTAATGGCACAAGTGAGCAAAAACTATTTTGAGACCTGAGAGGGGATGTACCGAAGGGCAAGCTATTGCGTTTTTTCTGTTCTCATTCTTACTTTTTTGCTTTAATGCTTCTCAAAAAAACTCTGTACATAGTTATGTTAAGTAAATGTGCAAGAGTGTTTGCAATTAAACTGTTTTAATGCACACACTGTAGTTTACATTTAAGGGGTTAATCTACAAACTATAACAGTTGATTGTTGCGTTTAAGGCACATGGAGTCGTTGGCTAAAATCCCACCTTTTTTGTAATAAATGTTTTCCAAGTGATTTAAAGAAAAAAAAATCTTCCAGCACCTCCAACCTGCCAATATATCTCAGCACTCACAGTCTGTCATTGCCTTTCAAATAACACAGAAATGATGCAGGATAAGTGCATTTTTGAATAACTGGATATGTAGAAAATAATTAATATGTAGACAACAAATAAGGAAATATCAAGTATGTCAAAAGTATATTTGATATATGTATAAAAAAACCATAGGAAATTCTCTTCAGGACAGCTACATCCATGATTAAATGTGCCATTTTATTAAGTTGCAAGGCCAGTTTAAGCTTTACACCAAGAACTTTAACACCTGGTCTATATTTATTTTTTGGGGAATTTTGCAAAGGGAGTTGATCTTTTAGGTCTCAAACAGGCAGAGGAATTTCAGGGAAAGATATCTGTCAAGGGCTGGCAGATGATGGAAATACTGACCCCAGACTTAAGATCTCTGCCTAATTTTGACAAACCTCAAAAATATTATCTCCAGAATCCTCCAACCTCTTAACGACAGAAAGGCTGGTCCTGTTGATGGGGCTGCATATTTAAATGAGAGATTCTGAGTAGCTGTGAGTATGGTCTCATATCCTGACCTGCGCTGAGATGTCATGTGTTGTGTTGTAATGTTATTCAGTACCTGTAACAGTTGGTGTGAGGTGTATAGTACCAAATCATGTGACAAGACTATAGTCTGTGATGCCTCAACCATCATCGTTGGCAACCAGTAGTACAGTATACCCTGTACTACTGGTGGTAGTGATATAGATTATTTTAAATAAACAAATATGTTTAAATGTCTATCTGTTCCTGTCCAAATCTGAGATGATTAAATTGCGTATACGCAGAAGTAAATTGACACTGACACACGGAGTTCAGGTTAAAAGCACTTCGAGAAAATTTAATGGCATCTGGTTAAAAAGCGGGCTCGCAGACCCTTATAAGAGCGAAATTGCATCATCATTGAATATCAAGATAACAACAAATAAACATCATTAATTGGATTAGGTGTTAAGTGGTTATGTCAATGTCCACCCATCAATATTATTAATTGGCTCCAGCACTAAGTGGTTAGCTAGGTGTCCTCCCACCGGGAGGTGGCGTTATTCTGGACAAGGGTGTGGACAGATGGCTCAAGCGCCATCTTACCCAGCACAAGGTTTACTCGGTGGGAAGGGGGGCTTGGGCGTCATTTTGGGTAGTTAGTGATGTCAGACTCTGGGTCAGGTTCAGGGTCTTTTTTATGAAAGAACATTTCATTAAAGCAGTTTTCTCATGGCCTAGCTATAGTATACTTTGTTGCATATTACAGGAACTTGATAATTGTTAGTCATGTCCTTCTAGAAAATACATTCTCTATTCAATATTCTAAATGCTGTTAGGAAAATCTGTCATGTAATGTGGTTAAAATGGAGTTAGTACAAAAATTCAATACAGGATCAATAAAGGTTTTTAATAATTCTACATCAGTCCCCCCTATGAAATGTTAGATTCTAAAAAAGATAAACTTTATTTGTTAATACCAGAAGACGTGTTAGCCCAAAGACACAGAAACCCAGTGACCGCAAGCTAGGTGTTATTGCAAAGTGCAATTCTGTCCCTTCCTGTCCCTAACAGGCTGCAGCACATCTGTCAATACGGTGTCATGGACCAGGAACCAGACAGAGACAGAAGTAGATGCAACACACCTTTATTAATAAATAACAAATAATAAACAAAAGCAAAGTCCAGGAATCAAGCAGGGGTCAGTCACCAGAGCGGGTAGTCAGACAAGCCAGGATCAGGAGCACGGAGAGCAGCGGAGTCAGGAACAAGGCCGGAGTCAGGAACCAGGATCAAACAGGAAACACAGGAACAAGGAGACTTCTGTGAAACAGGAAACCACGCAAGGGCAAGGAGGTTCTGGGCTTAGCTGCTTAAATAGGCAGAACTGATTAGCAGCAGGGTTGATTACTACTCACAGGTGAGTAACCATGGCAACAAGCAGAAGCAGCTCATAGTAATTGCAGCTGCAAACTCAATCACTGAAACAGAAAGGTTTGCTGTTTAAAACAGCAAAGAAACCCTGACAGTACCTCCCCCTCAACGATTCCCCCCATCTCTGTTGGTGGGTCCGGGCTTCATGGGGAAGCGGGCGTGATAGGAACGAAGGAGGGATGGTGCATGGACATCAGAGGCTGGAACCCAGGAGCATTCCTCTGGACCGTATCCTTTCCAGTGCACCAAGTATTGGATCTGTCCTCTGAAGACCCGTGAGTCAATGATGCTGCGTATTTCATATTCCTCCTGATTGTCAATCAGAACAGGACGTGGACGTGGCACTGAGTTGGTGTAGCGATTACAAACCAACGGTTTCAAGAGGGAAACATGGAAAACATTTGAGATGCGCATGTTAGCAGGAAGGTCAAGTGCGTAAGCTACAGGGTTAACCCTTCGAAGTATACGAAATGGCCCAACGTATCGGGGTGCCAGTTTTTTTGAGGGAACACGGAGGCGTAGGTTGCGGGAAGACAGCCAGACCCTCTCTCCGACCTGATAGGTAGGTGCAGGAAGGCGTCTGCGGTCGGCCTGGAGTTTGTAGTTCTGCATTGCGCGTTGCAAAGAACTCTGAACCTGCACCCAAGTGGAACGGAGTTCCCTGAGATGTCCCTCCAATGCCGGTATCTCCTGTGGCAAGAACGTATCAGGCAACATGGACGGTTGAAACCCATAGTTTGCCAGGAACGGGGATAGCCGGGAGGAGGCATTAATCGCACTATTGTGGGCAAACTCCGCCCAGGGTAGCAGATCAGACCAGTTGTTCTGGTGGTCAGAAATGTAGCAACGCAGAAACTGTTCCAGTGTTTGGTTAGCTCGTTCCGCTGCACCATTGGATTGCGGGTGGTAGGCCGAGGAGAAGGAAAGCTGAATTCCCATTTGCGTACAAAAAGCTCTCCAAAATCTGGACACAAACTGGCTACCCCTATCTGAGACTATCACTTTGGGTAACCCATGCAAACGAAAGATCTCCCGACCAAAAATTGTTGCAAGTTCCTGGGAAGTTGGTAGTTTTTTCAAGGGAATGCAATGCGACATCTTCGAGAATCGGTCAACAACCATGAGAACGACTGTATTGCCACGAGAGACCGGAAGATCTACGATAAAATCCATGGACAAGTGGGTCCAGGGTCGTTCACCATTAGGTATGGTTTGCAGGAGACCCACTGGAGGGCGTCGTGGGGTTTTGTTTTGAGCGCACACAGGACAGGCAGCTACAAAAGCGGTGACATCCGAACGGAGACTAGGCCACCAAAATTGCCGGGATACGGACCAGATTAACTGGTTTTTGCCTGGATGTCCAGCTGCTTTGGAGTCGTGGTATGTACTCAATAGTTTCGTACGGAGGTTAATAGGTACAAAACAACGGCCATTAGGTTTCTCTGGAGGAGCATTACTTTGTGCAGCCAGAATCTCCTCGCCTAGGGGTGAGGTGAGGTTAGTACGGATGGTTGCCAGTATATGGTCCGGAGGAATCACAGGAGTAGGGGTTATCTCCTCTCTAGATGGAGGGGAGAACTGTCGAGACAAGGCATCAGCCTGGATGTTTTTTGTACCGGGCAAGTAAGAAACCACATAATTGAATCTTGATAGGAAGAGAGCCCATCTAGCTTGCCGGGGGGAAAGTCGCTTAGCTTCAGAAAGATATGTTAGATTCTTGTGGTCTGTGAGTATGAGGATTGGCACTGAAGTACCCTCAAGAAGGTGCCTCCATTCTTTGAGAGCTAAAATTATGGCTAGAAGTTCTCTATCACAAATCTGGTAGTTGCATTCCGCCGGGTTCAATTTCCTCGAGAAATACCCGCACGGATGCCTGGAACTCTCTGGGTTAGGACGTTGAGACAGGAGGGCGCCCACTCCTGTCTCAGACGCATCGACCTCAAGAATGAATGGTAAGGCAGGGTTAGGGTGTGCCAGTATAGGGGCAGCAGCAAAGGCGACTTTGAGAGACTCAAAGGCAGTAATGGCTTCCTGTGACCAATGCTGTGGATCAGCATCTCTCCTGGTCATGTCCGTGAGAGGTTTAACCAAGGAAGAAAAGTTGCGTATGAACTTCCGATAATAATTGGCGAAGCCCAGAAACCGTTGTATAGAGCGAAGACCCGTAGGTCGAGGCCATTTAAGTACAGCCGAAAGTTTCTCCGGATCCATAGAGAATCCAGTATCTGAGATAACATATCCCAAGAATGTAACCTGTTTGCAGTGAAACTCACATTTCTCCAATTTGCAGAACAGACTATTTTCTCTAAGTCTCTGTAGAACACGAGAAACGTCTGCGTGATGGTTCTCGAGAGATGTGGAATGGATCAGAATATCATCAAGATAAACCACCACACATTGCTGCAGCATATCTCGCAGGACGTCATTTATAAATTCTTGGAAAACCGCCGGAGCATTGCAAAGACCAAAGGGCATTACTAGGTATTCGTAATGGCCGCTCCTGGTGTTAAATGCGGTTTTCCATTCGTGGCCCTCTTTTATCCGGACGAGATTATATGCCCCTCTCAGATCAAGTTTGGTGAAGACCGTTGCTCCCTTGAGGCGGTCAAATAATTCCGTGATTAATGGAATGGGGTAGGCATTCTTAATAGTAATGCGATTGAGACCCCTATAGTCGATACAGGGTCTCAACTCGCCATCTTTTTTCTTTACAAAGAAAAAGCCGGCCCCGGCAGGAGAAGATGACTTCCGAATAAAACCCTTAGACAGTGCATCGGTAACATACTCCTCCATGGCTCGATTTTCTGCTACAGACAGTGGGTAAATCCGGCCCCGGGGAGGATTGGTACCCGGTTGGAGTTCGATACCACAGTCATACGGACGGTGTGGTGGCAGAACGCTGGCTTGACCCTTGTCAAATACATCTTGGAATTCTTGGTACTCAGCGGGTAAGGAAGAGGCAGAACATGCGCCCAAAACTTTGACCGGTTTCTGGAGACAGGACAATGTGCATTGCTGGGACCAAGATAATATCTCAGCTTTGCGCCAATCAATTGTGGGGTTATGCTTCTGTAACCAAGGGTATCCCAAAACAACCTGGTAATATGGAGAGGAAATGACCTGGAATTGGGTCGTCTCATGATGTAGGGCCCCTACAGCCAGAGATATGGGCACGGTTTCTTGGGTCACGTGGGTTGGCTGTATTGGTCTGCCATCGATGGCTTCGAAGGCTAGTGGGGAGTTGCGAGACTGTAAGGGTATAGAGTGCTTTTCTGCAAATGCACAATCTATAAACAAGCCTGCGGCCCCAGAATCAAGTAACGCCCGGGTTTCAATGGATGAATCAGACCAGGAGAGGATAACAGGCACCAAGGGTTTGTGCACACATATCTCTGGGTCTGCAGAAAGACCACCCAAGATCTGCCCCTGACAGTATCTTGGGTACGGACCCTTTGCCGGACGGATCGGGCAAAACTTTAACATGTGACCGTGGTGTCCGCAGTATAGGCACAGGCCCTCCCTCCTCCTAAAGGCTCTCTCCTCGGCCGAGAGGCGTGAGAAGCCTAACCGCCTTAGCTCCACACAGACAGAGGACTCGGGACCAGGAGGCAAGGGAGGTGAGGGAGGTTCGGGTGGGCAAGAAAAGCTCGGTGTCAAATTTACAAGAGGCCTCCGCAGGCGCTCCTTGGATGAGGATCTCTCTCGGAGTCTGATGTCAATGAGGGTGACAAATGATATCAGTTCCTCGAGATCTTTAGGTAATTCTCTGGCTGCAATCTCATTTTTAAACACATCGGAGAGACCTTGTGCAAAGGCAGCCACAAGAGTCTCGTTGTTCCAGCCACCCTCTGCTGCCATGGTACGGAATTCACTGGCATACTCGACAATAGTTTTTGTGCCCTGAGAATTAGACATGAGTAGTTCGGCAGTAGGGGTGGAGCTAGCTGGAATATCAAAAACCCTATTGAAGGATGCAACAAATTCAGGGTAATTGTAAATAATAGGCTTCTCCGCCTCCCAGAGAGGTTTTGCCCAAGCTAGGGCCTTTTCAGACAGCAAAGAAATCATGAAGTGAACTTTGTCACTGTCTGTAGGAAATGCCTGGGGCAGGGTTTCAAGGTATCCTTTAACCTGATTTATAAATTCTCTGCAGTGTGCTGGGTCGCCCCCAAAATGCTGAGGGAGCGGGACAGACCCAGTCATTTCTCTAGCCGCTACAGGTTTGGAGGTTATAACCGGTGCTAGAACAGGAAGTGAGGCAGAGGCGGCCGCAATCGCAGGCTGGCCGGGTACTGGATCCAGATGGGCATACTGGTCCAAATGGTGGTTCTGCTGGTCCCACTGGGTAAGCAGGTTAGGTATAGGTGTCTTGCCTGTACCATCTGTATTCATGGCCCTTGCGTAATGTCAGGGACCAGGAACCAGACAGAGACAGAAGTAGATGCAACACACCTTTATTAATAAATAACAAATAATAAACAAAAGCAAAGTCCAGGAATCAGCAAAGAAACCCTGACATACGGTCAGGAAATCTCTTCACTCCGCTGGTGGCCCGCAGTGGCTAGTCCACCACTTCTCCGCACGGCAGTCAGTTCCATAGAGACGGACGCTGTCCCTAAGCTGGTTCCCTACCTAGAACTCTTGCACTTTATCAGTAAAAGGGATAGTTTGCAGCGGTATACAGGGTGAGTTGAGATCTTGGAAATCTTGGTCATCAACTGTCAGATGTGCAAAAGTTGGTGCCGCTTGGTCTACAGTCTTCTGTAGGAATTTTCTCAGACAGGGGAGGACACAACAAACGAGAAGAGCAAAAATAAAAAGAGAAATTAGTATTGCCATACCAATATGCATTAAAGCTTTTTGCCATCCTGTCATCCAAACAAACCATCTTTCCCAGGGATCTTTTATCCCAGAACTCCTTTTTAACTCTTCAGAGAGCTCATTTAATTTCTCTATGGCCAAGGTGACTTTACCATTAGGACCTGTGTTTTCTGGGATGTAAGTACAACAGGTCATGGTGTCAGGCAATATTTTACATACACCCCCTTTTTCAGCTAGAATCATGTGTAAGGCCATTCTATTCTGGAAGGACATTTGAGATGTAGCCTGCAACTGTTCGGCTAAACCCTGGAGGGCATCTCTGGTGTAGTTAACAAAGCGTTGTTGGTTGTAATAAACGTAATTTATCCAATTTAAATTCTTGTTTGCAGTAACTATGGTAAAAAGTGATTCAAACCCCGCAGCAACTTCATCTCTTGCTTTAAATTCATTAGGCACCCCCCTAGGCACCCCAATGGCATCAATGTAGATGTGGGGGTCAAAACTGCCCTTTACTGGGGCTTCACGCTTAACCTTGGCTGGTGTGTGTATGGACTCATGTATGTCAGGGTGTGTGTCAGAGATAATATGAATAGGCATGATGGCTTTAGCCAGAGTACACTCCCCCCACCATTCCTTGTCCATCCTGGATCTTAGCTGTAAATCCCCACACAACCAGTAAATATCCCCCAATGACCTAGTATGGAATTGTAACAGGTACATAGGGACAGTTCTGTAGGTGGCACAATACCCTTTGGAGAAGTTACCCAAGAACTTACCAATTCCATCATAATTGGCATAACAGGTGTAGTTACCTTTATAAACTGTAACACCACCTGGGGGTTTAACATCCTTGGTTAGGAGAGGGTATTCTACTGTCCATGCTTTGCAGAGGGACCTATTAAAGTTGTAGTGGTAGGCAAAAAGACTCAAAACACATTCTTCTATATCTACTGGCAAAGTCAAAGGTACGGTGCCGAGGTGAGGCCGGGCACCACACACATAGCATGCGGTTCTGTTATGTTTGTTGGCATTATATTTCATCCATTCTAACCATAAATTAACATCATTAATACCTGTTTCAGCGGCCATAGTGTCTTCAAAGGTGGGGTTAGCAATGGCCATCATGTCTTTAAAGGACTGGATGTGTGGTTTTAATGGATTTGAGACCATGTGGGTGGACCCTTGCCACTCTGGAGAGTGGCACATATCTTTTAGGTAGAAGTGCCCTAATTTGTTATAGGATCCTTTCTTCCAATACATTCCCATTACATATTGGTCTGCATCCGTTGAACTGGGATGCTCAATATTTAGGATTAATTTCATGGGTATACCTCCTCCAGGTTTCCTTAGAGTCATTCTTTGGAGAAGGGATCTACCGTGATCATCTACCTTAGATAAGGCACTTTTGGGTTTGTAACCCCAGGCAGGCCCAGCATTCCACCCTGCAGCCCCCCAATGGTTACAGTTATGCCCCCATTGTTTGTCAACTACAATTACATGAGGGATATCTCTATAGATATTTTGAATTTGTGACGTAGGGAATGGGCAGTCTACAATGTCACAGTAATCAAAAGTGTATGTAGCCACACGGGTACATGAAGAATTGTACCAGAAGGTACCCACTGGCATCTTTGGTAATGGCTACTTGTTGGGCCTTGATTAGGCTAATTAAGGAGATGATGTACCAGAGGTACATGGTTGTGCGGTATCTGCTTCCTCTGGGGCAGGAGTCTTCTTGCAATGGGAAGCGTGGATCCAATGTGGCCTGCCGGCCAACTTGACGGAGGTTGAAGTGATCAGGAGAACTTGGAATGGTCCGTCAAATCTTGGTTCCAGGGTGTGTTTCCGCACAAATCTCTTGACCAGAACCCAATCTCCGGGAAGCAGGTTGTGGGTACCCGTATCAAATTCGGGATCTGGAATTGAAGAGAAAACTTGGGCATGTATTTTGTTCAAGGCACTTGCAAGTTCAGTTACATAATCTACTAAAACATCAGTTTGAAGTTGTAACTGTTGCGGGTAATAACAACCTAGTCTGGGTGCAGTCCCAAATAAAATCTCATATGGGGATAGTGAGTGCTTCCCTCTAGGTGTGTGCCTAACGCTGAATAAAGCTATTGACAACCTTTATGGCCAGGGCATCTTTGTTTCTTGTGACATTTTTAACATTCTGGCTTTTAGGGTGCCATTCATGCGTTCCACTTTGCCACTACTTTGTGGGTGGTAAGGGGTGTGAAAGGCTAGGGTCACTCCCAGAGCAGTCCAAATTTCTTTAGTCACTGTTGCTGTAAAGGCTGGGCCCTGGTCACTTTCAATAACTTCTGGAAGTCCAAATCTACATACAATATCTGTAAGTAGATGTCTTGCTGTGGTTTTTGCAGTGATATTGGTTACTGGGTAGGCTTCAGGCCAGCCTGAAAACATGTCCACTATTACTAGTGCATATTCATGAGGCCCACTCTTGGGCATTTGTATGTGGTCAATCTGAATTCTCTGGAATGGGTACATAGGCTTAGCCAGGTGTTTCAAAGGCACTTTGATTGGTTTTCCTGGGTTGCATTTTGCGCAAATGACACAGGCCCTACAGAAGCTGTTGATCAATGTTGTGATTCCAGGTGCTTCGTAATACTTTTGTATGAGGGCAGCCATTAAGTCTTTTGACAGATGTGCAGGTCCATGTGCCCATTGGACAACTGCTGGATATAAATTCTTAGGAAGGCAGAATCTAAAGTTGTTGTAGTATACTCCATCCTTTAGGACTGCTCCTTTCATCTTCCATTTCTGTATTTCTTCGGGGGCAGTTGTAGCTTGCTGTTCCCGTAAGATTCTTAGGTCAGTAGGAAGAGTCTGCAAGGTAAAAATAGGAATTTCTTCGTGTCCGGACAATTCTTCATCCGCTTCCTGCAATTTTCTTGCCGCTTGCTTAGCAGCCTGATCAGCTAAGTGGTTGCCCTTTGCTTCATCTGTATCCAATTTCCCATGTGCCTTTACTTTCAATATGGCCACTTCTTCAGGGAGTAGGAGGGCATCCATTAGTTCCTTGATTGCAGAGCTGTGTTTGACTGGTGTACCGGCAGTGGTAAGAAATCCTCTTGTTTTCCAAATTAGTCCGAAGTCATGTGCCACACCCAGAGCGTATCTTGAATCTGTGTAGATGTTGGCACGTTTTCCTTCGGAGATCTTGCATGCTGAAGTCAGGGCTTGCAATTCAGCTTCTTGTGCAGACATTGCTGGTGGTAAAGATGATGACTTTATAACTTCATCTGTTGTGGTTACGGCATATCCTGTGTGGTATTTTCCTTCTTCGTCAGCATACCTTGAACCGTCCACAAACAGAGTGAGGTCAGGATCTGCCAATGGATCCTCATGCACAGTTGGTAGATGTATTGTCTCCATTTTCATCTGTTCAAAACAGTCATGAGGTGTCTCTGGGTCATAATCATTCACTATGACCAGATCTTGAAATTCATTTTCCACGAAGTGGCGTGGCCATGCTTCAAGATGGTAATTTGCTGGGTATTTGACAATGCCATTTTCCTGTAGCTGTGATTCATTCATGGTGGCCCATAATTTTGCCATGGGTCCAAGATCATTCCATGATCTTGTTTTCAACTTGGTGACAGGGACATGTGGAATGGCAGTGTCCCAATGACGATACAAGTATTTGAGTTCTGAAGGTAGTTGAATCAAGACCATGCTGTTGCCTTCAGTGTCACAGTAGAAGTCTTGTGCAGTGAGTTCCACCTCCACCCGATGATAGAACTCATCTTCATAGCAAGGTTCAGGAGTGATGTTTGGTTTGTACCACATGGTACAGAAGGCATATCCTGCTCCCTCGCAGAGAGGTGTTTGTCCATCATGAAAAGATAAATCAGGATGCATTCTCTTGATGGTACCAGTAAGAAGGTAGATGTAGGTTTCATCCATGATAAACCCATAGTGGATACCTCCCTCAGGTAGTGGGAGAAGAGTGGACGGATTGAGAACTTGACATCTTTGCATGGTGATGTTGTCAGATAATAGGAGGTGACATTGGAGGCGTAGGTGTCTTGCAGGAGACACATGCTTGAGTTGTACTTGGTTGATGATGGCAGAAATGTCATGAGGGGCCAAGACAACTAGAGGGTGGCCAAGGACCAGGTCCGCAGTTCTTTCAATTAGTTCTCTTGCTGCAAAAACGGCCCGAAGGCAAGAGGGGGTCCCTCTGGCCACAATATCCAGCTGGCAGGAGAAAAATCCAATAGGCCTTTGACGGCCTCTTAAGTCATTTGTTTGAGTAAGGACTCCTGTAGCGTGGCCTTGTCTTTCAGAGACAAACAACTTGAAGGTTTTGGTATAGTCTGGTAGGCCTAGAGCAGGAGCAGATGCAATGGCACGTTTTAGTGTGCAGAAGTTGTCTTGTGCTTCATTGGTCAGGCAGAATGGGTCTGACTTGAGTGCATCATAGAGTGGTTGCATGAGCAGAGAGGCTTCTGGGATACATGCTCGGCAGTAGGAAATGAGGCCTAAGAAGGCATGTAGAGATTTTGAAGTCCTTGGAGGTGGAATATCCAGTACTGCTCTAACTCGGTCACGAGTGAGATGTCTGGTACCCTGAGATAGACAATGTCCAAGGAAGATTACAGTAGGTTGACAGAATTGAAGCTTGAGAAGTGAAGCTTTGCATCCTTGGTCTGCTAAGTAGCAAAGGAGACTAATTGACACTCTTCAGTTGTAGGTATGTCATCTCCACAGAGCAGCAAATCATCCACATACTGGAGCAGGACAACTTTTGGATGGTCTGATTGCCATGGATCAAGGATAGAGCACATGGCCTTTGCAAATTGACTTGGAGAGTTTTGTGCCCCTTGGGGCATGACAGTCCATGTATACTGTTGCTTTTCATGTGTGAAGGCGAACAGGTATTGACAAATTGGATCCAGGGGTACACTGAAGAAGGCATTGGCCAGATCAATGACTGTGAAGTATTTTGCAGAAGGTGGGACCCCAGAGAGCAGAGTGTGTGGGTTTGGTACAATAGGGGTGTCCAGGACAGTTGCTTCATTCACTGCACGGATATCCTGGACCATTCTGTACTTCTCTGGTTCACCTTTTGGAGTCTTCTTCTTCACAGGAAACAATGGGGTGTTGCATTTCGATTCACATTTCACGAGAGCACCCTTCTCCAAGAGTGCTTTGATTTGAATTGAGATAGCTGCAGCTTGAGCTGGTTTTAACGGGTATTGTGGTTTCCTTGGTAGCTTTGCTCCTGGAATGAGTTTTACCACCACAGGTGGAACTTTTAGGTGACCTATGTCCTCTGGGCCTGAGGAACACAGTTTTGCAGGTATTTGTGTCTTTAGTGAATCAGGGAAATTGGACCTCAGTTCCTTTGCTTCCCCATGGGGTTCTTCTAAATGGAGCATCAAAGGCAGGGAGCACAAGGCTGAGGTGTCTGACACAGATAGAGGGGTAGATAACTCTACTTGTCCATCTGGAGTGAAGATGATAGATGCCTGCAGGCGTGAGAGGACATCAGCGCCTAACAGGTCAATGGGGCATGTGGAGGATACCACAAAACGAGCAAGCAAGCTAGGGTAGTTGCCAACTCGTAATGGAGTTGTTAAAGGACTGTGTCTTGGTAGGCCATCCACTCCTACACAAGAGACATCAATATTTGACAGAAATGATGGGTCTGGCAGATCTTATTCACGTAGAACACTTCGGGCTGCACCTGTGTCAACAAGAAATGTAGTAGGTTGTCCTTCAATGGGTAGAGTCACAGTGGCAAGTGGCCCCCCCCCCTTATCCCCTGAAGACACTGCCATGACAGGGGTTGATGACACAGGCTTGCCAATTTCCTAATCATCAGGTTCCTCAACTATTGGAACTGTTTTTGTGGCCTTGGGGCCAGGAGCAGGCTTGAACACCTTCTTGGGTTGTGGGCAATCATTTTTGAAGTGTCCTTTAGCTTTGCAATTAAAGCAAAATCCATCCTCGGGTTTGGTGCCTTTTGGGACAGGTCCGGGGCGGGACACCATGAGAGGAGCTGAATTGGGCCTTCTAGGAGTCTGGGCAGATTCCAGACCCCTAGCAACTAAGAGTAAGGTATCCAGAGGGACTACCTTATATTCAGGGCGTGCAGCAATGATTCCCTTGCGTATGGAGTCTTTGACACCTTGGACAAATGAACCAGACAGCATTTGAGAATGGATCTTGTCTGTGAGATCAAATCCCAAATCTGTAAACAGTTGAAACAGTCTTGCATGAAACTTTTCCACTGATTCTCCTTTTTCCTGTACAATATCAGTAAGGCCAGCAGCCTGATCTGCAAGTTTGTCCTTAGCCCATTCTTTTAGCTGGTTGCAGAATGCTACTCCGGAGGGGTAATCAATGTCACTTATAAGCAAATCTGTGCTGAGGTGGCGGGCAATGCTGGGCCAGTATGCATCTCCGGCTTTGATTGCACAAATGCTCAGTAAATCACGCCATGTGGCGGAATAAGTCTTTTGAATTTGAACTATCCCTCGGTAAAAAGGCATAGGTTGCTTTTCTGGGTCAGGGAGTGATTTCATCAGAGCACTAGCCTGAGTAGGATTAAAAGAAACATATTTAGGAGGGGCCTGATCCCCTCGGCCCGTATGTCCGAAAGGATCATCGAGGGAACAGCGAGGCGGAGGCCCCGTGGCATCCGGTGAGCCCCGGTATCCATGAGAGCCGGTCTCCTCATACTCATCTTCGTCTGTGAACAAGACCCCTCTGGATAGTGGGGCGACTTGAGGTGTCAGAACCGGGGGAAATGCGGGAATTCCGGATGCTGGGGTGGCCAGTGGATTATGAGCTTGGGATAAGTAGTCACCGGGAAGTACCGGCATTAGGGGTGCTGGATAACTGGGGGCCGCCATATTGGAGGCATGAAAGGAAGCTGCGTTAGGGTTAAGGGAGGTAGTGGCGGCCATGTTGGATGTGGGCACATCCGGGGTAGACTGTGCCGGATTGGGCGTGACTGGGGTCTGGGGAGTGGCTTGGGAAAGGAAGTAGGCTTGGTTTGGATAGGGCAGGGCCATGTGGTAAGGGAAGGGGTATGGCCAGGCCATCTGGGCAGGGGCTGAGGTGGAACCTGGGGAGGGCGGGTTAGTTGGGCAGAGACTAGGAAAGGAGGAGGAATATCCGGGGTATGAAAGTGAAGCAGAAGGGGTGGGAACTTGGGCTGTGGGAGGAATAGGCAGGAGAGAGGACGGAGAGAGATTAGCAGAGGCGGGTGTAGTAGGAGGAGCCGGAGTGGGTATAGTGGGATTGACAGTAGCGGGTGAGGAGGGGTTAGGGAACTGGGTGGATGCAAGTGGGAGGGTAGGATTATTGACGGAGAGAGAGCGTAGAGAAGGAATGGCGGATGAAATGTTTGGTTTAGACAGAGAAGGTAGTGTAGGGATGGATGAGGATGATGGGGATGATAGGGATGATGGGGGGGAAATAAAGATCCATCAGAATTCAGGACCGGACAAACAGGGGAAATGACGGGATGGGTGATGGGAGGATTGGGAGTGGGGAACATGGTCAGCTGGCTGTCACTCATTGCTGACTGAACCTTGGGGATGGACATCCCCATGGCGCCATTTTGGGGCGCTGGCTGAGGGAATGCCCCAGCAACATAATTATTATGATATACATACAATTTTACACCTTTGTGATCTATTTCTTCCTCAACCCAACCTTCCTGCTGAATAGCTTTTGCTACTCTATACCAGGCTTCTGCAGTACGTAGCAAATCATTATCTGTAAGCTTGCCTTTCTTCTCTGTCAGTAATCTACGCCAGCTTTCTGGCTGCAATCTACCACATGAAGGCACAGCAATTTTACACACTTTAGCAATCTTTTCAACTCCCTTAACCATCTCTTCACCCTCTCTATCTTCAACTAGATCACACGCTAGCCAGCCCTTATCGGGCTTTCCCAATCCCTGTCCCATTCCCCCCTATAAAAGACATCCCAGATATAGAGGAAGGAAAATGAAACAGAGTGTCTACAATGCTCGTCTTCCCAAAACGTAGACTAGTCACTAATTCCGCCTACCCGAGGTAGCCACGGATTGGAGCGAGGTGAGAAGTGTGTGACCAATCACTTCTCTCACAAGAGAAATAGGAGTGGAAAGTGTAAATAACTCAGGAAGTAGAGTAAAAAGTAAAAGTAAAGTGAAAGTAGAGACAGACACAGGAGTTTGAATGACTCCCAATTAAAACAACAATTCAATTGAAATACAGTGCATACATCACAGTTCAAATAAATTCAACAGTAATCCCTTTCCTTTACTCATGTGACCAAAGCCACCTCCCTCAACCTCGTAGTGTCCCCGCTCGGAGAATGACTTCCTCAAGTCTCACTACCAGCGGCCAAGGATAACTGCTAACACCGGCCCGAGATCCATATGCCTCCCACGTCACAGCAGTCCACTAAGTGTGGCCACCACTATCCTCACCCTCGTAGCGCCCCTACGGACTCACCCGTAAGTCTCACTACCCCGTGGTGATGGAGACAGCAATGCCTGCCCGAATCCACGCACCACAAATAAAATTGGAATGCCACCAGCCTCAGCGCTCGAAGCTGGAGGGTACCACCTCTCTGCAAGCAGAGCTATGTGCACAATGAGGCTAGCTAGGCTATCAAAGTGACACCATGGGTAATCCCCAGGAAGCAATGAGTCTACACCCTTCCACAGACTCCCCCCACCTCTTTTTCCTTACTGCTGCAGCTACCCAGCACCTAAAAGAGGTAAACAGGCAAAGAAGACCCCCAGGAAAACTTCCACAGGTCCACCCCCCTTTTTCCCTACAGCCACAGCCACATGGCTCCTAAAAGGCTCTGCAGTAGTCTCTACCGTGTATTCAGAGGTGATCAGTCTCCTTTCCTTCCCCCAGGATTCCTCCGTCCAACAGCGTCTTCCTTAGGACGGCTTACCGGCCAGAGGCCATAGCCCGATGCCCCACGTATGGGCGCCAAATTGATATAGATTATTTTAAATAAACAAATATGTTTAAATGTCTATCTGTTCCTGTCCAAATCTGAGATGATTAAATTGCGTATACGCAGAAGTAAATTCACACTGACACACTGAGTTCAGGTTAAAAGCACTTCGAGAAAATTTAATGGCATCTGGTTAAAAAGCGGGCTTGCAGACCCTTATAAGAGCGAAATTGCATCATCATTGAATATCAAGATAACAACAAATAAACATCATTAATTGGATTAGGTGTTAAGTGGTTATGTCAATGTCCACCCATCAATATTATTAATTGGCTCCAGCACTAAGTGGTTAGCTTGGTGTCCTCCCACCGGGAGGTGGCGTTATTCTGGACACGGGTGTGGACAGATGGCTCAAGCGCCATCTTACCCAGCACGAGGTTTACTCGGTGGGAAGGGGGGCTTGGGCGTCATTTTGGGTAGTTAGTGATGTCAGACTCTGGGTCAGGTTCAGGGTCTTTTTTATGAAAGAACATTTCATTAGAGCAGCTTTCTCATGGCCTAGCTATAGTATACTTTGTTGCATATTACAGGAACTTGATAATTCCGGTGTTAGTCATGTCCTTCTAGAAAATACATTCTCTATTCAATATTCTAAATGCTGTTAGGAAAATCTGTCATGTAATGTGGTTAAAATGGAGTTAGTACAAAAATTCAATACAGGATCAATAAAGGTTTTTAATAATTCTACATCAGTAGGATTTTAGAATAAAAAGATACTGGGTGCTATCCAGAACTGTGGCTTTGGGCCAAGACACCAGCTTCAGTATCACCATTTTCTGTACAGTGTAGATGGAAAGTTTTATTGTAGTCTGGTAAGCTGAGTGCTAGAGCAATGCACAGGGCCTACTTAAGTTCCATGTTTCTGGCATTTCTTTGGTAGTATGTCCCCTAAAATAATGTTCCAATGTGAGCAGTCAGGTATCCATTACCTACAAAAGTTCACTATTCCTAAGAATGACAGTAAAGCTGTCTGTGTGTGTGGCAGTGGTAGAGATGAAATAGCCTTTATCTGGTCTGGAGCTAATACTCTCTCTCCTTGGCTGAGGTGAAAACCAAGTGTAACTGACCGTTTTGCACACAAGAGGTTAAAAACCATTTACTAGATCTTCCCCTTCCAGAGACACAGGCACAGCTACTGTAGACACCAATCCACCGAATCGGAGAAGTATATTAATGCTGTAAACAGCTAAACTGGAACCATACGAATGCTGTAAACAGCTGAATAGGAAAACCATATGAATAGGTTTACACTCCTAGCAGTCAAACTGGAACAGCATACAATAGATCCCTCCAAGAACGAGACAAGGCTCCGTTTTGATGGTCAAGCAGGATCAGACAGAGCTGTGGGTTTATTGTTCTTATATACACATTACTACCACCCACAGGGTTTTGGAAAACAACCAATAAACATGTACAATACACTCAGACACTCCCACACAAAATCCTCCCCTCTGCCTGTGATATGATTACTGAACACAATGGTTAATATAATTATCACAGGCAGAGAAATACAGTTTTTCCACATTATTTATAACTTTAAAATTATGCATCACATTCACATAAAACTTAAATTTTCAGCATACTCCAAACACAAACATATATCAAAATCATCCAAATTGGTCCATTGGTTCAAAAGATAGATCGAAGTCCTTTGTGACCAAATGAAGGATGGCTTTTCTGCCCAAAACAAGTTCCACAGAGTCTTCTATCCTGGAGATAATTGAGAAGTAATCCAGTTATCTCCAAGGACAGAGGAAAAACTCCATAAACCACATGGCAGACAAAGGACAATAAAAGACATAAAAATACATACTGTTACATTTATCACATAGACCATACACATTCTACCTATCCCCAGATAGCTTACATCTGAGCGCACATTATTACTGGATGGTGCTCAGATCACATACATACAGTTCAATTGCCATGGAGTCAAAGTCTTTCATACAGTCTTTCAGTATACGGCTGGGCTCCATGGCATAGCTATCTGGGGTAGCATGGCTTTAACAGTCCACAGAAAGGCACTGATAAACCTTTCTGCAGGTAAAATAAAAGTTTAAAATGCAGGACCATAGTCTAAAGGGAGCAGGCAAGCAACCAGGCCTCTCCAGTGGACAGTGGCGAGGTTGGTTCCGCCACACCAAGGTATTTTACTTTTGGCTGCCATAGTTGTATTTTGTCTGGAGATACTTTGTGTCCAGTGTCATAGAGGTGTCTTAGCAGGCTTAAAGTTTTAGCCATGCATGATTCGGCATCAGGGCTGCATAGAAGCAAATTATCTACGTACTGGAACAAGGTAGAATCGCAGCTTGGATGTCATGGGTCCAAACCTTTGCGCACCACAGTAGAGAATACCTTGGGCGAGTCACAGTAGCCTTGTGGCAACCTGTTCCATGTGAACTGGGTACCCATAAATGTAAAGGCAAACAATGGCCTCCTATTAGGGTGAACTGGAATGCTAAAGAAGGCACTGCACAAATTATTGATGCTATAGTGTGTGAAACTTGCAGGTATAGCAGAAAGAATTGAATTTACATCTGGGACTCCATGGACACAACACTCGAGACCATGAGGTGGCCTGTGGTTGGACTCCCTTTTCTGCCTTTCTCTACAAACCACTGTAAATTGGCTTCAACTCCTTATGGTCACTTTCCATATTGATGGAAGTCAAACCAATCTTTTGTGTGACACTGGAGCAGCCACTTCCTCTTTAAAGGACCACTATAGTGCCAGGAAAACATACTCGTTTTCCTGGCACTATAGTGCCCTGAGGGTGCCGCCACCCTCAGGGTCCCCCTCCCGCCGGGCTGGATGGAGTGGAAGGGGTTAAACTTACCTCTTTTTCCAGCGCCGGGCAGGGAGCTCTCCTTCTGCTCTCCGCCTCCTCTCCGCCTCCTCTCCGCCTCCTCTCCGCCTCCTCAGCTGAATGTGCATGCACGGCAGGAGCCGCGCGCGCATTCAGCCAGTTTAATAGAAACCATTTACAATGCTTTCCTATGGATGCTGGCGTCTTCTCACTGTGAAAATCACAGTGAGAAGCGCAGAACCGCCTCTACCGGCTGTCAATGAGACAGCCACTAGAGGCTGGATTAACCCTAATATAAACATAGCAGTTTCTCTGAAACTGCTATGTTTATAGAAAAAAAGGGTTAAACCTAGCTGGACCTGGCACCCAGACCACTTCATTAAGCTGAAGTGGTTTGGGTGCCTATAGTAAAGATGGCTCAGTACAAGGGTCCGCAGAGACACATGTGAAGAACCTCAGTAGGAATTAATGGAGTCCCAATTCTTCCCCCTCAGACACTCCCACTACAAGTATTTTCAGCTAGTGGGGATTTCTCTGATACTCAGATTTTTTATATCCTGCAAGCATGCCCAGTGAACCTGTTAGGATGAGATCTTATGTCAAAATTACAGATTTCATTGTCCATTAGTGAAACGGGTAGCTTCACAGTAACGTCCGCTTTTGATATTACCACTGACTGCAGTGATAAGGAAGGGAACTTCCTCTCACTCAAGAGTGGCAGATGCACCCTATCACTTCCCCCAGAACTTGCTCATGGCACTTCTGCTCTATGTGACCTCATCACATATTGATCCTCCAGTAATTGTGTGGAATGTAACTACTGAAATATTTCCTTTTGAGGACTTTGGTAAGGAGAGGCAGTGGGAGACAGACAATGACATGCTGACTGCATACGGCCTATGAACTCAAGGTGGGGTTTTCATTATAAGCAACAATGGTTTGGTTCGTTGGACTGAAAATGGCGGACAGTTAAATCACTATGATAACTGCTTCTTCCCCAATGACCCCATTACTTTTTCCTTTCACACTAACAACCTTCAAACTCTCCAGCCCCCTTTTGACAAATTAACCACAAGATTATGGGCCACATCTGCCAATGACCCACATTTTGTGGACTGCACTCCTTATGAGGCGACCATTAAACCAGGAATTAAACCATTGTTTTGTCAGACAATACCCTCTCTATTTATAAAAGGAGAAGGGCATTGCACCTGTCATTGAGGAGTTACTAGCCAAAGGCAGTATATCTCCAACCCTGCCACCATAGAACACACTGATAAACCCAGTCCTCAAGCCTGGCAGATAAGAGTACAGATTCACACAAGACTTATGACAAGTAAACACAAGAGTCCAGCCATTACCCCCACTAGTCCCAGATGTAAATTAAATTATTTCTGCTATACCTGCAAGCTCCACACACTATAGCGTCATCGATTTGTTCAGTGCCTTCTTTAGCATTCCAGTTCACCCTAATACCAGGCCATTGTTTGCCTTTACATTCATGGGTACCCAGTTCACATGGAACAGGTTGACTACATGGTGATCTACCCTTTGTGTCTGTCTGTTGCTGTCAGGACCTGTTCTGTTCTTTTCAGATGTCTGACTTTGGCTTCTGGTATCCAGTACTCTTTTTATAATTCTTGTTTAGTTTTTATTGTTTTTTTCTGGTTTTCTATTCTATGTCTGGTTTTCTTTATGCTCGGTTTTCTGGTTCATTCTTTTATTCCATTCCCGGAATTCCCAGTCTCCTGGATTCCTTTAAATGTTTCTTTTTTTTTCTTTGTTTGCTTAAATGAATCTATATCAACACCAGGTCCTGACACATATTATGAAGAAGAATTATTCAGCATGGTGGAAATACACATTACACTGACAGACCTGTTCTATGATTCTAAAGGAAACACTGTTGTCTTGGTCTACCTGCCTATGGAGGTATCACCATCATTGGGAGGTGGCTGTTCCTCATATCTCTTTCACCAAATCTCCAGACCTCCCATGGCAAGCACTTGGCCAAATGGCTAAAACATGGAGCACTACACCTCAAGAACAACTGACATTGATGGGGATCACAAGAAAAATCATAAATTGCAATACAGTTGGCTGTCCCCGATATCATACAGACATATGTGAAGACACCCCTCCTGCGGAACAAGACCCGGATGCCCCTCATGATTGTTTTGAACAGATGCAAATGGAAACCACCCATCTCCCAACAGTGCAAGAGACTGCTTTACTTAACCCTGACCATACCTTGTTTGTGGATGGTTCCAGATTTGCAGATGAACAAGGACAATAGCACACTGGGTACGCGGTTACCACAGAAGACCAAATACGCCAAGCATCTGTGTTCCCTCCGTCCAAATCAGCACAAGAAGCCGAACTAACAGCCCTCACAGTAGCATGCAGAATCTCTGGAGGAAAGCGTGTTAATATCTACACGGATTCAAGGTATGCCCTGGGCGTGGCACATGACTTTGGTTTAATTTGGAAAACAAGGGGTTTCCTTACGGCAACAGGCACCCCTGTGAAAAATGGTACAACCATTACAGAATTGATGGATGCTCTGCTGCTTCCCGAAGAAGTGGCCATTCTGAAGGTAAAGGCCCATGGGAGGCTGAATTCAGAAGAAGTACGTGGCAACCGCGAAGGAAGCAGCACGCCAGTGTCGGGAAGCGGACAGAAGAGTGTCCAACGGAACTACTCCTTTTTATACTATGCAAACACTACCTACTGATCTCAAGCTCCTGAGGGAACACCAGGCCGCCGCCACCCCTCAAGAAAAACAGAGTTGGAAAGACAAGGGGGCAACCCTCCAGAATGATGTATACACTGTCAACCCAGCTGTTGTGCAGTGGGTGCATGGACCAGCTCATTTATCCAAACATCTCATGTACTCTTTGATTGATAAATATTTTGAAGCGCCTGGGATCACCACCATGACACATAATTACTGCAGGTCCTGTACCATCCGTGCCAAATGCAACCTAGGAAGGATCATCAAAGCAGCACTGAACCATTTGGCCCGACCACAGTACCCTTTTCAGAGAATCCAGATTGATCATATCCAGATGCAAAAGAGTGGCCGGTATGAATACGCACTGGTCATAGTGGATGTGTTCTCAGGATGGCCAGAAGCTTTCCCAGTTGCCAACCTCACTGCCAAGACCACGGCAAAGCACCTGCTCACTGAAATTATCTGTAGATACGGAGTTCCTGAAGTGATCGAGAGTGACAGAGGAACGTCCTTCACTGCATTGTTAACCAGGGAAATCTGGGCAGCACTGGGGGTGACCCTTGCATTCCACACACCCTATTACCCACAGAGTAGTGGTAAGGTAGATTGCATGAATGGCACTCTGAAGGCCAGAGTGCATAAAATGTCCCAAGAAACTAACCTTTTCCAGGCCAGAAAGTCTCCCCATTGCATTATGTAGTGTAAGATACACCCCAAGAGGGAGGTTTAGATTATCCCCCCACAAAATTTTATTTGGAACAGCACCCAGGTTAGGCTGCTATTTCCCCCAACAGCCTTAATTACAATCAGACGCTATGGTAGATTATCTAACTCCTCTCTCTCATGCTTTGACCAAAATCCATGCACAGGTGTTTTCTTCTATTCCAGATCCCGAGTCAAATACAGGCACACTGTAGCGGAGTAGTAGTATTATCCACGGTATCTCCGCTGGTAGACAGGATAAGCAGATCCAAAACAGGCAAAATGCAGGTAGTGTAGTTACAATCCCTTCCCTCCAAGAACTAGACGACACATAGCTTGGAGGTCAACTGACTTGGTTTATTACTGGCACAGTATTTATGGGATTACAAATATACAGGGTTTCCCAAGTCCCCATGCAGGGTTCATCCTGTAGGGGACTACATGAGGGACTGGGTTTTACACATAAAATACCCATCATACATTGCTGTACCAAGGAGATACCCATCCCAGCATGGTACAGAGAAACACAATTTTCATGTTAAAATTCATAACTCCCATAATATTACAGCCAGACAGGTAATTAACCCCTTATTACATAGCTGGGACCTGGACGCACAGTTAAGGGAACTTGCACCCAGATTCCAGCACAATTAAGCGAATGCCGTTCAGTTTCCCTTATCAGGACCATTTCGGTTAAACGATTGCCTGAGTAAAGGGAATAGAAGTACCGAAAACGGCAAACTCCCGAATGGCTCGGAAGTCCAGCGGGGCTTGTGTCGTCGAGTAGCCGATTTTAGGTCCAGGCGCTCGACGACAAAACCCCGCTGGCTTTCCACGAACAAAGATGGCAGCCCCCTCATGTTCGGTACACGAATGGCGGCCACCCGCAACACAACATAATTAACGAAGATACAATAGAAACATAGAAACATAGAATGTGTCGGCAGATAAGAACCAATCGGCCCATCTAGTCTGCCCAATTTTCTAAATACTTTCATTAATCTCTGTACTTATCTTATAGTTAGGATAGCCTTATGCCTATCCCACGCATGCTTAACCCCTTAAGGACCAAACTTCTGGAATAAAAGGGAATCATGACATGTCACACATGTCATGTGTCCTTAAGGGGTTAAACTCCTTTACTGTGTTAACCTCTACCACATCAGCGCGAAGGCTATTCCATGCATCCACTACCCTCTCAGTAAAGTAATACTTCCTGATATTATTTTTAAACATTTGTCCCTCTAATTTAAGACTATGTCCTCTTGTTGTGGTAGTTTTTATTCTTTTAAATATAGTCTCCTCCTTTACTGTGTTGATTCCCTTTATGTATTTAAATGTTTCTATCATATCCCCCCTGTCTCGTCTTTCCTCCAAGCTATACATGTTAAGATCCTTTAACCTTTCCTGGTAAGTTTTATCCTGCAATCCATGAACCAGTTTAGTAGCCCTTCTCTGAACTCTCTCTAAGGTATCAATATCCTTCTGAAGATACAGTCTCCAGTATTGCGTACAATACTCCAAGTGAGTTCTCACCAGTGTTCTGAATAATGGCATGAGCACTTCCCTCTTTCTACTGCTAATACCTCTCCCTATACAACCAATCATTCTGCTAGCATTTCCTGCTTCTTTATTACATTGTCTGCCTACCTTTAAGTCATCAGAAATAATCACCCCTAAATCCCTTTCCTCAGATGTTGAGGTTAGGACTCTATCAAATATTCTGTACTCTGCCCTTGGGTTTTTATGTACAAGATGCATTATCTTGCACTTATCCACATTAAATGTCAATTGCCAAAACTCTGACCATTTTTCTAGTTTACCTAAATCATGAGACAAGGCTCTATATTGAGGATAAAACAGGAACTCGTCAGTCTGAGGGTTTATTCTCTCTTATATACAAGTTTTCCCACAAGGTTCCCACCCATGTGGACCTTATGGAACACAGGATACAAAGTTGCAAAAACCAACCAGGACAGACTTGTACAATTAGACACTCCCCGATAATGCACACAAACCCTCCCCTCTGCCTGTGATACAATTAACAAACACAATGGGCTAACTTAATTACTCACAGGCAGAAAACACACATTTTTCCCAAAACCCAGAAAACACCCCAAAACACCACATTTCCCCACAAATTTGACCAACCACAAGCATGGTTTTCATGTCCAAAATAGTTCCACAGATTTAGGCTGTGCAGCCGGTCTATCTTCTCCTCTATCCTGGAAATAATTGACTTAAGTGGCTTTGGTAACTTAATTATCTCCAGGTACAGGAAATATCTCGTCAAAAAACGTTACAAAAACCACATAAAAATACATAACTCATATAATACAATGTTTAACCTGTATGTCCAACATATCCCCAGATAGCTTGGATCTCAATATGTCCGAGAAGTGCTCAGATCTCACGAATACAGTTGAATCGCCATGTGGTTAAAAAATAGCAAGGGCTGATGAGAGATTGAGGAGGGACAAATCAGCCAGTTTCGACTAGTCTGGCAGTGTCCCTGGGACAACGCCCTGCTGGAGAACAATAGGACAGGGAAAAGGGGGAGGGGAAGAGGCACATTTTCCCATGGATTTAAAGGGGGCAGAAAAAGTGTTCTAAAATACAATAAGCCCAAATAGACATTTTAAATGGCAATACACCCCAGGGGCCATAGTCACAGGGCAAGAGGCTAGCAAGCAAGCCTCTCCAAAACCCAGTGGCGAGGTTATTTTCCCAACAATATATAAATAAGAGGCCAAATACCATAGTATTGAAGCATGCAATGATACCTTTTTATTGGACTAACATATAATTTCAAAGACAAGCTTTTGAGAGTTTTCAATCAAACAATAAATCTGGTAGAGTTTAACACTTAAAGCAACTGATGTTAGCGAAGGGGAGGGACTGGAAGGGGAGGGACAGGAGGAAGGGGGGGGGGGGGTGTTAGTGAGACGTCATAAATAGCAGAACATATGCCTGAAAGTGAAAGGTGCAGATTAGTTGAGAATAGCCAGAAAAAGTAAATAAACAGAGGAGAGTCAATACGCTAGTTTAAAAAAACAAACAAAAAAAAAAAACATCAGAGCAGGGCATGCAAATATGTAGCTGAATGTGTTTATATAAATTGATCAAATAAAGGTGAGTATTAAAAAAGAAGTATATAATATGTGTGTTTATACAAAGTTTTGGTAGTGTGTGAGAAAGCTAGAGGCTGCATTAACTCCTTTATCTCAAATGTCTTTCGTTCATGAGAGTCTTTGAAATTCCCTTTAAGAACTTTAATCCTGAGATCTTGGATGGAGTGATCAGCCTAGGTGAAGTGATGACCAACAGAGGTATGATATTTGTTTTCCTTGTGGTTCTTGTTTGGGTGTCTGTGTAGGTTCATTCTGACAGGTAGCTTAACGTTCAAATATTATGTTAGTCCAATAAGAAAGGTATCATTGCATACTGAAATACTTTGGTATTTTGGCAACTTGTCTAATGGTCTACTGCGGCTAATCCAATTTACACTACATATATATATATATATATATATATATATATATAAATTGCAAAATTATCCTGCACTCAAACTGAAAAAAATGCTTTACCTGATGCTCCTGTTTAAGATATAGATCCATTAAAGACCAGCACTTTTTTTTTTTTACATCTTTTCTTTATAACCGTTCTACATTGATTTCATAATTTCATATTTATGTACCAAGTTGTCTGCTGCTGATTGATTTCAGTCAAGATTTAAGATCTATTATTTTAATTTTGCGTAATTTTCTACAGAAATGCTGTATAATGATTACTATCTTCTTTTGTCTAATTGATTGAGGAGGCTTTTTTATTATAAAAAATAGAAACATAACTGTGAAGTATTATATAAAACATATAATATATAATTTAATATACTTTTCCTTCAACACCTATTTTACTGCTTATAATAATTTACAATATGCTATTTTGTTAGAATATCAATTATTTTTTTTTTACTTTTCTACATTCAATTTTACTGTACTTTTCTGGTAATGTGTGTCAACAGATCTCCTTTGCAATCTTGTATCATTTAAATGTTGTGTTTATTTTCTCCAGAAATTCTGTACTATGAATCCTAGCTTCTCTAGATAAATATAACAAACTGTTTTATTTAGAGGTTGCTGGTGACCTCTTGTGTCTTTAAAATGCCTTTAATACATTTCCTTGTCTCCTATGTTTTTTATCTTGCAGATGTTTTACTGTGTTCAGTTTCAAATGTTTGGTGCTAGAGATGTCCCGAACAGTTCGAAATAGTTCGCCAGGAACTGTTCGCTGGCGAACATAGCTTGTTCGCGTTCGCGAACATATGCGATTTCCGGTCCGCCCCCATTCGTCATCATTGAGTAAACTTTGACCCTGTACCTCACAGTCAGCTGACACATTCTGGCAAGGGAGGGTCTGCTGCTGATTGGCTGGAATGTGTCAGATGACTGTGAGGTACAGGGTCAAAGTTTACTCAATGATGACAAATAGGGGGCGGACCGGAAATCGCATATGTTTGCGAACGCAAACAAGCTATGTTCGCCGGCGAACAGTTCCTGGCGAACTATTTCGAACTGTTCGGAACATCTCTATTTGGTGCATAATAGCAATACATTTAAAAAAAAAAAAACAAGTAAAGGTGGAATCATAATTAAAGTAACCCTATCCTAATCGGGCTCACGGTAAGTGCCCCTGCACTTCCTGCAGTCTGATACTAATAACAATAGACATTTGGGGAAATTGCTACAGCTACTTATTAAATGAATAACAAGAGTAAGCTGTTTCCTCTTGTTTTTACAAGGTTTGCAATGAGGAAGAGCTGTTGAGGGGCACAGGAAGCAGATCATTTTGTAGGGAATCTCCTGGTTAGGTTCACATAGTAATTTGCTCACAGTAGAAAACATAACACTTTCATCTTTCTTTCCCTTATGATGCAGCAAAGCCAAAAAAAAAAATCAGTTTGAAAGTCTGAATGAGATTTACTCTTTAATTACACCTAGACTGATATTTTTCTCATCTTATCTCTATTTCAGCCTTAATTGTGCAAGTCATTTTTCGAATCACAATATCAGAGAGACACCTGTGTGAAATAGCCTACGATTAAACCAATCGCTGACATTTTGTAACTTTTACAATTGTATTTGTAGCGGAGAGCTGGTTTCCCACAGCTTAACTCCACTGGTAACTGGAACAAGTAATAAATCCAACAGGGTAACCAGCACGATCAGTAATATAATCCAAGGATATCCCATCACTTTTCCCAATAACTGGACGACACACAGTATCATGAGTAGAACTGAGCTTTACTGGCAACATTCCTGCTTTTATGAAATCCTCCCATGCAAGGGAGGGATTCACATTAATTATACATTGCACCAATCATATCGACGTTACCTCCCATACATCTCCTCCCCTTAGCTTAACAGATAATACAATTATAATACACATAGTTTTCCCCACTTTCTAGATGTACCCCAAATATGTATGATATACCTTTAAATATGGTACCCCCTGGTAGCCCTGATCTGGGTGAGGAAGATATCCAAAAATCACCCAGATCAGATCAGGGGTTCGGGAGTTAAAGGAAGGTAAAGTTTGGACCGACTGCATGGATAAAGATGCCGAAAACAGTTCCATGAAATCTGGCCCTGCGGTCGGTCTCAATTCGTGCCCCAAAACTCCTGAAAGGCTATACCACACATAATGGAGTCAGTAACCGGATGAATCCCCTAGTTTGTGGGATTCATCCTACCGAATGATGGGCCGTTCGTGGTTTTCTTTCGGCAGTTTCTGCCGTCCTGGAGGTCTTAGTGGTGTTCGGCTAGCAGAGTGTCCATTTTGAGTTCCAGACACTCAACGATCAAACACCGCTGAGGTTCATGCGTAAGATGGCCGCCGCCATGTGTTCGGCTACCGAAATGGCGGCCACCCAGGAAATATGTATGAACGTATGAACAAAGGGTATAGGAGAAGCGATCAGGGAGGTAAATTACATGTATAATATAGATCAGGGTGGTCCGGTTGTTCGGTACTTTGTTCGTATACCGAACAAAGTAGGTCCATAGATTGGTGCAATATAAATTTGTGTATTCCAGGCATGAAAAACCTATGCAGTGCCAACCTTAAACAAGAGATGGGACAGCCAAACAGGGGTTCCGCTACAGTATTGTCACAGCAGACAACGTTGTGAATCCTGGATCTGGGTTGCCAACAAAAGCCAATTATTCAAGTTGTTAGAGATGCCCTGCTTATCTATTCCTATAAATTAGTTACAATAAGTAAAATGTACTCAGTACTTACATAGAGTGAATGTATCTCCATAATACTTAATAAAATATGTAGTTTAAACTCTCGGTATAAAGGTTCTGCAGATGATTGTCAGAGTTTTTATTCTGCACTTTGAGTCATACTGTGTGCCTGTGGCTAATAGTTTACACTTTCTATAGGGAGTATCCAGCATTAAGGGTATAATTACATTAATACTGTACCATGGGAAAACATGCTCCAGTGTGTGCATGTGTCACTGTGTGCACACTTTCTATTTGTAATAGGGAGCACTTAACCCCTTAAGGACACATGACATGTGTGACATGTCATGATTCCCTTTTATTCCAGAGGTTTGGTCCTTAAGGGGTTAAAGTATAATTCTATATGTTGCTTCTTAACCCCTTAAGGACACATGACATGTGTGACATGTCATGATTCCCTTTTATTCCAGAAGTTTGGTCCTTAAGGGGTTAAAGAAACTATGTGCATGGCTATATTTAGTAAATGTTCCATATTCGCTAGTAAATGGTCTTAATGCTGTGATAAAGTGAAGGCAGAGAGGCCTATAACATTTAACCCCAGGGGGAGTACGTGTTGTATGTGTGGTGTGCAACACAAACCTATGTTTAGTTATGGGCCCCTGGGTTGGAGCATTTGGAGAGCAGGGTGGTCCAATGCTCCACTCCGCAGTTTACATACAACTGGGAGAAATAAGGTCCAGGCCAGAGTTTTGAACTGTCTCCAACCCACTGCTCAGCTGCAGATAATCAGTTGCAGCAGTGGGAATAAACCCCTCCCTGCTAAGCAGATAAAGGGGGATTGCTGACTTCCTCCCTGGAAGCAGGTAGAAGAGACTCTGTTCTCTCCTGTGAGAAAGACAAAAGTCAAGGCTGGCTTGGAGCACTGGGAGTGCAGAAGGAAAGCAGTCAAGGCTGACTTGGAGCATTGGGAGTGCAGAAAGAAGAGCAGTCAAGTTGACTGATCACTGGAGGGCAGAGTGTTGGTATCTTCTAAGGTTGGTGAAACATATGATACATTTTTGTTAGTTTAACCCTTGATAGAGAGGGTCATTGCAAGTCAGTCAGTGCTCAGACGAGTTAGGTTTTTGTTTAAAGGGAAACCTGTTATATTATTGTTTCTGTAGGTGTGTTGCTGTGGAATTACCAATAAAGTGACTGGATTTAAGTTATTACAAAGGACTGTGCATGTTATATAATTGTAACCAGATAAATTGGACGCACAGGATCAGAGGGTTTAAGGGGCCCTGCAAGAGGGTTACTCTATACACCATAATAGTTGATTAAAGATGTCTACTCTAGCACCAAGATGGCTGCTTGAGACCTGACCCCCGAAGACACAAGGCACTAACCTAATGCCACAACCAGAGTAGCTGCAAACTATGGCCACAAAACAGGTGCAGAAGCCTTCTAATACTCCACTGCCAAAATCAATCTGCCTGGATAATGGAAATACAGCTTATATGAAACGCTATCTTACGGACCAGATGCGGCCATGCATAACAATATCACCTCCATTAGAGGTGAGAGTCATGGGCCTGGAGGAAGAAAGTGATGTTACCCTATCCAAGATGATTCAGCTGCACCAGCAGGTTATACAACAGCAATAAAAAATGGCGCACCTCCACAGATATTTAGAGGACCTCGACAATAGAGGACCTCAACAATAGAGGGCGAATGAACAATTTGCACAGTCCTTAAATCGACCGGACCTGAAAATATTATGCACATAATAATGGGGATCTTTAACAGAATACTTGGCAGACCGGAAGAAACCACAAACCACATTGATTGATCGCACACCAATAGCTGAGACTCCGGAGACCTAGTCTGTAGACTACACTATTTCACCTTCATAGAAGAGCTAATGAGGAAGGTCCTTGCTTCATAACCCAAGCACTACAATACCTGCACCATAACTATTTCCCAGGACCTTGCCAAAGCCCACAGAATGATATGCCCCCTCACAAAGGCACTGACCACAAAGGGATTGTGGTATAGATGGGGCCTCCTCCTTAGCTTCATGATTCAATATGATGAGTTGACATCCAATATCACATGCCCTGAAGACACTGTTCAGAGGTGGCCATGAGACTTAATTTACAAGTGCCAGACATACCACCCAAACATGGCAATATTCAACCTCCACCCAGATCTTTGCACCCGTAAAGAGACAGATGGAACACTAACCCCACTAAACACAAGCAGTGCTGTGGTGGGAAAGGACTGCCATTGGAAGACCAGAAGTAATTCCCTCACCTGAGCCACCATTGAGACAGCTAAACCCCCCCCCCCCCCCCCCCCCCGCTGACACGTGTGCTATGGAGCGGCAACCTTCACAAGCCCTGCAATTTCCCTCCCTCTTTGACAGATCCAGGCGACGTACTATACCTAATATTCTTAATTTATTAGGACACCAGTACATGGCACTCACCCAGACAGTTCAAGCCAAGGAGAATGTGGACTATATTTGACTTACCTTATCCCAACCTAAACATTAAGTGCGCAACATATGGTGCAGTATGTCAAATTTACAAATTTACAAAAACAGAAGGAAATACACTTACAGTGTAGGGAGCTATCTCTCTAGATGTAGCACATGGGCAGTAAATACCCCACCTGTGGATATAATGATGAAATCTTGGTCCAAACAAATCAGGTATGCATATGTAAAATAAACAAAAGAGCAAAAAAATAGTGCAATATGTGAGGAGACCAAAACTTTATAAATAGTATCAAAATGCACACTCACGTTTGTTAGAGCCCTCTAATGGCTCCTTGCATATGACCTGGAGTGGAATAATCCCCACTCTTGGGATATAGGTGCAGACTTGTTTCTTTCTATGGGTGGGTACAATCTTTTTTTGAGAGCGAAAAGGTTTGCTCAATCCAAAACGCTTGGGTGATATATTCCTCACCAAGGAAAATTATATATTATCGTCAGGAAAATCGGGAATGTCCAGGAGTATAATATAGATTACATTTTATTATTACTCACATAAACAAAAGCAAATATGGGAGCAAGTATACAAAGCACAATATGTTTGTATGTAATGGGTATGCTTTCTCAAGTCCATTACAGGGATATGGGACCTTCACTGTATTTATACCTTAAGGTAAATGAGGGAAAACATTGACCCCTTTTCTCAAATAACCGTACATCTGAGTAAATTCACTTAACAACCATAATATTTAAAAGTAGGTAGGAAAACCATGTTTAAAACTATACCACACATTTAAAATGAGTATTAAATAGCTAGATAAACTTATAAAAGGAGTTTGGAGGTGTACCTAACCACCATCTTGTACACCTCCATCCTCCTTTTATAATCTTTTCTAGCTATTTGATACTCGTTTTAAATTTGTGGTATAAGTTTAAACATGGTTTTCATCCCTACTATTCAGATTGATATCAATATTCCACTATTTTTTGTCCTTGTGCTTATTTTACATCTGCATACCTGATTTGGTTGGACCAAGAATTTATCATTATATCCATGGGTGGGGATTTAGAGCTAAGAGATAGCTCCCTACACTTTAAGTTTTTCCTTTTGTTTTTAATTTGAACATTTGACCTACTGCACCATGTATTTCTCCTCTCATTTCCCACTACATGCCACTTGGAATCTAGCAAGTGTGTGTGAGACAGAGAGAGAGGTATAGTGTGTGTGTGTGTGTGTGTGGGACGTTTCAGAGTGTGTGAGTGAGGGGTGCAGTGTGGTCTTAGGAGACACTTTGTGGGGGCAGATGGAAGCTAACAAAATATTATTATTATTAAATATATATTGTATTGCTATACATATTCAATATTTGTTATTTTGAATTCTAAAAAAAAAATAACTTTATAACTGTTACAACACTCACCGCCAGGGGAATGAAGCCGCCGCTTAGTAGATATCCCCTTTCTCCAGAAATGCAGTTTTAGTCCAACCGATCGCCAAACTCCCGAACGGAGCATACGAACACGGCAACTCCCGATCAGCAATCCATCCGAAATCCTTTCACAGCTAGAAATAAACGAAAGCGCTGTCCCAATAGTAAATCCCTCCACAAATGAGACCAAGCTCCGTCTTGAAGGTCAAACAGGAATGTGTTTAATGGGGGCTACCTGCCCGGTATTTATGCGGGTCTCCACAAGGTGGACACTCCCCTAGGGGACCTTGTGGAAGACTGCACAATTTATTAGACAGTAGCAAATCGCAGTGGCTTCAATATAAGCCCTTCCCATTTTACCCATAAATCCTTCTTCTCTATCCTGGAGATAATTAGGAAGAAACCTAATTATCTCCCAGGATAGAGACAAACGCCATTTTAAAACATAATAGGAAAAATACATTAAAATACATAAATTCAGAAATACCTATTGCATATGGTTCGTGTAACGTATCCCCAGATAGCCTGGATCTGAGTGCATATTCCTACCGAATAGCGCTCAGATCCGATGCACATAGTTCAATCGCCATGGAGTCAAAGTCTTTCACAAGTCCTTTGGTATACGAATGACTCCATGGGATGGCTACCTGGGTAAAGTCCATACGAATGATAGAAACTCCCGAACTGACCGGTGTTCGTACACCTCGACGAAATAGAAGGCGGGCGGCAGCTTCCAGCGGTGTTCGGCAGATAAAGTATCCGTTTTTAGTTCCATAGGATTTGCACCAAACACCGCTGATTCTCCTCGTGTCCCAAAATGGCCGCCGCCTCGTGGTCGGCATACGAACGACGACCACCCGTACGAATGGAATGGAGAGGTGTCTGCGGTTAACCGCAACGTTCTAATTGTGGTCAATGAGTTAACAAGCAGCACACTCCTCTCCTGGGTGTCCGTTTGTTCGGTAGTTTCAATCGGTATTAGGGGAAACACACGAACAGGGGCATACGGACAGGAAATCCACGAAATCAAGGCAAACAGACGAACCAGCAATATAAACAAATTCACAAAGTGATCTGTGCTAAATAGGCGCTTAAAACAATTTCCAAAAAAGTGCTCTTGGTGTAGCAGCTCACACACACAAATAGGAACCCTCCAATCCTATTGAAACATAATCAAACAGGTGCACTATATACATAAACAATATGCAACAGTGCCAGTGCGTAGCGCTTAATAATAGTCACTTACTCCCCAGCTGTTTTCTTTTAGGGGTATGTAAGGTATTCGGGTATTCTTTACTTTGAATGCAGTATGCTCCTCAAAAAAAGCAAAGAGAAAACAGGGAAAACTCGCCCTGGTGTTGAAATCCTTATGATAATTGTGTATAAAATCAAATAAAGGTGAAGATTGCTTCTCACCTGGATCAGAGCCTGTAACCTGGCTCTGAGTGTAATAGCCTGTGAGTCCTTTTAATGGGATGACTCCTTCCCTCTTTAGCAGGATAGAAGATGTACCAGGTGTATGTTAAACATTAAAACTTTTATTCTACAAATTGTTAAAATCTTAAAATACATACATAACACTGGTATCAGTCCAAAACGCGTTTCGCCGATTCCTCTCGGCTTTATCAATTGGTAACCTCTTCCTGCTTCCCTCTTGTTTAAATTGCCCACCTTTTGTCCGGATTGGAGGAAACCAACTCTATTCCAACCAATCCCGGACGTTTCTGTGGGGGAGTGTAGGGACCTCCGGCTGAAATAATTTATCCCTTATCAGTGACGTCAGCGCGCATGTGCGTGCGTCCATGCGTGTGACGTCACTTCCGGGAATCTGAAAGTTCCGTATTCACCTCACTATTCAATGGTATCTTTCTTCCGGGTCACGTGGGATTCGATGTCGTTTCCTGTGATGCGCAGTCTTTGTCCGATTTTCTTAATCCTTCAAACTTCAAGCCCCCATTTTGTTAAAGGGCATAGTATTGGCAATGTTCATGTCCATATTATTGTCCATATTCTTTTCTATTATTGACACAATATGCTCACATTTGAGCATTATAAACAAAAAGAGAGCAAACTATTAGTAACTGATAAATACATATAAAAAGAGATCGTTGGTATTAGCCCCATTCAAGAACAGACCATAGAACATATATTAAATGGTTCTCATCATGATGATTTCTCACCACTAAGTATATTATGTCTATAATATTGGAAATAACATCAATATTAGACATATCTAAAAAAGGCAGAAAGTATACCTATTCTTTTCAAAGGATAAAATCCGTAAATCTATACAAAATATTTATTTTAAAATTATATTGAAAGATATTCTACAAAAAATTTTTTTTTTTTTTACAAAAAACTTTCAAAAGTACCTTCTTTAAAAAAATGCTCTAAAAAATGTCTCCAAAAAATCTTATAAAAAGTGGCATATCTCGAAATCATCATTAAGACCATAAGGTAACATAGTGTTTAAATTAAAAATCCACTTCATCTCTGCTTGTCCAATTAATTTAATGGGATCACCGCCTCTCCAATTTCCGATTACTTTTTGAATTCCCATGAATTCCATTAGATGTGGATTACTGTTATGATAATTTTTAAAATGTAAAGATACACTATGTTGCAGAAACCCATTTCGGATGTTCCTAACATGTTCCTGAATTCTAGTATTGAGGCTTCTGGTCGTCCTTCCTATATATGCTAGCCCGCAGGGGCATGTAATCATATAGATTACCTTAGTTGAGTGACAAGTGATGACCTCTTTAATTTTAAACTTAGTGTTCTTCTCTTGTGGATGGCAAAAATTTCTCACTACTCTTCTGCCATTTTTAGAATTCTTACAGGCTCCACACATGCCACATCCATAAAAACCAGACTTTTCTTTAAAAAAATGATTTGTCAGTTTTCTTGACAGTATGTGGTTTTTGACTAAAGTGCTTTTAAGATTCGGTACACCTCTATATACTATATCTGGTGTGTCAGGGAGTATTTGATTTAGAGCTGGATCGTTCTTTAAAATTGGCCAATATTTATGTATGATCTTTTTGAGGCGTCTGCTGTTATGGTTAAAATCACAGATAAATTTTAATTCCTGTGGTTTTATGTTGTCTTTAGTGCCCTTATACTCTATTAATTTTAATCTATCCTTATTTTCTACTTCGTCGAGGGCTTTATTCAACAGGTCATCTGCGTACCCCTTTTCTTTAAAATCGTTAATTATTTTCTCTGATTGTTCGTAAAATTTGTGTTGGTCTGTACAGTTCCTTTTGACTCTAAGCAATTGTGCCTTGGGAGCGTTTAGTAGCCAAGGGGAGAAGTGACAACTATTCTCCCCTATATAACTGTTGACATCAACCTTCTTGAAATGGGTGCAAGTCTTTAGTACATTCTGTTCCACATAAATATTCAAGTCTAAAAATTCTACACTATTGTTGCTAAAATTACTTGTAAGTTTAATGCCCCATTCGTTTGTATTCAAATGTCCTAAAAATGATGTCAGTGATGTCTCGTCTCCCTCCCAGATAAAAAATATGTCATCGATGTATCGGCGATAGGTCACGAGATTCGCATCCCATCTATGATCATTGTAGATAAATTCCTGTTCCCAATGCGACATGAATAGGTTTGCATAGCTTGGTGCGAATCTCGTGCCCATCGCCGTGCCACAAGTCTGTAGATAAAATTCTTCCCTGTACCAAAAATAGTTATTAGTTAAAATCCAGTTGATCCCTTCTATAATGAAGTCTATTTGTGTTTGTGGAAATTTTTTAGAATACTCCAAAAAGTGTCTTGTTGCATTGCATCCTCTCGTGTGGGAAATTATTGTATACAGAGAATTAACGTCTGCAGTAACAAGGTAATAATTATCCTTCCATTTTATGTCTTTAATTATTTGAAGTATATTGATGGTGTCTTTTAGATAACTCGGACAGGTGCAGACTATGGACTGTAGACATCTGTCAATGTACTGGGACAGTTTGCTGGAAATCGACCCTATCCCGGAGACTATTGGTCTACCGGGAGGTCTATCTTTGTTTTTATGTATCTTAGGTAGATAATAGAATACTGGAACTTTAGGGTACTGTACATTTAAAAATTTATATTCTTTCTGATTTAAAATATTTAGAGATTTTCCTTTTTCAATCAAATTGTTATAACTTAATTTAATATCCTTCGTGGGGTTACTTTTTAAGATACGGTATGTATGTTGGTCACTCAACAATCTCTCTGCCTCTTTGTTATAATCATCTGAACTTAAAATCACAATTCCCCCCCCCTTGTCTGCTGGTTTAATTACTAGGGATTCATCTTTTTGTAATTCTTTTAGGGCTTGTCTCTCATGAATATTTAAGTTGTAATTGCCTGTTTTGGGTTTTTTAATTGTATTTATATCATTCATCACCATTTTCTCAAATGTCGTCATTTCTTCAGAAATTAGATGGCGTGGAAAAAAAGTGGAATTCTCTTTTAAATCTGTATGAATGATATCGGTCTCAGACTCCTCTATAGAGTTACGAATAGCTGGTTGTTTCAGAAAAAATTTCTTTAGACAAAGTTTACGTTTGAATCGGTTCAGGTCTAGATACACACTGAATTTGTCTATTGGTTTGGTCGGGGCAAATTTTAAACCCTTGGTTAATAGACTAATTTGGGGTTTAGTTAGTTCTTTTTGTGAGAGATTAAAGATTCCAGTCTGTTTGGGTATCTTTCTCTCTTTTCTTTTCTGAAAAAATGCTCCTCCTCTACCTCCCCTTCTTCTATGCTGCGTCTCCTTTTCCCTGGGGATGATCTGAGTGTTGGGGATTCCTTGCGTCGTCCCCTCACTTGTCTGTGCCAAAAATCCTCTTCCCCTAAGGGTGTGGAGAGCGCCTGAAATCTGTTTCGTGTGGTAACCTCATTGCTATTCTGGTGGAGTCTGTTTATACTCTCAGGTTTATCTTTCACAGTAACCTCGCTGTGTCTGGGTAGTTGAGTTCTTGCTTTCACTGGAGATGTGGGCCGTTTCTTCCTAACCACTGGTTCCCACCCTCTGTTCTCACGTATTGGTGACCTATTTGCCCTCCATGTTGGTCTCTCTCTTTGATTATGCTCCCTACTCCTTCTACGTGTAGGTGTCTTTCTTATTTGATCTCTATTTCTCCTCCATTCATTCCTGTGGAAGTCAGTTCTAGTATTTCTATACTCTTCACCTGTATTTGTATGTCCCATATTTCTGTGCGATTGTTCCCTCCCCTTAGCATATGTTCTAACCTGATTATGAGCATAGTCTTCCTTATCTCGAATATATTTTCTTTTTTTAATTTCAATTACACTTTTTTCTGTTCTTTCCAAATTTTTCTGAATGTCAATTAATGCGATAGTGAATTGTTCTGGTGTCATATTCTCGCTCAAAAAATTCTTTGTTTCAATTATTTCCGAATCTATCTTTGGTAGGGTATAATTTCGCCTTTTGACAATCAGATTCATCATGCCAAAGGAGAAACTCTCCAAGAGTTCCGTCCATTCCTGTATAAAGTCCTCCTCCTCTTGATCAAATGAGGGACTTTTTGAAAACCTCAGTCCTCTCGGAGTGATTTTCTCCCTGGCATATTTATCCAGTGTGGCGATCTCCCATTTTATCTTAATTTCCCTGATTAATAATTTTTCCAATTTATAACATGCATTCCGCAATTTTACTTTCAGTTCTTGTTCATTCTCTACCCTTGGTGTTGATGAATCATTAAATAGAGCATCAATATTTTGGCCATATTTAGATCTGTTCTCAAACAAAGACATATTGGATTGTAGCAGCACACACAGAGATGAAGAGTTTAGAGCAGTAGTAAACAAATTCACAAAGTGATCTGTGCTAAATAGGCGCTTAAAACAATTTCCAAAAAAGTGCTCTTGGTGTAGCAGCTCACACACACAAATAGGAACCCTCCAATCCTATTGAAACATAATCAAACAGGTGCACTATATACATAAACAATATGCAACAGTGCCAGTGCGTAGCGCTTAATAATAGTCACTTACTCCCCAGCTGTTTTCTTTTAGGGGTATGTAAGGTATTCGGGTATTCTTTACTTTGAATGCAGTATGCTCCTCAAAAAAAGCAAAGAGAAAACAGGGAAAACTCGCCCTGGTGTTGAAATCCTTATGATAATTGTGTATAAAATCAAATAAAGGTGAAGATTGCTTCTCACCTGGATCAGAGCCTGTAACCTGGCTCTGAGTGTAATAGCCTGTGAGTCCTTTTAATGGGATGACTCCTTCCCTCTTTAGCAGGATAGAAGATGTACCAGGTGTATGTTAAACATTAAAACTTTTATTCTACAAATTGTTAAAATCTTAAAATACATACATAACACTGGTATCAGTCCAAAACGCGTTTCGCCGATTCCTCTCGGCTTTATCAATTGGTAACCTCTTCCTGCTTCCCTCTTGTTTAAATTGCCCACCTTTTGTCCGGATTGGAGGAAACCAACTCTATTCCAACCAATCCCGGACGTTTCTGTGGGGGAGTGTAGGGACCTCCGGCTGAAATAATTTATCCCTTATCAGTGACGTCAGCGCGCATGTGCGTGCGTCCATGCGTGTGACGTCACTTCCGGGAATCTGAAAGTTCCGTATTCACCTCACTATTCAATGGTATCTTTCTTCCGGGTCACGTGGGATTCGATGTCGTTTCCTGTGATGCGCAGTCTTTGTCCGATTTTCTTAATCCTTCAAACTTCAAGCCCCCATTTTGTTAAAGGGCATAGTATTGGCAATGTTCATGTCCATATTATTGTCCATATTCTTTTCTATTATTGACACAATATGCTCACATTTGAGCATTATAAACAAAAAGAGAGCAAACTATTAGTAACTGATAAATACATATAAAAAGAGATCGTTGGTATTAGCCCCATTCAAGAACAGACCATAGAACATATATTAAATGGTTCTCATCATGATGATTTCTCACCACTAAGTATATTATGTCTATAATATTGGAAATAACATCAATATTAGACATATCTAAAAAAGGCAGAAAGTATACCTATTCTTTTCAAAGGATAAAATCCGTAAATCTATACAAAATATTTATTTTAAAATTATATTGAAAGATATTCTACAAAAAATTTTTTTTTTTACAAAAAACTTTCAAAAGTACCTTCTTTAAAAAAATGCTCTAAAAAATGTCTCCAAAAAATCTTATAAAAAGTGGCATATCTCGAAATCATCATTAAGACCATAAGGTAACATAGTGTTTAAATTAAAAATCCACTTCATCTCTGCTTGTCCAATTAATTTAATGGGATCACCGCCTCTCCAATTTCCGATTACTTTTTGAATTCCCATGAATTCCATTAGATGTGGATTACTGTTATGATAATTTTTAAAATGTAAAGATACACTATGTTGCAGAAACCCATTTCGGATGTTCCTAACATGTTCCTGAATTCTAGTATTGAGGCTTCTGGTCGTCCTTCCTATATATGCTAGCCCGCAGGGGCATGTAATCATATAGATTACCTTAGTTGAGTGACAAGTGATGACCTCTTTAATTTTAAACTTAGTGTTCTTCTCTTGTGGATGGCAAAAATTTCTCACTACTCTTCTGCCATTTTTAGAATTCTTACAGGCTCCACACATGCCACATCCATAAAAACCAGACTTTTCTTTAAAAAAATGATTTGTCAGTTTTCTTGACAGTATGTGGTTTTTGACTAAAGTGCTTTTAAGATTCGGTACACCTCTATATACTATATCTGGTGTGTCAGGGAGTATTTGATTTAGAGCTGGATCGTTCTTTAAAATTGGCCAATATTTATGTATGATCTTTTTGAGGCGTCTGCTGTTATGGTTAAAATCACAGATAAATTTTAATTCCTGTGGTTTTATGTTGTCTTTAGTGCCCTTATACTCTATTAATTTTAATCTATCCTTATTTTCTACTTCGTCGAGGGCTTTATTCAACAGGTCATCTGCGTACCCCTTTTCTTTAAAATCGTTAATTATTTTCTCTGATTGTTCGTAAAATTTGTGTTGGTCTGTACAGTTCCTTTTGACTCTAAGCAATTGTGCCTTGGGAGCGTTTAGTAGCCAAGGGGAGAAGTGACAACTATTCTCCCCTATATAACTGTTGACATCAACCTTCTTGAAATGGGTGCAAGTCTTTAGTACATTCTGTTCCACATAAATATTCAAGTCTAAAAATTCTACACTATTGTTGCTAAAATTACTTGTAAGTTTAATGCCCCATTCGTTTGTATTCAAATGTCCTAAAAATGATGTCAGTGATGTCTCGTCTCCCTCCCAGATAAAAAATATGTCATCGATGTATCGGCGATAGGTCACACCAGATATAGTATATAGAGGTGTACCGAATCTTAAAAGCACTTTAGTCAAAAACCACATACTGTCAAGAAAACTGACAAATCATTTTTTTAAAGAAAAGTCTGGTTTTTATGGATGTGGCATGTGTGGAGCCTGTAAGAATTCTAAAAATGGCAGAAGAGTAGTGAGAAATTTTTGCCATCCACAAGAGAAGAACACTAAGTTTAAAATTAAAGAGGTCATCACTTGTCACTCAACTAAGGTAATCTATATGATTACATGCCCCTGCGGGCTAGCATATATAGGAAGGACGACCAGAAGCCTCAATACTAGAATTCAGGAACATGTTAGGAACATCCGAAATGGGTTTCTGCAACATAGTGTATCTTTACATTTTAAAAATTATCATAACAGTAATCCACATCTAATGGAATTCATGGGAATTCAAAAAGTAATCGGAAATTGGAGAGGCGGTGATCCCATTAAATTAATTGGACAAGCAGAGATGAAGTGGATTTTTAATTTAAACACTATGTTACCTTATGGTCTTAATGATGATTTCGAGATATGCCACTTTTTATAAGATTTTTTGGAGACATTTTTTAGAGCATTTTTTTAAAGAAGGTACTTTTGAAAGTTTTTTGTAAAAAAATTTTTTGTAGAATATCTTTCAATATAATTTTAAAATAAATATTTTGTATAGATTTACGGATTTTATCCTTTGAAAAGAATAGGTATACTTTCTGCCTTTTTTAGATATGTCTAATATTGATGTTATTTCCAATATTATAGACATAATATACTTAGTGGTGAGAAATCATCATGATGAGAACCATTTAATATATGTTCTATGGTCTGTTCTTGAATGGGGCTAATACCAACGATCTCTTTTTATATGTATTTATCAGTTACTAATAGTTTGCTCTCTTTTTGTTTATAATGCTCAAATGTGAGCATATTGTGTCAATAATAGAAAAGAATATGGACAATAATATGGACATGAACATTGCCAATACTATGCCCTTTAACAAAATGGGGGCTTGAAGTTTGAAGGATTAAGAAAATCGGACAAAGACTGCGCATCACAGGAAACGACATCGAATCCCACGTGACCCGGAAGAAAGATACCATTGAATAGTGAGGTGAATACGGAACTTTCAGATTCCCGGAAGTGACGTCACACGCATGGACGCACGCACATGCGCGCTGACGTCACTGATAAGGGATAAATTATTTCAGCCGGAGGTCCCTACACTCCCCCACAGAAACGTCCGGGATTGGTTGGAATAGAGTTGGTTTCCTCCAATCCGGACAAAAGGTGGGCAATTTAAACAAGAGGGAAGCAGGAAGAGGTTACCAATTGATAAAGCCGAGAGGAATCGGCGAAACGCGTTTTGGACTGATACCAGTGTTATGTATGTATTTTAAGATTTTAACAATTTGTAGAATAAAAGTTTTAATGTTTAACATACACCTGGTACATCTTCTATCCTGCTAAAGAGGGAAGGAGTCATCCCATTAAAAGGACTCACAGGCTATTACACTCAGAGCCAGGTTACAGGCTCTGATCCAGGTGAGAAGCAATCTTCACCTTTATTTGATTTTATACACAATTATCATAAGGATTTCAACACCAGGGCGAGTTTTCCCTGTTTTCTCTTTGCTTTTTTTGAGGAGCATACTGCATTCAAAGTAAAGAATACCCGAATACCTTACATACCCCTAAAAGAAAACAGCTGGGGAGTAAGTGACTATTATTAAGCGCTACGCACTGGCACTGTTGCATATTGTTTATGTATATAGTGCACCTGTTTGATTATGTTTCAATAGGATTGGAGGGTTCCTATTTGTGTGTGTGAGCTGCTACACCAAGAGCACTTTTTTGGAAATTGTTTTAAGCGCCTATTTAGCACAGATCACTTTGTGAATTTGTTTACTACTGCTCTAAACTCTTCATCTCTGTGTGTGCTGCTACAATCCAATATGTCTTTGTTTGAGAACAGATCTAAATATGGCCAAAATATTGATGCTCTATTTAATGATTCATCAACACCAAGGGTAGAGAATGAACAAGAACTGAAAGTAAAATTGCGGAATGCATGTTATAAATTGGAAAAATTATTAATCAGGGAAATTAAGATAAAATGGGAGATCGCCACACTGGATAAATATGCCAGGGAGAAAATCACTCCGAGAGGACTGAGGTTTTCAAAAAGTCCCTCATTTGATCAAGAGGAGGAGGACTTTATACAGGAATGGACGGAACTCTTGGAGAGTTTCTCCTTTGGCATGATGAATCTGATTGTCAAAAGGCGAAATTATACCCTACCAAAGATAGATTCGGAAATAATTGAAACAAAGAATTTTTTGAGCGAGAATATGACACCAGAACAATTCACTATCGCATTAATTGACATTCAGAAAAATTTGGAAAGAACAGAAAAAAGTGTAATTGAAATTAAAAAAAGAAAATATATTCGAGATAAGGAAGACTATGCTCATAATCAGGTTAGAACATATGCTAAGGGGAGGGAACAATCGCACAGAAATATGGGACATACAAATACAGGTGAAGAGTATAGAAATACTAGAACTGACTTCCACAGGAATGAATGGAGGAGAAATAGAGATCAAATAAGAAAGACACCTACACGTAGAAGGAGTAGGGAGCATAATCAAAGAGAGAGACCAACATGGAGGGCAAATAGGTCACCAATACGTGAGAACAGAGGGTGGGAACCAGTGGTTAGGAAGAAACGGCCCACATCTCCAGTGAAAGCAAGAACTCAACTACCCAGACACAGCGAGGTTACTGTGAAAGATAAACCTGAGAGTATAAACAGACTCCACCAGAATAGCAATGAGGTTACCACACGAAACAGATTTCAGGCGCTCTCCACACCCTTAGGGGAAGAGGATTTTTGGCACAGACAAGTGAGGGGACGACGCAAGGAATCCCCAACACTCAGATCATCCCCAGGGAAAAGGAGACGCAGCATAGAAGAAGGGGAGGTAGAGGAGGAGCATTTTTTCAGAAAAGAAAAGAGAGAAAGATACCCAAACAGACTGGAATCTTTAATCTCTCACAAAAAGAACTAACTAAACCCCAAATTAGTCTATTAACCAAGGGTTTAAAATTTGCCCCGACCAAACCAATAGACAAATTCAGTGTGTATCTAGACCTGAACCGATTCAAACGTAAACTTTGTCTAAAGAAATTTTTTCTGAAACAACCAGCTATTCGTAACTCTATAGAGGAGTCTGAGACCGATATCATTCATACAGATTTAAAAGAGAATTCCACTTTTTTTCCACGCCATCTAATTTCTGAAGAAATGACGACATTTGAGAAAATGGTGATGAATGATATAAATACAATTAAAAAACCCAAAACAGGCAATTACAACTTAAATATTCATGAGAGACAAGCCCTAAAAGAATTACAAAAAGATGAATCCCTAGTAATTAAACCAGCAGACAAGGGGGGGGGAATTGTGATTTTAAGTTCAGATGATTATAACAAAGAGGCAGAGAGATTGTTGAGTGACCAACATACATACCGTATCTTAAAAAGTAACCCCACGAAGGATATTAAATTAAGTTATAACAATTTGATTGAAAAAGGAAAATCTCTAAATATTTTAAATCAGAAAGAATATAAATTTTTAAATGTACAGTACCCTAAAGTTCCAGTATTCTATTATCTACCTAAGATACATAAAAACAAAGATAGACCTCCCGGTAGACCAATAGTCTCCGGGATAGGGTCGATTTCCAGCAAACTGTCCCAGTACATTGACAGATGTCTACAGTCCATAGTCTGCACCTGTCCGAGTTATCTAAAAGACACCATCAATATACTTCAAATAATTAAAGACATAAAATGGAAGGATAATTATTACCTTGTTACTGCAGACGTTAATTCTCTGTATACAATAATTTCCCACACGAGAGGATGCAATGCAACAAGACACTTTTTGGAGTATTCTAAAAAATTTCCACAAACACAAATAGACTTCATTATAGAAGGGATCAACTGGATTTTAACTAATAACTATTTTTGGTACAGGGAAGAATTTTATCTACAGACTTGTGGCACGGCGATGGGCACGAGATTCGCACCAAGCTATGCAAACCTATTCATGTCGCATTGGGAACAGGAATTTATCTACAATGATCATAGATGGGATGCGAATCTCGTGACCTATCGCCGATACATCGATGACATATTTTTTATCTGGGAGGGAGACGAGACATCACTGACATCATTTTTAGGACATTTGAATACAAACGAATGGGGCATTAAACTTACAAGTAATTTTAGCAACAATAGTGTAGAATTTTTAGACTTGAATATTTATGTGGAACAGAATGTACTAAAGACTTGCACCCATTTCAAGAAGGTTGATGTCAACAGTTATATAGGGGAGAATAGTTGTCACTTCTCCCCTTGGCTACTAAACGCTCCCAAGGCACAATTGCTTAGAGTCAAAAGGAACTGTACAGACCAACACAAATTTTACGAACAATCAGAGAAAATAATTAACGATTTTAAAGAAAAGGGGTACGCAGATGACCTGTTGAATAAAGCCCTCGACGAAGTAGAAAATAAGGATAGATTAAAATTAATAGAGTATAAGGGCACTAAAGACAACATAAAACCACAGGAATTAAAATTTATCTGTGATTTTAACCATAACAGCAGACGCCTCAAAAAGATCATACATAAATATTGGCCAATTTTAAAGAACGATCCAGCTCTAAATCAAATACTCCCTGACACACCAGATATAGTATATAGAGGTGTACCGAATCTTAAAAGCACTTTAGTCAAAAACCACATACTGTCAAGAAAACTGACAAATCATTTTTTTAAAGAAAAGTCTGGTTTTTATGGATGTGGCATGTGTGGAGCCTGTAAGAATTCTAAAAATGGCAGAAGAGTAGTGAGAAATTTTTGCCATCCACAAGAGAAGAACACTAAGTTTAAAATTAAAGAGGTCATCACTTGTCACTCAACTAAGGTAATCTATATGATTACATGCCCCTGCGGGCTAGCATATATAGGAAGGACGACCAGAAGCCTCAATACTAGAATTCAGGAACATGTTAGGAACATCCGAAATGGGTTTCTGCAACATAGTGTATCTTTACATTTTAAAAATTATCATAACAGTAATCCACATCTAATGGAATTCATGGGAATTCAAAAAGTAATCGGAAATTGGAGAGGCGGTGATCCCATTAAATTAATTGGACAAGCAGAGATGAAGTGGATTTTTAATTTAAACACTATGTTACCTTATGGTCTTAATGATGATTTCGAGATATGCCACTTTTTATAAGATTTTTTGGAGACATTTTTTAGAGCATTTTTTTAAAGAAGGTACTTTTGAAAGTTTTTTGTAAAAAAAATTTTTGTAGAATATCTTTCAATATAATTTTAAAATAAATATTTTGTATAGATTTACGGATTTTATCCTTTGAAAAGAATAGGTATACTTTCTGCCTTTTTTAGATATGTCTAATATTGATGTTATTTCCAATATTATAGACATAATATACTTAGTGGTGAGAAATCATCATGATGAGAACCATTTAATATATGTTCTATGGTCTGTTCTTGAATGGGGCTAATACCAACGATCTCTTTTTATATGTATTTATCAGTTACTAATAGTTTGCTCTCTTTTTGTTTATAATGCTCAAATGTGAGCATATTGTGTCAATAATAGAAAAGAATATGGACAATAATATGGACATGAACATTGCCAATACTATGCCCTTTAACAAAATGGGGGCTTGAAGTTTGAAGGATTAAGAAAATCGGACAAAGACTGCGCATCACAGGAAACGACATCGAATCCCACGTGACCCGGAAGAAAGATACCATTGAATAGTGAGGTGAATACGGAACTTTCAGATTCCCGGAAGTGACGTCACACGCATGGACGCACGCACATGCGCGCTGACGTCACTGATAAGGGATAAATTATTTCAGCCGGAGGTCCCTACACTCCCCCACAGAAACGTCCGGGATTGGTTGGAATAGAGTTGGTTTCCTCCAATCCGGACAAAAGGTGGGCAATTTAAACAAGAGGGAAGCAGGAAGAGGTTACCAATTGATAAAGCCGAGAGGAATCGGCGAAACGCGTTTTGGACTGATACCAGTGTTATGTATGTATTTTAAGATTTTAACAATTTGTAGAATAAAAGTTTTAATGTTTAACATACACCTGGTACATCTTCTATCCTGCTAAAGAGGGAAGGAGTCATCCCATTAAAAGGACTCACAGGCTATTACACTCAGAGCCAGGTTACAGGCTCTGATCCAGGTGAGAAGCAATCTTCACCTTTATTTGATTTTATACACAATTATCATAAGGATTTCAACACCAGGGCGAGTTTTCCCTGTTTTCTCTTTGCTTTTTTTGAGGAGCATACTGCATTCAAAGTAAAGAATACCCGAATACCTTACATACCCCTAAAAGAAAACAGCTGGGGAGTAAGTGACTATTATTAAGCGCTACGCACTGGCACTGTTGCATATTGTTTATGTATATAGTGAACCAGCAATATAAGTCTATACAGATGGATTTGTCACAATAACCCCCTCTATTTTTACCTTTTTTCCCGGGAAGGGGATATTGCTTCCAATCCCTGGTGGTCCAGTGGTAAATTAACTTAACTGAGCAGCTTCTCCGGCTGGAATTCACCCTTGCAACACTCTGAGTTAGGCCTTGTGAGAGGGACCTTCCGCACCCGGCAGAGCTACAGGCTAGATCTCCTGGGTCTTCCTCTCCTCATCTCAGTGCCTCAGTGATTTGCTGACCAGCCCTTAATGGTACACAGAAGACCTGGCGCTTGGATAGTGCCGGCCGTGCATTTGCTGGCAGGAGAGATCAGAGGATCTCCCCTGCTGGCCTTGGCCCATGGCCATCACAGCCCACAAGGCATTTCAGGTGTCTGATTAAAAGCCACTAGAGGCAGTCTTGGAATTATATTATTGCAATTTCAAAAATTATTTACATTGCAGAACTAAATGGGATTGGGACACTGCATTGAGACTACTTCAATGAGTTGAAGTGGTATGGGGGATTATAGTCCCTGTTTTTTTATTTTGCACTTCAAAATGCATTCAGGTATTGGTTATAGAATTAATTTAACAACTTTTCTATTCAACCTTTTTTTTTGTTATTCCTTTTTTTTTACTGTGCACATAATAACAAACAATCCTGAAGTGCCACATTAGCAGTAGGAAGCATAATCCAACATGGTTATAGATGTGACATTTGAGTTAACAGCACATTTTAAAGTCAAGGATAGTAAGCAGGCATTTAGTCAATGTAGAGGCATGGACTATCTTCTAGTCAGAGCAATTGGGTAGGTTAATACAAACTGTCTATGGTTATGTAGTCATTGACAAACTGTGTCTGAGCCTAATACACTAGACAACTGGGTATAAATTAGTAGTAGAAAAAAGAAAAGAAAAACAAGACCTGAAAGCTCATCTTTGCTAGATAGACTTGGAAGTGCCATAAATGTGAAATGCTATTGCCAATCTCATTCATCCCACTCAGGCTGGTCAGATCCAGGAGTCCACATTTCTGCTAGCCGTATTCTCTCCTCTCCCTGTCAGCAAACCATCTAGGTTCTGCAGAGGGATCCATGGTCTGCGCTGCCTCAGCTCTACATGACCTCAGCCCCTGTTCTCATTGGGAGGTATTGCCCAGTGTCCACTAGTTCCTCCAGGTTGTTTGTCTGGTTTTCAAACCCTTGGGGTTTCCAGACTTTGGACTTCTTTCCATGTAAAAAACAGTTAAAATGTGTATCTTGTAATACCTTTTTATTGGACTACCATCATTTTTTAATGACAAGCTTTCGGGAGAACTTCCCTTTCTCAAGTCTGAAGCATTTCTGAGCAAGACGACACATAGAATTCAAAGTTGAGTTGTGATACAGGGGTTAAAGCGACATGAGTGTAGATAAGACACAGGTTTGTTAGAAAATAGACACTATTTTTGCAGAGGGTCATAAAAATCTTTCTGAAGAGCAGAGTGAGGGGGAAGAGAGGTGTCTATTTTCTAACAAACCTGTGTCTTATCTACACTCATGTTGCTTTAACCCCTGTATCAAACTCAACTTTGAATTCTATGTGTCATCTTGCTCAGAAATGCTTCAGACTTGAGAAAGGGAGGTTCTCCCGAAAGCTTGTCATTAAAAACTTCTGTTAGTCCAATAAAAAAGGTATTACAAGATACACATTTTAACAGTATTTTACATCTACATCACTGGACTAACACGGATACAATCTCTTCTTGAACTTCTTTCCAGAAGGCAATTGGCGGTGTAGAGGTGGCTCCAAGTGGGCCACCAGGAGGCTGCAAGTGGTAAACTTTGAGGTGCGTGTGCAGCATCGGGAAATCATCCGCTTCTCCCTTCCACCAGTACAGCAGTTCCAATAGGCCTCCAGGACAAAACAGGTTGCTGCTCGGCAAAGCTCCACCATCCAGACGTGATAAGCTTCACAAACTGTGGATATCAGTCGTCCTGTGGTTCCAGCCTTCTGGTAGTGGGTTCAATAGTTAAATTTGACAAACTTTTGTTCAGTTCATTGGGAGCTCTAGAGAAACCCATCCGGCCATGTTAGCTGTCGGACCCTGCCCCCACTGTTCAACCTTTTTAAAACACTTCGAAAGTCTAAATTTAAAGTCTATAAAATATCACAATGACATAATTATATGACAGATACTCTTGCAAAACGAGACATATAACATCTCCTGTAGATTTATGAACTATACATTCAATAATGTGAATATGAAAAGCATTTTTAACAAATGTTTTTACACCACACATCATGCATTAAAACTGTGTACAAAAGTTGACTCCTGAAAATCCAGTAATTTCTGCAATCCTTGAGTCCACTCCTGGATCTGTTGTAATATTGTACTTGATCATTCTTGCAGATATGGATTATAGGACTAATTTAACATATAGTTTAGAAGAAAACATTGTTTTATTAATCTTTGAAAAACATCTTGAAAGTCTTTATTCTTCAGGGTGTAAAGAAGAGGATTCAACATGGGAATAAGTATAACATATAAAAGAGCAAAAAACTTGTCCTGCCCTGGAGAATACATAGATGTTGGTCTCATATACAAACTGATAATTGTTCCATAAAATATAATAACGCAAGTTATGTGAGAGCTGCAGGTAGAAAAAGCTTTATGTCGACCACTTGCTGACTGTATGTTCAGGATAGTAGAAATAATAAACACATACGATATCAATGTAAGAATAAATGCACTGGCAGTGATGAGAGCCCCATCAATGTAGGTCCATATCTCAACAGTAAATGTATCACTACAGGTAAGTTTAAGCAATGGAGTTACATCACAGAAAAAGTGGTCAATGTGGTGTGATCGACAATATGAAAAGTTAGCAAACAAAATAGTATGTGCTACAGGCACTAATAAACCCATGACCCACACTGAAAGCACTAGTCGAGCACAGTGCTTTGAACTCATAAATATTGAGTAATGAAGAGGGTGACAGATTGCTACATAGCGATCATAAGCCATGGCTGCCAATAATAAGATTTCTATACCAGCAAAAGATATGAAAAAATACACTTGAGTAAAGCACTCTTGAAAGGAGATGGTCTTACATTGAGTGAAGAGCATGGCCAACAGTTTGGGTAGAATGGTCGAGGTGTATGAGATATCAATGGCTGATAGGTTACACAAGAAGATGTACATGGGTGTGTGTAAACAAGAGTACAAAACTATAGATACAACAATTATAAGATTACTGAAGACAATGATGACATACACCAATACAAATGTTATAAAGAGAGGAAATTGAAGTTGTGGTGAGTCTGAAAAACCTTTCACAGTGAATTCATTTGATGTGGACTCATTTGACATAATGTTTAGTCTCCAAGTCTACAAAGCAAAACACAAAGATGTTTAAACGAACAAGTCATTTCTGTCTCGTTTTCCTATTAAATGTATGTATAGAACTCTCTGTATTTTGTGGTTCTAGTTTTCAAAACATAATATTTTTGGAGTCACTAGAGGTTTTTTTTTTTGTTTTGTTTTACAGTTCTACTTTTTCCTTGTGTTTTTTAAAGTGCAAATTTTTTTGTAAAAAAAAAAAGCCAGACACAAAATATATATAGCAAAACACATGCAGCAATCACTAAATAGAAGTTCAAAATTACCTGACATTAAATGCTTCAATATTTCCACCACAGCACATATTTAAATATATATATTTAAAGATTTGCCATGGTGGAACTATGTATATAATATATTGCCCCCACAGCAAATTTTGTTTGCAATTTCTGAATTTCTTTGCAATGTGAATTTTGTTTTGCTAGCAAACAAATATATAGAAACAGAAAATGTGACGGCAGATAAGAACCATTCGGCCCATCTAATCTGACCAATTTTGTAAATACTTTCATTAGTCCCTGGCCTTATCTTATAGTTAGGATAGCCTTTTGCATATCCCATGCATGCTTAAAGGGACACTCCAGGCACCCAGACCACTTCTGCCCATTGGAGTGATCTGGGTGCCAACTCCCACTACCCTAAACCCTGCAAGTGTAATTATTGCAGTTTTTATGAACTGCAATATTTACCTTGCAGGGTTAAGTCCCCCTCTAGTGGCTGTCTAGTGGCTGTCTACTAGACAGCCACTAGAGGACACTTCCGTGTTATAAAAACGCTGGACGTCCTTACGCTATGTGAGGACCTCCAGCGTCGCCGAAATCCCCATAGGAAAGCATTGAAAGCATTATTCAATGCTTTCCTATGAGGAGGTCTAATTGCCGGGAATGCACATTAGGTCTCCCCCCACCGCCGGCCGCACATGCACAATAGGTCTCCCCCCACCGCCGGCCGCACATGCGCAATCGGTCTCCCCCTCCGGCTGATGGAGGAGTGTAGGCGGAGCCTGACCCAGCGTCGAGGGACATCGGCGCTGGATACAGGTAAGTCACTGAAGGGGTTTTAACTTGGGATGGGAGGTGGGAGGGAGAGGATACCTGCAGTGCCAGGAAAACTGTTTGTTTTCCTGGCACTGGAGAGTCCCTTTAAACTCTTTTACTGTGTTAACCTCTACCACTTCAACTGGAAGGCTATTCCTTGCATCCACTACCCTCTCAGTAAAGTAATACTTCCGGATATTATTTTTAAACCTTTGCCCCTCTAATTTAAGACTATGTCCTCTTGTGGTAGTTTTTCTTCTTTTAAATATAGTCTCCTCCTTTACCGTGTTGATTCCCTTTATGTATTTAAATGTTTCTATCATATCCTCCCTGTCTAGTCTTTCCTCCAAGCTATACATGTTAAGATCCTTTAACTAGAGTTGAGCGAACCCAGACTGTAAAGTTCGGGTTCACACCACACATTAAGTTTTTTGGACCCCGGACCCGAACACGGACATAACACTGTATGTTCGGGTTGGAGTTCGGTGTTCGGCGATTTAATGGCGCGTTTTGAAAGGCTGAAGGGCAGCCAATCAACAAGTGTTTGACTTGTGTGCCCTCAGAAGCCATCACAGTCTCTGAAGTCTTATTAGTGTAGGGAGAGGATGCTGCCTCTGTGAGGGACCGCTTAGGAAAGAATTCTGCAAACTAGTACATTAATGGGGTGCACTTCATATCTGAGAGTCAAATAGAAGCGTCAAATAGTGCACTTACTGCGCAGTTGTAAACATTCCAATTATTTTGGTGCTAAACTGATAAATAGTACATTTTGGGGCCTACTCTTCATATCGAAGAGTCAAATAGAAGCGTCTAATAGTGCGCTTACAGCGCAGTTGTAAACATTCTTATTGTTTTGGTGCCAAATAGTACATTTTGGGGGTGCACTTCATATCTGAGAGTCAAATCGAAGCGTCAAATAGTGCACTTACTGCGCAGTTGTAAACATTCCAATTATTTTGCTGCTAAACTGCTAAATAGTACATTTGCGGCTTGCACTTCATATCTAAGAGTCAAATAGAAGCTTCAAATACTGCGGTTACAGTGCAATTGTAAACATTCTAATTGTTTTGGTGCTAAACTGTGAAATAGTACATTTGCGGCCTGCGGTGCATTTCTTGCAGTCCATTAAAATAAAAAATTGTTGACTATTGGCGGTTACATTGTCGCCTGACATAAACCATCTGTTAGTTTGGTCGGTGAATGCAAAGAATGAGGAGAGCATCAAATAAGGGACATGGCGCTGGTCGTGGTGCTGCTGGTGTTGGTGGAGCTCCTGTTGCAAGGAGAGGACGTGGTCGATCTGTGCCAGCTACACGCACAAGTGAAACACCTTCCTCAGGTAAGAGTAGGTGAAAGAACCTTCAGCGTTATTTGGTTGGCCTGAATGCCGCTCTACAAATGGTGAGGCCAGAACAAGTACAGGTGATAGGTGGATAGGTGGATAGGTGGCACAGGAGGAAGAGGAGGAGAAAGAGGGGTAATTTCCATGGTTATCAGGCCAGTCATTCACAAGTGGCTTGGAGGGTGGGCTCCTGCACCAGCATAGGCCAGGTACACAATTGTCAAGCCACCCTGTACCTTGTGCACCCTGTACTGGCCTCACTCAGCTATTGTTTTACTTAAGTGCACTTATTCTTTGTTTTCTTTTTTTTATATGTCCCAATATTTTGGGGGCTATCCCAATTAAAATAATATATATATATATATATATATATATATATATATATATATATATATATATATATATATATATATATATATATATATAAACAGTGTTGGCTACCTCCTCCACCGCCGCTTCCACCTACATCGCCGCAGTCACCACCTCCTCAACCTATGGGTCACTTAGTATAAACTATGTACACAATAGCAGAGGCTTGTGAAGGCCTTTTCTCCATGTATCAGCAGTTGAGCTCAGTTTGAACAATGAAAGAGATTACCCTGCACTCCAACCCTCTCTCAAATTGATAATTCTGGTGATCCTCCTGACAGCCATGCTTTTGATTTATGTTCTTCCAAAGCTAAAATCAAAGATTCCATCTAGTGCTATTTTAGGGCTCAACTGTATTTTTAATTTCTATGTATTTTATGTTATTTTAAGTGTTTACTCTATCCACATTTGTTTGCAGGGCACTTGCCCTACTCTTTCTAACATTTACTTCCTTTTGCAGCCCTCTAGCCATTTCTAGGACATTTTTAGAGGCATTTTAGTGCCCAAATGTTCGGGCCACCATTGACTTCAATGGGGTTCAGGTTCGGGGTCAAGCTCAGGTCAAGTTCAAGCCCAAACTCAAACTTTTTGCTGAAGTTCGGCCGAACTCGGTGAACCCGAACATCAAGGTGTCTGCTCAACTCTAGTGGAGATGTCTTCAGTTTTGTTTTCTTCAAAGAAACAATTGGTCATCCTATTTACATAATCCTTACCCTTTTCTGATATTAATAAACTATTGTCAATTTTCCAATCTGGTCTAACAAATATTTGTTGTCTATCCCTGTTTTCCATTAAGACTCCATTATGATCTGTCCATGTTAATTATTTGATATATTTTTTTTTCAATTTGCTGTATAAGAGATGATCTTCCTAGAAAAAAAATCTGTTTGTGAATATGAATAATGGACCCATGAGAAGTGTGTAAAATCTTCCTAATCTGGGTGCATAGTTTTCCATAGATCATATAAATTATATTCTCCCAAAAGTGACTGAACATTTTTTGTTTGATTTAAGTTCAATAGACTTTTTCTTTACCCCTAAATATTTCTTAGCTTTTTTTTTTTGTCCAATATCATATTAAGATCTCCAGCTATTATCAGCAAACCTTGTGTAAATTTCTCCAGTTTAACACATACCTTCTTGAGGAGACCAACTGGGCCTTTATTAGGTGCATATACGTTAAATAATGTATATTATATCTAATTTATTTTACAGATCAATAAAATATATCTGGCTTCATAATCTATCTCTTGATAGATATTTTCAAAATTTATATGATCAGAGATTAGAATTGCCGCTCCTTTTTTTTTTTCTCTTTCACTAAAGAAGAATTTATAATATTAGAGTAACCCTTTAATGAGGTATTTTTTTATACTTTCTTTGGTCCAGTGGGTCTCCTGCAAGAATGCCACATCTACATGTTATTTTAAAAAAACAAAAACAAACTACCAATACTACTTTGCACACAGAACAGAGTACGTACATCGTAAGTCAACCCTGGGTGTGAGGTTTAAGTGACTATGAGAGGCAGGTTTATTGATTTCATTTTTATGTGCTATATTGTCTACTGTTAGTATATTTAATTTAAGATTTAAGACCTGATGCTTGAATTTTGTCCAATTTCCTACAGAAATGCTATATAATGAATACTATCTTCTCTTGATCCAGGAGACTTCTACATTATAAATAATCCAAACAAAAAAAGTTAAATATTATATATAATATGTACTATATAATTTAATATACTGTTGCTTCCACACCTATTTTATTGCTTACAGTAAGTTACAATATTTTATTTTGTTAGAATATTGATATTTTTGAACCTTTCTACATTTATTTAATTTGACTGTACGTTTCTGGTGTTTTGAGTCATTTAATGTGTTCATTTTACTCTAATTTATGATGTTTTGTTGGGAATCTCCTGGTTAGATTCACACAGTAATATGCTCACAGCAGGGAACTTAACACATTCACCTTCCTTTTCCTCATCAGGCAGCGAGGCAGCTTAAAAGTCTGAATGAGATTTCTGATTACTAGATTAATATTTTTTTAAATCTTATTACTATTACAGCCTTAATTCTGCGAGCCATGTTTCAAATCACAATACTGAAGAGACTCCATAGGGCTCTGTGTAATAGCCTATTTTTAACCTAATTGTAGACATTTTGCAATTTAGTAAATCTGGCCAAGATTTTACAATTGCATTGTCACAGTAAACAACTATGTGGCTTCTGGATCTGGGTTGCCAACCAAATCTGATTATGCAACTTGTTAGAGGATCCCTGCATATCTATTCCTATAGTAGTTACAATAATTCCTATATTAGTTACAATAAGTAAAATGTACTCAGTCAGTACTTACATATAGTGAATGTATCTCCATAATGCTTAATAAAGTATGTTGTTTAAACTCTCGGTATAAAGGTTCTGCAGATGATTCTGAGAGCTTTTATTCTGCACTTTTAAGCATAGTGTGTGCACATGGGTAATAGTTTGCACTTTATATAGGGAGCATTTAGGGTATAATAACATTAATACTGTAACATGAGGCAACCTGCTCCACTGTGTGCATGTGTCCCTGTGTGCATGTTTTCTGCTGGGAATAGGGAGCACTTAATGTAAAAATCTATATGTGTCAAAAAATGAAAAAAGCTGCGCTGTGCCTTTACCACCTTAATGTAAAGTGAAAATGCAAACCCCTATTTGTGCAAAAATTGCAATTACTTAACCCCTTAAGGACACAGCTTCAGAAGCTTGTCTTACGCAGAAGCTTGTCTTACGCTTAATGACACAAGCAATTTTTGCATTTTCTTGCTTAAATGTTTTACATTTTCTTAACTTTTTTACACTTTTACATTTTTTTCTAAACTTTTCTTTTACCGTTAACCCCTAACTAGCAGTAAGCAGCACTAACAGTAAATTCCCCATTTTCCCATAACTCCCACCCACCCCAGCTAGCAAAATATATAATTATAAAATATTTAAATGAATTAATTAAATAAATTGAACCCCTGAGGGTTAAAAAAATAAGTAAAAGTTAATCCTCAGGGGTTAAAAAAAATTAGATCACAGTATAATACTGCGATCTGTATGTTGATCACTGTAGGCAGTGATCAACTGGCAGGAAAGGGGTTAATTTTTATTTAGACTGGGTAAAGGGGGGTGGTATTTTTTTTTTTTACTTAAACGTTACTAAAACAGTTAAAACATTTTTTTTTACCTTTTTAAAGCTTATTTTAAAAAAAATTTAACGTTAACCCCTAGTTAGCCTAACACCAAATTCCCCTATTCCCCACTAACTTCCACCCATCTCAGCTAGCTAAATATATATATAACCCCTGAGGGTTAAAAAAAATAATAATTAACCCGCAGGGGTTAAAAAAAAAAATCAGATGACATTAAAATGTATACCCTGCCGATTGATCACTGTAGTCAGTGATCAATTGACAGGGAAGGGGTTAATTTTATTAAAACAGGGGAAAGGGGGGATGGCATTTAACTTTAATTTTTTTTTTTTACACAGGGGGCAGGATCAGTGAAGATCCGTCTCCCTGCACTTCACACAGAACCCGGACGTGCAGGGAGGCGGAAGGTCAGTATTTGGAGCACATGTGCTCGCTCTGACATGCTGTCAGAGCGAGCACCGGTGCTGGGGCAGCCCGATCGGGTGCTCCTGGCAGACCAGAGCACCGTTAACCCCGCGATCGCCGCAATTGCGGCGATCTGGGGTTAACTTTAGTAAATGACGGACATTTTCCGTCAACGGTCCTTAACTGAAGGACAAGGTTGACGGAAAATTTCCATCACCGGTCGGGAAGGAGTTAATAAAGTGCAAAATACTCTTGTTTACAACACTCTCTAAGTGTTTGTGCCAAAATATATAAAGGAGTAAAGTGCAAAATGCAGTAGAAGAAAAGGTGCAAAAATACACTTTAAAAACCTTCACAACTTACAAAATGATGTTTTCCTCAGACCATTCAAAAAAGGTTTCATATAATGTATTTAGGTGTCCATACATTTGCATAAAACAAAGAGGAAAGGGAAGAGAAAAAGGCCCTTGTTTGATCCTTTCAATTTGGCCAAAATCTCGCAGGTGGGCTTCAGATTCTGCTTGATGCTTCCAGGAGGCGGGGTTAATGACCACTTGCGTGCATAGTGACGTCGGTAGCGTAATGATGCGTAATGACGTCTTCCTCAGCTCTACTTTCTCATTGCCCGCATTTTACCTATAAGTCCACCCTGTTTGGGCAGATACTAGTTCAGTCCGTATTTTATTAGTATTATTCATAATCATTTTATGAATAAACTCTTAAACTTGTACCCACTATTTTAACTCTTATAGACCTTTTAACCCCTTAAGGACACATGACATGTGTGACATGTCATGATTCCCTTTTATTACAGAAGTTTGGTCCTTAAGGGGTTAATAATATTCTTAATGTGTGTCCCTTTAAATATGTAATGTGTTTTATAGCATTTGGTTTTTATTATTTATTTTACATTTTTTTAATTTATAGTTATCTTTCATAGGAATCTGGTCTTTATTTACTATTTATTTTTGGTCAATTATAATTTTTTTTCTTTTGTTTGTGTTTTACTAATACTTTTAGTTCCTGCCTGGGGAACTTCATTTCCCTGCATGCTTTTATATCTTATTCTTATTGCTGTGGGCATCTAATAGATGAAACCTGGATGGTTTGCCTGTCCTCTGATTAATAATCACCACCTCTTTTCCACCAGGAGCACTGCACTGTGTCTCTTCTTAATTACTGTTTTGGGTTGCTTAGGCATCGCGGTTCGTGGCGACACGTGGTGCGGACTGCGGCACCATATTTACACACCTAACAGGTGTACCTTCTTTCGGGCACCCATGTGTCTAATAAATCCCTCATTTTAGATTCATTTTTAGCCTCCCCCTTCCCTGTCCTGGGTAGACCCAGGTACATAGGTTTTTTTCAGGTTTCTCCTCTAGCTGTCCGACGGCCGCCATCTTGGTACACCGCAGCGGCCATCTTGGAACCCCTTTAAAGAGAGATTTTCTCTTTCAATATACTCTTTTGCCAATATTCATTATTTTAAATATATTAATAGTATTTGGACATTTATTTTCATGTTTTATTTCTATATTGTTCTTATTTCATGTTTTAAGGTTAATGTCCAGGTCACATGATCAGTGACATCATCTGACCATTTTATTTGAATTTTACAGCTATTTAAAGAGTGAAGGTCCCTTCCTGTAACACTTTGAAAAAGCCTTCTGTAAAGGTGAAACGTGTTAGTGTGTTACTTATATACTTTTTATTTCATTTTACAATAAAATTAGTTTGTATTTTACATTTGGACCTTTATTGAACATATTGGAGAAGCTGCATCTCACATTCCTGGGTGGGGGACAAACCACCTATGCTGTTAAGGATTGAGCAATTCATATCTGCTCATCCATTGTGAGTAAATCTCCTTTCTTATTTTATTTGTTTTATAAAAACCGAGAGCACGATTTGTGTTTTTTATACTCTTCACATATCAGTGGAGCATCATCCTGGATATACAATGTGGCTTATTGGCATAAAGACACGATACCAGAGGGGAACAGGACCATCTATACATCCACAGATGGGGATTATACCATCCATACGCTATGATCTGGAGCTGATCAATAGCTCCAGAAAAGTGTGAGTGCAATACTTCTTTATTTTTTGCCTCTACTCTTTCTAGACATACTACACTATTTTTGCATTCCTGTCCCATTTAGTTGTTTTCTTTTATATTGCTCCATTGGATTCTACACAAGGATTTTATCTGTAAAGTGCTGTTTCCCTACTGTAATGGTATCAATTAATTAATGACTTTACATCATAAATAAAGCATATTTAGTGTAATGCTTTGGAGGCACCACTAGGGGCAGTGTGTAGGAAGACATGTGCTTCTGGCAGTGACATCACAGGCCAGCCTACTTACACTGAATAAAAACCAGATGTAGGAGAAACTCTGTCTCTTTTTGCCTGTACCTGACTGGACCTAAGATGTAGTACCAGCTCTGACAACCCCAGCCAAAGGGCTGGGGCCTTGTAAGTAATATAAATTAGCAATTGTAATAGCCTTTTGTAAAACGTGTGGCAACCTTTTGTAGTTTTGTATTGTGTAATTATTATGGTAAATTGACATTCTGCTAGCATGTGTTTAATTGTTATTATGGTAAATTGACATTCTGCTAGCATGTGTTTAATTGTTATTATAATTATATTAAATATACATTTAATACTACAATGTTTTGTGTATTTCCTATTATATATTCAACCATAATACCGAACTCTAAAAAATATTAATGTTGTTATTTGTTGCTTAATTATTATATATTAATTATTAAATTAATATTCATATTTAAGTCACAACTTTAACACCTACATTCTCCGCCCTATTTGCATCAACAACCAGAAAGAAGAGACTCTAGTTTGGGAAGGTTTAGCTGCTGACAGGGCCGGTGCAAATAATTTTGGGTACATAGGCGAAGATGCATTTTTCCGCCCCCCCAAAAACATCTTCACCTGTGTGCCTCTTAACCTCCCTTTTGTGTTTCTTATCCCGTCTTTTAAATATCTGACTCCCTTTAGTGTATTTTATCTCCTATTTTTGCCTTTGTGTGTCTCCTATCTCTCCTCTTTGTATGACTCTTACATCCTCCCACATTTTGTGTGTCTTACTCCTCCCAGCCCCTTTGTGTGACTCCTTTTGTCCCAGTCCCTTTATGTCTTTTACTCTTCCCAGCTCCTTTGTGTGTGGCTCTTTCTTTCTCAAGCCCCGCTGTGTGTTTCTTTCACATCCAGCCCCTCTCCCCGTCCCTTAATGGTCCCCTCCCTTCTCTGACCCTTACTGTTCCTCTCCCCTCTCTCCTCCTTTCCCTGTCCCTCAGTGTTCCTTTCTCTACCCCCCTCTTTTCCCTGTCCCTTAGTGTTCCTCTCCCCTCCCCCCCTGTTCCCTGTCGCTTAGTGTTCCTCTCCCCCCTCCCTCCTTTTCCTGTACCTTAGGGTATCTCTCCCCTCCTCTCCCTGTCCTTTGGTGCACCACCCACCCTCATAGTGGTCCCCTCCCCTTCCTGGTGTGCCTCCTACCTTTCTTGTAGCGTGGCTGAGCGGAGCGAATCCCGGTACAGGGAGCTTTTCCTATCAGTCCTGCCAGGTACAGGAAACAGAAGTTCCTGTACCACGGTACACTCCACTTGGCCACGCTACAGTCAGGGGTGTATAAACACTGACAGTCACACACACTCAATGACAAACACACAGACTCACTTGTCTGACACACTCATTCATTGACAGACACTCACACGCACACTGACAGACACACAAACACTGACAGACTCATTGACAAACACACACTGACAGACACACACACACTCACATGCCCACACATCCACACACACACACACAGAAGGTTTCATCTATCCAGGTTTCATCTATTAGATGCCCACAGCAATAAGAATAAGATATAAAAGCATGCAGGGAAATGAAGTTCCCCAGGCAGGAACTAAAAGTATTAGTAAAACACAAACAAAAGAAAAAAAATTATAATTGACCAAAAATAAATAGTAAATAAAGACCAGATTCCTATGAAAGATAACTATAAATTAAAAAAATGTAAAATAAATAATAAAAACCAAATGCTATAAAACACATTACATATTTAAAGGGACACACATTAAGAATATTATTAACCCCTTAAGGACCAAACTTCTGTAATAAAAGGGAATCATGACATGTCACACATGTCATGTGTCCTTAAGGGGTTAAAAGGTCTATAAGAGTTAAAATAGTGGGTACAAGTTTAAGAGTTTATTCATAAAATGATTATGAATAATACTAATAAAATACGGACTGAACTAGTATCTGCCCAAACAGGGTGGACTTATAGGTAAAATGCGGGCAATGAGAAAGTAGAGCTGAGGAAGACGTCATTCCTGGTGTGCCTCCTACCTTTCTTGTAGCGTGGCTGAGCGGAGCGAATCCCGGTACAGGGAGCTTTTCCTATCAGTCCTGCCAGGTACAGGAAACAGAAGTTCCTGTACCACGGTACACTCCACTTGGCCACGCTACAGTCAGGGGTGTATAAACACTGACAGTCACACACACTCAATGACAAACACACAGACTCACTTGTCTGACACACTCATTCATTGACAGACACTCACACGCACACTGACAGACACACAAACACTGACAGACTCATTGACAAACACACACTGACAGACACACACACACTCACATGCCCACACATCCACACACACACACACAAACTCACAGACACACATACTCACATGCACTGACAGACACACATACTCACATGCACACACACACACACACACACACACACACACACTGACAGACACTCACTCACACACACACACTGACAGACACACATACTCACATACACACACACAAACTCACAGACACATATACTCACACACACACTGACAGACTCACCCACACACACACTGACAGACACACATACTCACATGCACACACACACACACACACACACAGAGACACACATACTCACACACACACACTGACAGACACACTCACATGCACACACACACACTCACAGTAATTAATAATCTAAATGTAATTTAAATTTCCCACCCAGCCTCTCTAAGCCTCCATAAGGTGACCTGACAGGAGGGAGAGCTTCCCTCCTGCCGGTCACTGGAATTTTGCGCCCCCAGAGCCGGTGCGCCCTAAGGCGGCCGCCTGTGCCACCTTATGGACGCGCCGGCCCTGGCTGCTGAACATACAAGGAACAAGTACCAGAATCTAGTTTGTTGCTATAATCTGAGTTAGGTCCTGCATACTCTACATGGTGATGCTGGACATTCCTCTTATAGATGTGTTGATGTAGTGCATCTCTATGAAGGGATAAGGATTAGCACAGTAAAACATTTTGCTATACATTCACGCTAGCCTTCCAATTCTTTCCTGTGGGGAAGCATTGGATTGGCTGAGATCATCAAGATTGCTGATTTCAGCAATGGAAACGAGGCTGGCTATTGAGAGAGCACCGTGACAATGGAGTAAAGGTAAGTAAATGTACTTATTTACTTTACTCTGGAGCCTTCATCAAATTTACTTTGTGATTAGCATTAATAAGCCTTTTCTAAGCACCCATCACTGGAATTGAAAAAAAAAAACCTGATGACAGAATCTCTGCTTTTTGTCAAGTTTTGTTTCCCTCCCTGAACAGAAGCAGGGAAGATTATAGAGACTGTCTGCTTCCAACACTCTCTACCCCAAGGTACATGTATTTAGCTGATATATTCATAAAGTTACAATAAAAAATCCAAAGCTATAATAACTTTCCAGAATTGTTTTCTTATCTAATACAGTAAGTTGCACCTTACCTATGTTGTTATATAGTTAAATAGAGCTCAGTGGCATAGATTCCTGAAAAAAAATAAAGTCACTGAGCAGAAGCATTGATTGTTGAAGAAATAAAAAGGTAAATATCCTGATTTCCAATACTTACTGAAGACTCACACTCCTGTGAGAATCACACATTGACAGAGTCAATTATCCCAAGGCCAGTCAATAAACAGTAAAACAGGTTAAATAAAGTACATGATTAGCACATTTTTGTCATTTATTCATTATTATTATTATTAGCATTTATATAGTGCCAATCTATTGAGCAGTGCATTGCAATATTATAAAAGGAGGGTGGGGGGATTTACAAGTAAATAAGACAATTGCAAAATAGAACAATAGGTTGATGAGTATTCTGCTCAAACAAGCTTACAATCAAGAGGATGTGGATTATAAAAACAAAATAAGAATGCCACAAAGGGAGATAGCAACCAAACAATAAGATGGGGTAGAAGCAGAAAGCAGAACTAGAGGTAAGAGTGGAGTGTGGCTTATTAGGAGAGACCAAGAGATGATTGAAGACTAGAGTAGAGTCTGAAGGGGGTAGACAGGCTGTTCCAAAGGTAAGGAGCCATCCACTCTAAGTCCTGCAGGAGTGAGTTAGCAGTAAGGGTACGAACAGTGGACAGGAGAAGGCCACTGGCAGAGTGGAGAGACCAAGTACCTATGAATTAGGGAAGAAATATAACAGAAGCTAGAGTTGTTTAGAGCTTTATGGGTAAGAGTTAGTATTTTGAATTGACTCATTTGAGATACAGGACGCTAATGTAATTATTTACAGAATGTTGAGGAGTAAGAGGAGCGACATGAGAGAGAAATCAGCCTGACGGCAGCATTCATTGCAAACTGCAGCATGGCAGTATGGTTTCTGGGGAGACCTATTAGGAGAGAGTTACAGTAATCAATGAGAGAAATTACTAGACCATGAACAAGCTCCTTAGCAGCATCTTAAGAAAGGGTTTTTAACAACAGACTGGACGTGAGGTGCAAAGAGCGTACAGAATCAAAGATAATACTAAGACAGCCAGCTTGCAAGGGCTGGTTGATGCAGAACTTGCACAGAGAGCAAAAAAAGAGATTCAATACTATGAGAAGGAAAAATAATTGTAGAGATGTGATGGCCATGTGAGGCGCACACGCTGTTCGAGCCGCCAGAAGCCGATCAAGCCGACACAGATGTGCAACAGGGGGTGCCAGGACACCTAAAATAACAGAGGACCTTGGAAGGACCCTTGACCCCGGAAAGGCTGCAAGAAACACAATGGAAATCTGATATGCCAGGGAAGAATTCCCGTGCAGCTGTGGCCACGGCTGTAGTCCAAGGAACAAATTTACCTGGAGGTACTTATGTCCCCTCCACTGCACACATTGCTGCTGCCATTGCACCTCAGGTTGGTGCTGAAAACTTTCTGACAGCTTCAAATCCTCATTTGAAGTCCCCTATTATGAGGTTCATATGTGGGAACACGTGTGGGAGAACTGGGGTAGGTCAATATTGTGCAGAACAGGGGGGTAAGGGGATCTCACAATAATAATAATACTCCCCTGGAGAGCTCACAGGGCAGTCAAGAAAGTCCCCCTGAGAACCCCACAATAGCAGATATACCCCTGGAGGAGGCAGGAGTCTGTGCCCTGTTGCTTCAATTACCATCTAGAACATATAGGGAAAATATGATGGGGAAACTAGAGGCAAGCTTCCCTGATAAGATACAATCCCTCCATAATGATCTTACCTTTTGTGTCACTTTACCCTACTCCCTCTAGCATGTAAGCTCATTGAGCAGGGCCCTCAACCACACTGTTTCTGTGCGTCAAACTTGTCTGGTTACAATTACATGTTTGTTAGTCCACCCATTGTAAAGCACTATGGAATCTGTTGGCGCTAAATAAATATAATAATAATAATAATAATAATAATAATAATAATAATAATACAGAGTTCAGACCCTGGAAGAGGAGGGTGAAGAAATGGCCACAAGATATGGAGCATCACACTGAAGTCTCGTAATGAAGCTCTTATGTACTTACATAAGAAAATAGATGATCTAGAGAACAAGGGAATGAGAAATAATCTTAGAGTAAGAGGAATCCCTGAACCATCTGGGAGAGAAAAAAAGATACTGCAACGCTTATTCAATCAGATTTTAAAGTGCCCGACTGAGAATTCAATTAAATTTGATAGGGTAGATTATCTTGACACAGAAATTTATCTCTAGCAAATCCACGTGATGTTATATGTTGTTTTCATAATTTTTCCCAGAAAGAAAATATTTTTCGATTGACAAGATCACAAAAAGATTGGGTATTTGAGGACTTTTCTGTAAAAAATGTCCAAGTTATTTCTTAAACAACTTTACGAGCACGTAGAGCATTAAGACCAATCCCTACAATGCTCAACGAAAGAAATATACGATATAGGGGGACCTTTCCCTTTAGTCTAACTGTGGCCCATCAAAGCATTTCAGCGACAATTGTATCACCTTCAGATGTCCATCTCTTCCAACGGACTCTAGAATTACCAATAACAGAAATTGATGACTGAACAGGCTTAGGTCATTCTGGAAATTGAATAACAGTATCACAGAAGAGCAAAGAGTTAATAGGAAGAGGGGAAACCAGTTATTGATATTAATCTTAAATGTTAATTCTAAAAGAAGGATTGTGCTTATATTTCTTTTTCTCTTTCAGCTTGCTTGTATGATCTTCCTCAATGCCTTTTTGTTGAGTTTTTCTCATTTTGATTCTCGGGTCCTCCTTCCCTCACTTTTTTCCCCACACATTTTAAGTGGAGGGGTAGGGAGAGGAGGATCGAGTGTAGAATAGTTAATTGCCTATTTTTATTTTTTTTTACTTTGAGACCTTGATATTGGAGAATACACCATGGATTAGCAAAGCATTCATTGTATCTATGTAGCATTGCTTTCTGTTTAGCTGTTATCTTTTATTTTTGTATTATTATTACAAGGCTCAGTTGGTTATCTAATCTCTACTAAATGCCACTAAACCCTCGAGAGGTGCTCAGATTTTCTTGCAGGCCCTTTTTTGCTCCTGACAAGTCTTGCACCATCTCAAATCAAATTTTTCCCATCCTTTTTGTTTTTTTGTGTTTTTTTCTTGTTGTTTAGTAAGTGTATTGCATACAGTAATAATGTTTTTCTTGAAACTCAACTAAATGAGTTTCCACTAGGTTTGGATATGATGAGGTTGCAGCATGTTGGTGGAGATTATCAGTTTTTAGTTTTTTCGATTTCTTTTATTTCGTTATATAAATGACACAATTTAAAATTATGACATTGAATGTTTAAGGGCTGAATACCCCAGAAAAACATATATATTTTTTTGCGAATGAGATACACAAAAGCTCTGCTGAGGTGTGCTTTATCCAAGAAACACACTTCAGGGGAGATTTTATAGCAATTATTACGGAGGGATATCAAGAGGACTGGCATTTCTTTTTTCAAATAAGATTGTTTTTAATTTGATTGGTTCAGTCACAGACCCTCAGGGTAGGTTTGTTTTTGTTAAGGGCACAATTAATAATGCAAAATTTACGTTTGCCAATGTTTATGCTCCCAATGGAGAAGTAACATTTATTAGGCGCACTCTGAATAAATTAGAATATTTTATAGAAGGTATTTTGGTGATAGGAGGGGATTGGAATATAGTATTAGATCAATCACTAGATAGTACATTTAAGGGGAAGGATTCTCTTAAGCATCAGAGAGCCCTACTACAAAGACCTTACATGCCCACCAGTTGGTAGATAGTTGGCGAACTGTCAACCCGACTGAGAGAGATTATACTTTATAACCATCTTTATTTGACTCAAAATGTGTCCATTGTGAGCATTTCATGGTCGGACCATGCCTTCATTTATTTAACTCTAAGACTCCCAGGTAATAATTTCCCAAAATCAAGATGACGCCTGAATGAGTCATTATTAGAAGATCAAAGAGTACAGGATGAATTAAAAAAAATATAGTTTCTTACTTTGATGATAATAAATCAACTGATATTCAGGATTTTTGGATCTGGGAAGTACATAAGTGTGTACTTAGAAGGACTTTAATTAAGTGGGGAACGCGTATAAAAAAAAAAAGGAGCCCATGGTTAATATAGTGGCATTAACTCATAAAATAGAAACGGAAAAGTTGGCCTAAAAGTTAAACCCATCTTTTGAGATTTATGAACGCTTAGTAGCATATAGAATGGAGCTGAAAAGTTTGCTTAATTTACAGGTACAGCGATTCAGCTCACACGATTCAGCTCACACGTAAATCTTTTTAATCACATGGTAATAAGTGTGGAAAGTCTTTAGCAAGGGCCCTGAAAAATAGGCTCCAGCCTTCATATATAGCAAAAATCTAAGATGAAATGGGGAATCAACATTCAACAACAGAATCAATTGTGCAGGCATTTTATTTATACTATAAGGCGTTGTACAACCTTCCTAGACCATTGGGTTCTATACTTACATTTATTAGCTCAAATATAATAGAGAAAATATCGTCTAAATCGTTGGAATCTTTAGATGCCCCTATTACTGGTATAAAGTTTGAAAGGGAAATTAGGAAAGAGCCCAGGCCCAGATGTTCTTACGATTTGTTATTATAAGTTGTTACAGACTTATTTAGTGAAATATTTTTAAAGACCTTTAAGTCAATTACTCCTGGGATAACACTTCCTCCACCAATGTTACAAACCTAGATGACACTTATTCCAAAACCAGGAAAAGACCCTCTCTTGTGTGCGAGTTATAGACCAATTTCTCTGATAAATATGGATTTAAAACTATGTGAAAATATTGGTGCTCCGTCTTAAACCCCTTTTGCATGGACTGGTCCACCCTGATCAGGCAGGCTTTGTGCCATGAAGAGAAGCACACGATAATACTACTAAAATATTAAGTGTCATACATGGTGCAAAATCTTCCAAGAAATCTGTAGTGCTTCTGGCCATAGATGCAGATAAAGCCTTTGACAGGGTGGACTGGTCTTATCTATTCACTGTATTAGAGGTACAGGGGTTTGGGTGCAGATTCAGACAGTGGGTTGAGGCTCTTAATAATGGTACTACTTGCAGTGTAAAAGTAAATGGACAGTTTTCATTTTTTTCTCTATTGGAAATGGATCAAGGCAGAGATGCCATCTATCCCTCCTTCTTTTTGTTTTAGCCATGGAACCCTTTTTTACAAGCTATTAGGAAAAATCTATTATTTATTACAAGGAGGAGAACTGAAGGTCTCTGCCTTTGCAGATGACATTCTGCTCTCGTTAAGAGATCCTATACAAACTGTGACGCAAGTAAATATTGAAATAGAAAAGTTTAGAACAATATCTCACTTTAAGGTAAACAAACTTTACCTTTATTTTATAGTCTAACTCCCTCGCAGATTTTACTTGGGTGGCATAATGTCTTTACTGATGTAAATCAACAAAAACTATTGTGGTTTCTAGTTAACAAGGATAATGCATTAATCCCAATTTTTTGGAAAGAAACTACTATACCGACAGTAGAAAATTGGGTGGACCGGGTAGAAAATACCAGAGTAATGGAGGAACTACACTGGGGAGCAGAAAATAATAAGGAAAAATATTTCAAAATATGGAAAAATCATTGGCTAATGAAACGAGAGTCATATGATATATAGTCTTTTGGAAAGTCATAAATAACTTACAAACTATCTAATCCACTCCCAACCTTCCACTGTCAAAGTGGTCAATCAAACCCTGCACCTTCCCTTAGATGTAGCATATGCCTTTAAAAAATATTTTGTTGGATGCTCCACCACCTTGATTGCCAAGCTAATAAATTAAACTCATCCTGAAATTACAAGTGTCAATCAAGCCACTAAATTTGCAAAGAACCAATATAGACAAGTTCAATATTAGACCTGTGCCTATTAAGAAACACTTTAATAATCTAAAAATGAAAAAACAGTCTGGACCTGATCCAATCCCAGCAATGCTGTTGAAACTTATTGCGCCAGCAATTGCTAAACATGTCACAAACCTAATTAACAAATCCTTGGTGTCTGGGTACATACCCAAACTTTGGAAGACTGTGCGAGTAGTGCCTATCCATAAAAGTGGTGACATTACTTTGGTTTCTAATTATCGTCCAATATCATTGCTCCTAGTTATGTCAAAAATATTAGAAAAATCCATCCATACGCAACTATGTGAGTATTACAACAAATCTAAGTATCTGACCCCTGATCAATCAGGTTTTCGCCCAAATCACTCCACTAAAGCTGTCAGCAATGACATCCAAACTGGCATGGAACAAGGAGACCTAACTGGAGTTGTTTTCCTTGATTCTGCAAAGGCCTTTGACACAGTCTGAAGAGCCAGGGTGGCGAAACGTACGTCAGGGGATCTCACCTGGCGTTATCCAGCACACTGCATCATCAGTGTCACATTCTATCCCTGCCAAGATTTTCTAACAGGGTTAGACACACGGCAACACTGACTCATCTGCTCTATCTAGAAGCAAGTTCAGCTAAATTTCTCTCTAGCCTGTTTTGGCTTTCTGCTGGGAGGTTGGGACTTTATACCACTGCACTAGCGATCAGGAGAAATCAGGCTTTTTGCTAAGGGGTGCCCTCGAAGGCACGACTTGCTAAGGTCACTAGTGACAGGCAGTCTCCTTTACTATACACCATATTATCTGCAGTTTTCTCTCCCCCTCCCCTTTTGAGTATCAGTTTTGTATTTGAGCTTTTCAGGAGCTCAGTCTTCCTTTCACGCTTTACCAGTATTAGCGATTTAAATACTGCAAATTTACCGGTCTCTCTCAGAACCTTGGTTTAGCAGTCTGAGAATCTGCCAAAAGTTGTTTGGTCAATTTGGCTAATATACCGACTCAGCTACTTACTACCTAAACGTCTGTATATATGCGCATTATAAACGGCAAGCTTATTTCATTACAGACCGCTTGCACGACGCTCTACAAAATATCTGACAAAAGTGTTTTGGTTAAACTGTCAATTATACCCATACAGCTACTTTACCGCTATAATGTCTCTAAATAGTGTTTTGAAAACGGCAAGCTCATCTATTTAATGAGCATACCGCTTGAACAGATGCTCTGCTATATATACTCAGTAGCAGGAATTTAGTTAGCAGCTTACACCGCTGTATACACTTTGGTGGCTTTGTATCATTAACAGTATAACCCCTTCGACTTTGTAAGTCACAGTGGCTCACTGTTTTGTTCCACTGTCTCCTGGTGTTGCCACATTTTTTATATATATATATATATATATTTATATTTGTGTTTTGGTGGGTCACTATACCAACCGCTACTTTTATTTTTAGTTATAATTAAAAGCTAAGTTTTATTGTTGGGAATTAACTACCCACTTTTTCCCACTTTAGTTTCCCTCCAGATTGAGGGAAACCCACTCTATCAGGATTATTTCTACCTATTTTTCCTGTCCTTTCTCTCTACGTTCCTTCTATTATTTTGCCTTTGACACAGTAGACCACAACATTCTACTGCACAAACTAAAAAACTCAGGTATTGGTGATCGTCCGCTAACCTGGTTTTGATCGTATGTATCAGATCGCTTGCAATATGTGTCCATTTCTGACAGTGACTCCCTCCCTCTCTCAGTCACATGTGGTGTTCCTGAAGGTTCCATTCTCGGCCCCCTACTATTCACATTATTTATAAATGATCTGCCTAATGTTTGCAAATCCTCAAATGTACACATGTATGCAGATGACACAGTAATCTATGCAAGCAAATCCGATCTACCGCAGCTTGAGGCTGTGCTCCAAGACCAGTTCACAGAAGTAGAAAAGTGGATCGCAAAAAACAACCTCTTCCTAAACAATGACAACACTGTCACAATGATCTTTGGAACATTTACACAAATTACTAAATTCCCATCTATGCATCAAATCGAAATCAAATAGCACACTGACCGCAGTCCAATCTTTCAAATACCTGAGTATGTTGTTAGACCCCAATCTATCTTTTGGCCTCCACATAGAAAAACGTGCATCTAAACTTTATCAACAAAAAAGGTGCCCTGTACAGAAAAAAATCCTGCCTAAGCCCTACAGTAAAGGAAAGGATTGTACAGCAAATGCTGATGCTAATCATTGATTATGTGGATGTAGTATATGCACCTGTACCTCAAACCCACCTTAATAAACTTAATACATTGTATAACTCGTTCTGCTGCTTTGTGCTACAATGTAATTACAGGACCCACCATTCATTGTGACATGCTAAAATAACTAAACTGGCTGTTGCTGGAATCCAGATGCACCCTTCATCTTTCCAGCTTTGTGTTTAAGAGCTTTTCTGGGAAGCTCCCACCCTACCTGAGCAGAATGCTCTCCTCGGCTGTTCCCACCTCCTATAACCTGTGATCCAGTATCAACACTTTATTTAGTCTACCTCACTACAAAAAGAAAATGGCTCAATCCTCTTTTTTTTACAGAGCACTGCAATTATGGAACGACCTCCCGCACACTTTCAAATCTTCCCCATGCCTAAAATACTTTAAGATTTCCCTCTCTACTTATCTCAAAACAGAATGCACCTGTCATGGTTGATTATATATTTCTTACCTGCTCTATGTTAAATGTTGTATAGTTTGTGTAATATTTGTATATATTATGTAATATTGTTTTTATATTTTATTGTACCCTCTTGTGTCAATGCAATGTTTTGTGGACCCAGTACATATTTGAAAACGAGAGAAATCTCAATGTATTATCTGTTTTATTTTAAGTTGCATTCTCCACAGCCATGCAGTAACTGAAATTCAATATGTTGGGCTCTTTTTGCTATGTTTTATAGGACCAGTGGAACTAATTACTTATCATGGTACTTAATAATCTACTGATGTGTGGCCCATAAACTCATTATCGCAGTAAAAATTAGGCTTTTCTTTTTTCCTCTAACATGCCTACTGCCATTTAGTAAACCCACAGAGACTAAGGGTTTGAAGAGTTTCAGGAAGGAGTGTAAACCAGTGTAAAAGGTAGAAAAGAGGTCAAGAAGCAAAAGTATAGGGTAGTGGCCTTTCGATTTAGCGTTGGTTAGATAATTTGTTACTAATCAGAGCGGTCTCAATAGAGTAGAGGAGGTGGAAGTTAGTTTGAAGAGGATCAAGGAGAGAGTTTGAATTAAGGAAACAAGGTAAATGGTAAAGACGAGTGTTTCTTAACATTTTGAGGAAAAAGGGAGCAGGAATATGAGATGATAGTTGAAAAGGGAAGACGGGTCAAAATATGGCTTTTTTTGGATTGGTATAACAGTAGCATATTCAAGGAAGGCAGTGAGTTTGCCAGAAGAAAATGAGCAGTTGAAAATATGCATTAAGGATGGCAGAGGACAAAGGGAAAGAAATCTGATCAGGGGAAATGGGACAGAATTAAGTAAACAAGTGGTAGGGCAAGCAGAAAAAAAAAGGAAAGACATCTCATGTTCAGTAGCCAGGGAGAAGGGTTAGGGAAGGAATTGTCCAAGTCTGGTTGAGAGAGAGAAGAACAAAGGGGGGGGGGGGGTGATTATTTTCTTAAATGTTTAATCTTGTCAGTATAGTAGCATGCAAAATTGTTTGCTGACAGGTTAGTTCGGGAAGGGGGCTTCAACAGGGTGAAGACAAAATGTATCAAAGTGACACTTGGCCTCGTGGGAGCATGAACGAATGAGAGAGGAAAAGTATGATTGTTTTGCAAGGATGAGGGCTGCACTGCACAAATGAAAGATTAATGTATGGAGAAAGGTACATGACTTCCTTCAGCAGCATCTCTGCAGGTAGTGGGTCAAGTTAGTGTCTCAAATTTGGAGTTGCATCCTTCTTGAGGTAAATGTTTCGAGTGGGGCTTCGGCATCCAGTGCAGAGGTGAGGGTAGCGTTATACGTAGAGATAGCCAGAAAGGTACAGGAGAAAGTAGGTATGGATGAGAGTTGGGAATGGACATCAGCTGGAGGTCAAGATAATTCAGAATCATTATGAGTTGAGGGGGCGGTTAGGCTCAGAAGAATGTTGGTTGAGGGGGCCTTCAAGAACAAAAAAATAAGAGGTGGTGACCTGAGAGAGGAAATGGGAAAAAAAAAAGATAGAGGCTATTGCTTGGGAGAATTAGCACACTGAGGCTACTGAGGTAGCAAGGCAGCAACATGGTCAAAGAAAAGAAGAGGGAGACCAAGTGGTGATAAAATTGCACTGTTTGTACTGATGAATTTAAACAGGTGGACTTAAGTAGCTCAGAAAAAGCAAGATGGATGAAAAAATTGGGACAAAGAAAATAAAGTGTATAATTCAGGTGAATTAGTGTAAAATACATATATTGGCCTGCAGAATGTTTATAAGAAATATTAGATTTGGCAAAGTACTTCCATGACATAGTTACATTATAGATGCACTTTGAAAATAGTAAAGTAAAAAAAAATACAATCTTGTAAAACGTTTCTGACATAAGAGCTATAACAAAGTTTACTAATAAATAGCCAATATTAATGTATGGAGTTCCATGACATGTGTTTGATCTCAGTTCATATTTGGCACACTTCTGAGACCCTCTTAGGCAATGCCCTCTCGATATGTATGCAATTATGTATTGACTGGTGCTTAAATATCCTTCCTGTTTTGTATTTTTTTGTACTTCAACATGCCTTCAGTTGAGTGTTAAAAGAATATTTGAACAACTTCTCTATTCAACCTTTTAAAGACATTTCTAAAGTGTAAAGTAGAAGTCTATACAATATCACAATGACATGTTTACACAACAGGTACTCTTTCAAGACTAGAGACATTAAACATCTGTAGATTTATGAATTATGCATTCAACAATGTGGAATTACATCACAAATCATGTGTCCAAATGTTGATTTTTCAAAATCCAGTTAGTTTCTCAATCCAATCCTTGAGTCCACACATAGATCTGTTATATTGTACTTCATAATTCGTTCCGGTATAAATTATAGGACTACATTAATGCAGAGCTCGGATTTAAAAAATTTTTTTTACTAATCTTTTAAAAACACCTTTAAAGTCCTCATTCTTCAGGGTGTAAAGAAGAGGATTCAACATTGGAATAAGTATGATATATAAAAGAGAAAAAAACTTGTTTTGTTCTGGTGAATACATAGATGTTGGTCTCATATACAAACTGATAATTGTTCCATAAAATATAATAACGCAAGTTATGTGAGAGCTACAGGTAGAAAAAGCTTTATGTCGACCACTTGTTGATTGTATTTTTAGAATATTGGCAATGATAAACACATAAGATATCAATGTAAGTATAAATGCACTGACAGTCATGAGAGTCCCATCAATGTAGGTCCATAATTCAACAGTAAATGTATCAGTACAGGTAAGTTTAAGCAATGGGGTTACATCACAGAAAAAGTGATCAATGTGGTGAGACCGACAGTATGAAAAGTTAGCAATTAAAATTGTATGGGCAACAGGATCGAATAAACCTATGACCCACACTGCAAGTACTATTTGAGCACAGTGCTTGGGACTCATAAGTATTGAGTAATGAAGAGGGCGACAGATTGCTACATAGCGATCATAAGCCATGGCAGCCAATAATAAGATTTCTATGCCAGCAAAAGATATGAAAAAATGCAGCTGAATAAAGCATTCTAGAAAGGATATGGTCTTACACTGAGTGAGGAGCATGGCCAACAGTTTGGGTAGAATGGTTGAGGTGTATGAGATATCAATGACTGCTAGGTTACACAAAAGGATGTACATGGGTGTGTGTAAATTAGAGTACAAAACTATAGATACAAAAATGATAAGATTACTGAAGATAATGATGAGGTATATTGATAAAAATGTTATAAAAAGAAGAAACTGTAGTTTTGGTAAGTCTGAAAAACCTTTCACAGTGAATTCGTGTGAAGTAGACTCATTTTCCCACATAATGTTTAGTCTCCAAGTCTACAAAAAAAGACACAACGATGTTTAATGTGGACAAGTCATGTGTGCCTTTTTTTCCTATTAAAATTACCCATAGAAACTATTTGTATTTTGTCGTTCTAGCTTTTCAAAACATAATATTTTGGAGACACTAGAGACATTTCTAAGCTTCTTTTTTTACAGTTGTACTTTCCTTGTGTTTTTTTTTTTTTTTTTAGTACAAAAAAATAGTAGAAAAAAGCCAGACACAGGTATGTAGCAAAACATATGCAACTATATATATATACAAAGTGAAGAAAAGAGCACTCTCTCGGTTTTCAGAAATTGTATTGAAATGTTGTTGCAATACACTTTGCTCCTTTCTTCACTTTGTTTATATTTCACTTAAAGGCATCTGGGTATTTTTTGTATTTTTTTGATGAGGGTTGAGTGCCAGAGCCTGAAATTTGAGACAGTCTAGTATATTTTCTGTTTACACAACAAATCATCATGGCTATTGAGATTCTTATTTTGTCGCTGTTGTCTGTTTTTATATCTCACATTGATCCAGATGTAACATCACAAATTAACCCCTTAACGCAGTTACGGCATTCTATGCCGTCCCCATTGTAATGGGCTTTAAAGCCGTTGCGATGGCATAGAATGCTGTGACGGCTTTCTACCCCAGAAGCCAGGAGAAACTTACCTCTCATAGCCCAGGCAGCTTACCCTGGCAAAGCAAATTACAGTTAGAATGAAATTACATACATACGTATATTTACAATAATAAATAAAATAATAAAAATGTATTTACATTTTTTTAAATAAATTATATATACATATGTAATTTAATTCTAACTGTATTTTGCTATTAATATATATATATATATATATATATATATATATATATATATATGTAACAAAATACACTTAGAATGACATTCTATATAGATATATATCTATCTATATATAATATACAAATAACCGCAAATATAGTTATATAGATAAATATAAATAATTACATAAATGATTAAATAAGTATAAACGTAGAATTTAAATACATATATATGTATATATATATATTATAATTCTAGGTGTATATTTAAGTAATCATTTAACATAATTGTGTGATTTAATTAATTAAAATTTGATTGACATGCCTGACAACACAGGGAGAAAGTGCAGAGAATTTAATTCACAAGCACTATAACCCAACAACTTTCCAAGAACCATAAAACCTGTATATGGGGGGTACTGTTGTACTCAGGAGGCTTCGCCGAACACAAATATTAGTGTTTCAAAAGGATAAATTGTATTACAATGATGGTATTTTCAGTAAAAGTTAAATGTTTTGCATTTTTCACACACGAACGTCACTTTTACTGATGATGTTATTGTTGTAATATGTTTTACTGTTTTGAAACACTTATGTTTGTGTTCAGTGAAGTCTCCCAAGTTACATAGTTACATAGTTAGATAGCTGAAAAGAGACTTGCGTCCATCAAGTTCAGCCTTCCTCACACCTGTTTTTTGCTGTTGATCCAAAAGAGAGAAAAAAAAAAAAACCCAGTTTGAAGCACAATTTTGCAACAAGCTAGGACAAAAAATTCCTTATTGACCCCAGAATGGCAGTCAGATTTATCCTTGAATCAAGCAGTTATTACCCTACATTGAAAGATTATATCCTTGAATATTCTGTCTTTGCAAGTATGCATCTAGTAGCTGTTTGAACATCTGTATGGACTCTGATAAAACCACTTCTTCAGGCAGAGAATTCCACATCCTGATTGTTCTTACAGTAAAAAAACCTTTCCTTTGCCTTAGACGAAATCTTCTTTCTTCCAGTCTAAACGCATGGCCTCGTGTCCTATGTAAAGTCCGGTTTGTGAATAGATTTCCACACAATGGTTTGTATTGGCCCCGAATATATTTGTATAATGTTATCATATCCCCTCTCAGGCGACGTTTTTCTAAACTAAATAGGTTTAAATTTGTTAACCTTTCTTCATAGCCGATATGTTCCAATCCTTTTATTAATTTTGTAGCCCGCCTCTGCACTTTTTCTAGTGCCATGATATCCTTCTTTAGAACAGGTGCCCAAAATTGCACAGCATATTCAATATGTGGTCTTACCAGTGATTTATAGAGAGGCAAAATTATATTCTCGTCCCGAGAATGAATGCCCTTTTTCATGCATGACAATACCTTACTGGCCTTGGCCACTGCTGATTGACATTGCACATTGTTGCATAGTTTGTTGTCTATAACAATTCCCAAGTCCTTTTCGTGTGTTGTTATCCCTAATTCGCTTCCATTAAGGGTATACGTTGCTTGTGTATTCTTTACGCCGAAGTGCATAACTTTGCATTTTTCAACATTAAATTTCATCTGCCATTTGAGTGCCCAGTCCTCCAGTCTATCTAAATCCTTCTGCAGCAAAGTAATATCTTGCTCACATTGTATTATTTTACAAAGTTTTGTGTCATCTGCAAACACTGAAACATGACTTTCAATGCTGTCTTCAAGATCATTTATAAAAATGTTAAATAGAAGGGGTCCCAGAACAGACCCCTGAGGGACACCACTTGCCACCTCTGTCCAGCTTGAAAATTTACCATTAACGACAAGTATAACAGTACCCCCCGTGTACAGGTTTTATGGTGTTTTGGAAAGTTAGAGAGTCAAATATAAGGTTTGCATTTCATTTTTTTCACATTGAAATTTGCCAGTTTGGTAATGTTGCCTTTGAGACCGTATGGTAGCCCAGGAATGAGAATTACCCCATGATGGCATACCATTTGCAAAAGTAGACAACCCAAGGTATTGCAAATGGGGTATGTCTAGTTATTTTTAGTAGCCACTTAGTCACAAAAACTGTCCTCTTTTCACACAAAAACAAATATGAACGCAAACTTTGGCCAGTGTTTGACTAAGTGGCTACTAAAAAAGACTGGACATACCCCACCTGCAATACCTTGGAGTTGAGTACTTTGGCAAATGGTATGCCATCATGGGGGTAATTCTCATTCCTGGGCTACCACACGGTCTCAAAGGTAACATTACTAATCTGGCAAATTTTAATGTAAAAAAATGAAAAATGGAATGTGCTATATTTGAACCTGTAACTTTCCAAAACACTGTAAAATATGTTAATGGGGGGTACTGTTGTACTCGTGAGACTTTGCTGAATACAAATATGTGCATTTTATTGCAATAAAAGCTAACAGTATTGTGACATTTACAGCTAAAATGTCGGGCAGAACTACAATTTTTTTTTAAGTCTTAATTTCTCACAGTTTGTTTTATTTTATTCATAATAAATTGTGTTTAATATATGAATAGTTCATGAGAAATGTAAGCCCTGTTTCTCCTGAACAAAATGATATATAATAAGTGTGGGGGCACTTAATATGAAAGAGGAGAATTACGGTTGAACAGACATATAGCGCAAATTCCAGTTTTTGTTTACATTTTGTTTTGATCAGAACATGTACTATTGACTGAGTCCTGAAGGGGTTAAACAGTTAAAACTTTTTAAAAATAGTAAACAATAAAAATTAAGTTATTGGCAGACTTTTAGACATCTACCAGAGTCTATACATTGGATACATTGGAAATGTATCAGTAAATAAACACACTTTAATGACCCTGGTAAATTACAACACACTTTGTAGTTAAAGCTCATGTCCTTTTACACTTGTCATCAACAGAAATGCTGTATGAAGAATATTACCATCTTTTGTCTAATCTACGAGTCATTTACATTATCAAAAATTAATTAAACATAAAAGTGAAATATTGTGTATAATATATACTACGTAATTTGATATACTTTTCCTTCCATGCCTCTTTTATTGCCTACAGTAAGTTACAGTATGCAATTTTGTTAGAATATCGATATTCTTGAACCTTTCTACATTTTATTTTACTGTACTTTTCTGGTGTTTCGTGTCAACAGATCTCCTTTATAGTCTAGGTAAATATAATGTAAACTGATTTATTTAGACATTGCTGGTAACCCTTTTGAGTGTTTAAAGTGTTTCCTTTTCTTCTATGCGTTTTTGATCTTGCAGATGTTTCAGTGTCTTCAGTGAATAATAAAAACAAATTAATAAAATAACAAGTAAATGTGGAATCATAGGTACAGTAACCCTCCTAGCACACTATTCTAATATGGTTCACAGTAAATCCCCTGGAACACTGTCTGCTACTAATAACTATAGCCATTTGCAAACATACAGCTACAGCTGTTAGAAATCCCCTACTCCAGTGGTTCCCAAACCAGTCCTCATGGCCCACCAACAATGCAGGATTTATGTATTTTCCTTGTTTTATTATTTTCAAATATATTTTATTAAAGACATTGTTACAATAACAAAAAACAACTTTTACAATGAGTTAACGAGTGAAAAAATAAATAGAATCAAATGGGGGGTCAAAGAAAGAAAAAAAAAAGTGGAAGGGGAGTGCATCCATCCACAATATTTTTTTTTTCAACATAAATTCTATGACGATATCGTCTAATGACGATAACCAATTCAAGTAAACATAACATGACACAACAATACCCAGGTCAGATAATCATATAATAGAATAACATTTTTGCTGTCAAACTATTTTCCAAATAAATTTATTTATACAAGCAATTAAAACCTGCATTCTCTCTTAGTCTCTGTTTCCCATTCATACCAGTAGTGTCTAAGGTTATCTAACTGCAAAGAAGGTTGCCTGAGAGCCCCTTATTTTCTAGGATATAATTCAAAACATCTTTAATAGTAGGGATTGTTAATAGTAAGGATTAATAGTAGGGATTGTTTTATTCTAATGGAAATACTGAAAAAAGCTGGACTCTTGGTGGATCTTGATGACTGGTTTGGGAAACACGAATGCAAAACAAAAGCAAGCTGTGTCCTCTTTCTAGGACACATTTGTGAAAGTAGAAGGGTCAAAATGAACAAGCAGAAATCTGGACTTCTGTCTTTTGAAGAGGCACATAAAAACAGATCATTGTTTAGGGGATCTCCTTGTTAGTATCAAAGAGTAATATGCTCACAGCAGGGAACTTAACACACTTACCTTTCCTTTTTCTCATCATGTAGCAGTGCAGATCTTGGGCCCGGTAAAAAATGAAGTTTGAAAATCTGAATGAGATATACTCTCTAATTACTTCTAGATTGATATTTGTTCTCATCTCATTTCAGCCTAAATAAATAAATAAGTCAAATCACGACACTGAAGAGACTCCTTAGCCTAATTTTAGACATTTTTCAACTTACTTCATTTGACCTAAATTTTACAATTTCATTGTCACAGAAGGCAAGTATGTAAATCCTGGATCTGAGTTGCCAACAAAAGCTGATTATGCAAGCTGTTAGAGGATCCCTGCATATCTATTCCTAAACATTAGTTACAATATGTAAAATGTACTCAGTACTTACAAAGAGTGAATGTGTCTCCATAATGCTTGATAGAGTATGTGGTTTAAACTCTCAGCAAAAAGGTTCTACAGATGATTTTGAGAGTTTTTATTCTGCACTTTGAGGCATACTGTGTGCATGTGTCTAATAGCTTACACTTTCTATAGGGAGTACACAGCATTTAGGGGGTAATTACATTAATACTGTACCATGAGGCAACCTGCTCCTCTGTGTGCATGTGTCACTGTGTGCACACTTTATATTGGGAATAGGAAGCACTCAAAGCATAATTTTATATGTGGCTTCCCAAATAAACTCTGTGAATGGTTATATTTATTAAAAGTGCAATATTTGCTGGTGAAAGGATTTAATGCATAAACACTAAATTACATTTAAAGGGTACTCTAGAAACCATAAGTTGATTAAAGATGTGAATGGACAAAATTTCCATTTCGGCTGGTCATTCTTTTTTTTTGTTTTTTGATTCATCCATCAACTGAGAAGACTCACTCACTGACTAGCAACCTAAGACCAGCCACATATGACTTATTTATTCCCAGTAATGAAAAGGCCCTGTAGTAGAAAGCAAAGTAGTTTCTGAAAGGTATGCTTTGACCAATTCAGTGGTACATCTTAGGGATGATGGGGATTGATTGGCTTCTACCAGAATGGCCTAAATGACTGCCTCTTCACTCTGTCTGTCTCTGCGTATTGCACCACATACCGCAAATAAGAAAGGGGGATATTTGGTGTCTATAGGTGTTGCCCATCCCATTGCCAACTGCTCCTGTGCCTCCCTTACTCCTTAATCTCTTTCTCTGCATCTCATGCACTTTATTAACTAGTCTGTCTTTTCATGTAGGCAGCCAGATTTTCCTTTATTCGTGGGTCACAAATGGTGACCAGGGTGAAGTCTGCAGTGGTGTTCATCATTTCACAGATGTTACCATTCAATCCCCCCTGAACCTCTTACTAAATACTGCCACTTCTACATACAGCCTTTCTTTAGGTCCAACCTCACAGTTCTCTAGGATTTATTCTATTTTGTTCTTTAGGCATATAAATAATGGAATTACCTGCCCAAGGCTTGCTCTGGATTAACCTAAATAGTCTGTGACTATACTATAATCACCAGCAGGTCTACCCTGACAGTTTTCTAGCATATACATAAATCTCAGTACACCTACACAAGATGCATTTGCAAATCTGATTAATCAGTTTTTATAGTAGCATAATTTAAGTAGGAGCTCTGCTTAATCCAGAAACAAAATACCTTTATATAATTCACAACATACAGGTATGATTTAATTTCAGCAATATGTAATTTGTAGGCTACATATTGTAGCAATACGTGGCCTATAGCTCCCAATTCAACTCTCCCAAGGGGACATGCCCCTCACTAGTGATGTCGTGAACATAACATTTTCGGTTCGCAACGGCGAACGCGAACTGCCGCAAAACGTTTGCGAACCGGCGAACCGGGCGAACTGCCATAGACTTCAATGGGCAGGCGAATTTTAAAACCCACAGGGACTCTTTCTGGCCACAATAGTGATGGAAAACTTGTTTCAAGGGGACTAACACCTGGACTGTGGCATGCCGGAGGGGGATCCATGGCAAAACTCCAATGGAAAATTACACAGTTGATGCAGAGTCTGGTTTTAATCCATAAAGGGCATAAATCACCTAACATTCCTAAATCACAATGGATATGGATTGACACCTGACATATGACATATTGACACATTGACATATGGATTGACACCTGTCCTCAGAGACCATGATACACACTGACACAGAGTAGAATAGGGACTGTTCCCCCTACATGGGGTCACTTGGCAGATATGGATTGACACCTGTCCTCAGGGACCCTGATACACACTGACACAGAGCAGAATAGGGACTGTTCCCCCTACATAGGGTCACTTGGCAGATATGGATTGACACATGTCCTCAGAGACCCTGATACACACTGACACAGAGCAGAATAGGGACTGTTCCCCCTATATAGGGTCACTTGGCAGATATGGATTGACACCTTACCTCAGGGACCCTGATACACAATGACACAGAGCAGAATAGAGAATGTTCCCCCTACATAGGGCCACTTGGCATATATGGATTGACACCTGTCCTCAGAGACCCTGATACATACTGACACAGAGCAGAATAGGGACTGCTCCCCCTACATAGGGTCACTTGTCAGATATGGATTGACACCTATCCTAAGGATCCCTGATATACACTGACACAGAGCAGAATAGGGACTGTTCCCCCTACATAGGGTCACTTGGCAGATTTGGATTGACATCTGTCCTCAGAGACCCTGATACACACTGACACAGAGCAGAATAGGGACTGTTCCTTCTACATAGAGTCACTTGGCAGGTATGGATTGACACCTGTCCTCAGAGACCATGATACACACTGACACAGAGCAGAATAGGGACTGTTCCCCCTACATAGGGTCACTTGGCAGATTTGGATTGACACCTGTCCTCAGGGACCCTGATACACACTGACACAGAGCAGAATAGGGAATATTCACTAAATGCCAAACATTGTTATACAGGGGAATATTCAGTAAATAAGGATAAGGGGGGGGACCTACTGTCCTTCCACCCAGCCCCCACCCCTGCGTGGTGGGTAGGGTCCATAAATCACAATGGGGTGGGACCTACTGTCCTCCCCCACGCCCCCACCCGTGAGCGGTGGGTGAGGGCCATAAAAATAATGGGGGGGCCTACTGTATGATGTTATATCGATCAGGTAGTATAAGGGTTACGCCCGCTTCACAGTGACAGACCAAACTCCCCGTTTAACGCACCGCAAACAACAGCAAACAGTCCATTTTCACAACCGCAAACTCCCCATTTGCACAAGGTTGGATACCAAGCTAGCCATGTCTTGTTCCTTGTCCTCACTGATGTCATTGAAGGTATTTTCCTCCACCCAGCCACGTACAACACCAAGGGTCCCCGAAAGGTTACAACAAGCCCCCTGGGACGCCTGCTGTGTTTGGTCTTCCACCTCCTCAAAGCCACCTTCCTCCTCTGACTCCTCTTCTTCAGACTCCGCTCTCTGCATTGCCTCTCTCTGCGTTATTATAAGGAGTGTTAAGTAGTACTATTCTTATCAGTTTAATCCCTGTTGCGTCCCCTATCAGGGGACGTGTATATGGCATCGATTTTAGGAACCATGAGATGGAAAAAGATGCTTGGTCGGTCCTCCTAACTGGAGACTGTGTTGCTGTACGGGTGGCAGGGGGAGCCATTTATAAAGTACCCACTGCCAAGGTACATTTGAATTGTGTAGCGGGACACGGAAACGTGGAGGTGGGGATGATGCAGGCAGGACCTACCCGCTGACATTATTTTGGGCAACGACCTGGGGGAGCTGACTTCAGCTTTTGTTCCTCAAACCGCAGTACAAGAGGCGTATCCGGTTGTGACCCAGCAGCAGGCCTGCACCACAGCTCCGCCTACCCACTCTGAGGCTCAGGTAAACAATGTATCCCCCCATGCCCAATGTCACGCCCTGGACATCTCCCCTAGAATTCGGTTCTGAAGTGGCCCTAGATCCCTCCCTGCAGATCTACAAAGATCGTATTAATAAAGACCTGGCAGGATTAGAAGGGGAAAGGTACACCTGGGACAAGGGGCTGCTGTACCGGCATGCAGAAAAAATAGTGTCCGGATCCATTCCCTTACCCATAAAGCAATTGATAGTGCCGAGAAAATACAGACTGGAGTTATTACGCATCGCCCACGACATTCCCCTGTCTGGGCACTTAAGGATCAGCCGTACTAAGCACAGGCTGCCCCAGAACTTCTGGCTAGGTTTCTCAAAGGACATCAGGCGATACTGCCAGACCTGTGATACCTGCCAGAGGGTAGGGAAGAGGGGAGACTGATACAAAGCCGGCTCCGTTCTCTTCCCATAATTGAGGAACAGTTCAGTAGGGTAGCGGTAGATATTATAGGACCCATATCCAAGCCTAGCCCCTCCGGCAAGAAATATGTACTGACCGTGGTGGACTATGCCACAAGGTACCCAGAAGCAATAGCTTTGACTAATGTGCACGCAAAGACGGTAGTGGATGCCCTGATGTGAATATTTTCCCGGGTGGGCTTTCCCAAGGAAATTATTTCGGATAGGGGCACCCAGTTTACCGCCAAAGTCGCACAACAACTCTGGAAGATATGTGGGGTTCAGCAAATACTGAACTCTGCTTATCACCCTCAGTCCAATGGGCTCTGTGATTGGTTTAATGGAACACTTAAAATAGATGATCCGTACGTTCATAGACACTCAGACTTGGAAAGGTTCCTATCCCACTTGATGTTTGCCTATAGGGAAGTACCTCAGGAATCCACCGTGTTCTTTCCTTTCAAACTATTATTTGGGAGGAGAGTGAGGGCCCCCTACATTTAATTAGGGAACATTGGGAGGGAGACAAGACTGTTAGCGGCACTCCCATCGTACCCTATGTGCTAGAGTTTATGGACCGCCTAGAGATGCTGACCCAGAACGTACGCGACAACCTCCAGGCAGCCCAACACAGGAAGCGCAGATGGTACGATAAGGGAGCCAGGGACCGCAGCTTTAAGGTGGGGCAAAAGGTGCTAATTTGGCGACCCGTCGACAAGGACAAGCTGCAGGCTTCCTGGCATGGCCCATACAAAGTGGTAGAGCAGGTTTGTGATACCACCTTTGTGATCGGTCCGGTCACAGGCACGGGAGGCAAGCACATGCTCCATGTGAACATGCTCAAGCCACACCACGAGCGCACGGAAGAGGTAACTGCGATCTGTGCACCTGCCACTGAAGATTATGATGATTTGCCACTCCAAAATCTCCTAGACCAAGAGGGCCAGAGCGGAGTACAGTTAGGAGAATGGTTAGACCGCCAGGAGCGAACCCAGGTCCAAAGACTAATCCAGGACAAGGGGGCCACATTTCCCAACCTACCTGGGTACACTCCGTTAACCACTCACAAAGTTGAAACCCTAGACCAGACCCCCCTTCGCCAAACCGCCTATCGCATACCCGAAGCAGTTAAAGAAAATATGTGGAAAGAAATTGAGGAAATGCTGCAGTTCGGGGTGATAGAACACTCTGACAGCCCCTGGGCCTCCCTGGTAGTACTAGTACCGAAACGGGACGGCACAACCTGTTTCTGTATGGACTACCGGAGGCTAAACGATAAAACAACCTCAGACGCCTACCCTATGCCCCGGATAGACAAGATCATAGAAAAAATGGCCAGAGGCCAGTACCTCACCACAATAGATCTGTGCAAGGGGTACTGGCAAATTCCATTAGCCGAGGACGCCATCCCCAAGTCGGCATTTGTCACCCCGTTTGGCCTGTATCAGTTTAACCCCTTAAGGACCAAACTTCTGGAATAAAAGGGAATCATGACATGTCACACATGTCATGTGTCCTTAAGGGGTTAAGGTCATGCCATTCGGGATGAAGAATGCCCCGGCTAACTTTCAGAGGATGGTAGAGCGGCTACTGGATGGGTTTCAGGAGTATGCCTGTGCCTACTTGGATGATATAGCCATTTTTAGCTGCTCCTGGGCCGAACACCTGACCCACATAGGAGCCGGACTAGACCGGATTAGGGAGGCCGGACTGACCCTAAAGCCCAGTAAGCGCCATACAGGAATGGCAGAAGTTCAATACTTAGGGCACAGAGCCTGCTACAGAAACCAGAACCCGCTAAAATAGAGGCAGTCGCCAAGTGGCCAACCCCCCGCACTAAAACCCAAGTCCTCCCATTCCTGGGTACCGCAGGGTACTACAGGAAATTCGTAGCTAATTACAGCACCCTAGCTAAACCTCTCATGGATCTAACACGTAAAAACCTCCCCAAGATAGTAGTCTGGGCCCCAGAGTGTGAACAGAACTTCCAACAGCTCAAGATGGCGCTCATTAAATCACCTGTACTTTCTGCTCCTGATCCAACTAAACGCTTTCTCGTCCATACAGACGCTTCTATGTTTGGATTGGGAGCAGTACTGAGCCAAGTCGGATCAGATGGCGACGAGCAACCCGGGGCTTATCTAAGACGGAAACCTTTACCCAGGGAAGTAGATACACTGCCATTGAAAAGGAGTGCCTGGCGGTGGTATGGGCCCTCAAAAAGCTGCAACCTTACTTGTATGGACAACCGTTTACCTTACTCACAGATCACAACCCGTTGGTGTGGCTGAACAGGGTGACAGGAGACAATGCCAGGCTGTTGCGCTGGAGTTTGGCGCTAAAGCCTTTTGACTTTACAATTCACTATCACTCTGGGAAGCAAAATGGCAATGCTGACGGGTTATCCAGACAAACAGACCCTGAACAGTGATCTGTGAGTACTCCTCAAGCCGATCCTGGCCTGCTTCAGGAAGTCCTGTAAGCCTGGGTACTCATGCATAAAGCGTTGTACGATCAGATTACACACATGTGCCATGCACGGCACATGTGTCCAAATTCAATGCCGCCAACAAATTTATTCCGTTGTCACAAACCACTTTGCCGATCTCCAATTGGTGCGGAGTCAGACACTTTTCCACCTGTGCGTTCAGGGCGGACAGGAGTGCTGGTCCAGTGTGACTCTCTGCTTTCGGGCAAGTCAACTCCAAGATGGCGTGACACTGCCATATCTGGGATGTGGAATAGTACCTGGGGAGCTGGGGGGGTGCCGTTGATGTGGAGCAAGACGCAGCATCAGAAGAGGACTCAGCCGAGGAGGTTATGGAAGAGGATGGAGTAGGAGGAGTAGAGGAGGTGGCAGCAGGCCTGCCTGCAAGTCGTTGCGGTGTCACCAACTCCTCTGCAGAGCCACGCATTCCATGCTTGTCAGCCGTCAGCAGGTTTACCCAATGGGCAGTGTAGGTGGTATTCCTGCCCTGACCATGCTTTGAAGACCAGGTATAAGTGGTCAGATGGACCCTTGCCCCAACACTGTGTGCCAGACATGCCATTACTTCCTTTTGCACAATCGAGTACATGTTGGGGATTGCCTTTTGTGCAAAGAAATTTCGGCCGGGTACCTTCCACTGCGGTGTCCCAATAGCTACAAACTTTTTGAACGCCTCAGACTCCACCAGCTTGTATGGTAAAATCTGGCGGGCTAATAGTACAGACAAGCCAGCTGTCAGACGCCGGACAAGGGGGTGACTTTCTGACGCTTGCAGACAACTAACTGCTATTCAATGTATAACAGTGAAAAAAGTTTTTTGGTTTTTAAATGCACGCTATTGTAACACCAGATACGAGTGGCAAAGTGCAGTGGCAGAGGTTGGCAGAGTGCACGCTGAAGGCGTGACACACCCGCTTGAAGACAACTAACTGCTATTCAATCTATAACAGTGAAAAAAGTTTTGGGGTTTTTAAATGCACGCTATTGTGACACCAGATAAGAGTGGCAAAGTGCAGTGGCAGAGGTTGGCAGAGTACACGTTGAAGGCCTGACACCCACTTGAAGGACACTGACACACTGTATTAGATTACAGTGACAAAAATATTTTCTTTTTAAAGGCACGCTATTGTGACACCAGATATGAGTGGCAAAGTGCAGTGGCAGAGGTTGGCAGAGTACACGCATAAGGCCTGACACCTGCTTGAAGGACACTGACTGCTATTAGATTACAGTGAAAAAAATATTTTCTTTTTAAAGTCAAGCTATTGTGACACCAGATATGAGTGGCACAATGCAGTGGCAGAGGTTAGCAGAGTACACGCTGAAGGTCTGACACCCGCTTGAAGGACACTGACTGCTATTAGATTACAGTCGAAAACTTTTTTCTTTTTAAAGGCACGCTATTGTGACACCAGATATGAGTGGCAAAGTGCACTGGCAGAGGTTCGCAGAGTACATGCTGAAGGCCTGACACCCACTTGAAGGACACTGACTGCTATTAGATTACAGTGAAGAAAATATTTTCTTTTTAAAAGCACGTTATTGTGACACCAGATATGAGTGGCAAAGTGCAGTGGCAGAGGTTGACAGAGTACACGCTGAAGGCCTGACACCCCCTTGAAGGACACTGGCTGCTATTAGATTACAGTGAAGAAAATATTTTCTTTTTAAAAGCACGCTATTGTGACACCAGATATGAGTGGCAAAGTGCAGTGGCAGAGGTTGGCAGAGTACACGCTGAAGGCCTGACACCCGCTTGAAGGACACTGACTGCTATTAGATTACAGTCAAAAACTTTTTTCTTTTTAAAGGCACGCTATTGTGACACCAGATATGAGTGGCAAAGTGCAGTGGCAGAGGTTGGCAGAGTACACGCTGAAGGCCTGACACCCGCTTGAAGGACACGGACTGCTATTAGATTACAGTGAAAACTATATTTTATTTTTAAAGGCACGCTCTTGTGACACCAGATATGAGTGGCAACGGGCAGTGGCAGAGGTTGGCAGAGTACACGCTGAAGGCCTGACACCCGCTTGAAGGACACTGACTGCTATTAGATTACAGTCAAAAAAAATATTTTCTTTTTAAAGGCACGCTATTGTGACACCAGATATGAGTGGCAAAGTGCAGTGGCAGAGGTTGGCAGAGTACATGCTGAAGGCCTGACACACCCGCTTGAAGGACACTGACTGCTATTAGCTTACAGTGAAAAACTTTTTTTATTTTTAAAGGCACGCTATAGTCACACCAGATATGAGTGGCAAAGTGCACTTGCTGAGGTTGGCAGAGTACACGCTGAAGGCCTGACCCCCGCTTGCAGACAACTAACTGCTATTCAATCTATAACAGTGAAAAAAGTTTTTTGTTTTTAAATGCACACTATTGTGACACCAGATATGAGTGGCAAAGTGGACTGGCAGAGGTTGGCAGAGTACACGCTGAAGGTCTGACACCCGCTTTAAGGACACTGACTGTTATTAGCTTACAGTGAAAAACTTTTTCTTTTTAAAGGCACGCTATAGTCACACCAGATATGAGTGGCAAAGTGCACTTGCAGAGGTTGGCAGAGTACACGCTGAAGGCCTGACACACCAGCTTGAAGGACACTGACTGCTATGAGCTTACAGTGAAAAACTTTTTTTCTTTTAAAAGGCACGCTATAGTCACACTAGATATGAGTGGCAAAGTGCACTTGCTGAGGTTGGCAGAGTACACGCTGAAGGCCTGACACCCGCTTTAAGGACACTGACTGCTATTAGCTTACAAAACAAAACTTTTCTTTTTAAATGCACGCTATAGTCACACCAGATATGAGTGGCAAAGTGCACTTGCAGAGGTTGGCAGAGTACACCAGAAGGCCTGACACCAAGATGCTTGCAGACAACTAACTGCTATTAGCTTACAGTGAAAAACGTTTTTTCTTTTTAAAGGCACGCTATTGTGACACCAGATATGAGTGGCCAAGTACACTGGCAGAGGTTGGCAGAGTACACGCTGAAGGCCTGACACCCAGACACTTGCAGACAACTAACTGCTATTCAATCTATTACAGTGAAAAATATTTTTTTCGTTTTAAATGTCAAGCTTAAGCTATTGTGACACTGGATATGAGTGGTGGCACTGGGCAAGTGGGCACAGTATCCCCTGTGAGCCTGACACAGAAGCTGGCAGACAACTAACTGCTATTCAATCTATTACAGTGAAAACATTTTTTGTTTTTAAATGTCAAGCTTAAGCTATTGTGACACCAGATATGAGTGGTGACACTGGGCAAGTGGGCACAGTATCCACTGTGAGCCTGACACAGAAGCAGTTAGTTGCCTGCCAGCTTCTGTGTCAGGCTCACAGTGGATAATGTGCCCATTTGCCCAGTCAGTGCCACCACTCATATCTGGTGTCTCTATAGCGTGCTTTTACAAAGAAAAAAAGTTTTCCAGTGTAAGCTAATAGCAGTCAGTGTCTTTAAAGCAGGTGTGTCACGCCTTCCTTCAGCGTGTGCCCTGCAGACCCCTGCCAGTGTACTTTGACAGTTGCCACTCATATATGGTGTCTCTGTAGAGTGCTTTTACAAAGCAAAAAAGTTTTCCAGTGTAAGCTAATAGCAGTCAGTGTCCTTAAAGCGGGTGTTTCAGGCCTTCCTTCAGCGTGTGCCCTGCAGACCCCTGCCAGTGTACTTTGACAGTTGCCACTCATATCTGGTGTCTCTATAGCGTGCTTTTACAAAGAAAAAATGTTTTCCAGTGTTAGCTAATAGCAGTCAGTGTCCTTAAAGCGGGTGTGTCAGGCCTTCCTTCAGCGTGTGCCCTGCAGACCGCTGCCAGTGTACTTTGACAGTTGCCACTCATATCTGGTGTCTCTGTAGCGTGCTTTTACAAAGCAAAAACGTTTTCCAGTGTTAGCTAATAGCAGTCAGTGTCCTTAAAGCGGGTGTGTCAGGCCTTCCTTCAACGTGTGCCCTGCAGACCCCTGCCAGTGTACTTTGACAGTTGCCACTCATATCTGGTGTCTCTGTAGCGTGCTTTCACAAAGAAAAAAGTTTTCCAGTTTAAGCTAATAGCAGTCAGTGTCCTTAAAGCGGGTGTTTCAGGCCTTCAGCGTGTGCCCTGCAGACCCCTGCCAGTGTACTTTGACAGTTTCCACTCATATCTGGTGTCTCTGTAGCGTGCTTTTACAAAGCAAAAAAGTTTTCCAGTGTAAGCTAATAGCAGTCAGTGTCCTTAAAGCGGGTGTTTCAGGCCTTCAGCGTGTGCCCTGCAGATCCCTGCCAGTGTACTTTGACAGTTGCCACTCATATCTGGTGTCTCTGTAGCGTGCTTTTACAAAGCAAAAAAGTTTTCCAGTGTTAGCTAATAGCAGTCAGTGTCCTTAAAGCGGTTGTGTCACGCCTTCCTTCAACGTGTGCCCTGCAGAACCCTGCCAGTGTACTTTGACAGTTGCCACTCATATCTGGTGTCTCTGTAGCGTGCTTTCACAAAGAAAAAAGTTTTCCAGTGTAAGCTAATAGCAGTCCGGGTCCTTAAGCGGGTGTTTCAGGCCTTCAGCGTGTGCCCTGCAGACCCCTGCCAGTGTACTTTGACAGTTGCCACTCATATCTGGTGTCTCTATAGCGTGCTTTTACAAAAAAAAAAAGTTTTCCAGTGTAAGCTAATAGCAGTCAGTGTCTTTAAAGCAGGTGTGTCACGCCTTCCTTCAGCGTGTGCCCTGCAGACCCCTGCCAGTGTACTTTGACAGTTGCCACTCATATATGGTGTCTCTGTAGCGTGCTTTTACAAAGCAAAAAAGTTTTCCAGTGTAAGCTAATAGCAGTCAGTGTCCTTAAAGCAGGTGTTTCAGGCCTTCCTTCAGCGTGTGCCCTGCAGACCCCTGCCAGTGTACTTTGACAGTTGCCACTCATATATGGTGTCTCTGTAGCGTGCTTTTACAAAGCAAAAAAGTTTTCCAGTGTAAGCTAATAGCAGTCAGTGTCCTTAAAGCGGGTGTTTCAGGCCTTCAGCGTGTGCCCTGCAGACCCCTGCCAGTGTACTTTGACAGTTGCCACTCATATCTGGTGTCTCTATAGCGTGCTTTTACAAAGAAAAAATGTTTTCCAGTGTTAGCTAATAGCAGTCAGTGTCCTTAAAGCGGGTGTGTCAGGCCTTCCTTCAGCGTGTGCCCTGCAGACCGCTGCCAGTGTACTTTGACAGTTGCCACTCATATCTGGTGTCTCTGTAGCGTGCTTTTACAAAGCAAAAACGTTTTCCAGTGTTAGCTAATAGCAGTCAGTGTCCTTAAAGCGGGTGTGTCAGGCCTTCCTTCAACGTGTGCCCTGCAGACCCCTGCCAGTGTACTTTGACAGTTGCCACTCATATCTGGTGTCTCTGTAGCGTGCTTTCACAAAGAAAAAAGTTTTCCAGTTTAAGCTAATAGCAGTCAGTGTCCTTAAAGCGGGTGTTTCAGGCCTTCAGCGTGTGCCCTGCAGACCCCTGCCAGTGTACTTTGACAGTTGCCACTCATATCTGGTGTCTCTGTAGCGTGCTTTTACAAAGCAAAAAAGTTTTCCAGTGTAAGCTAATAGCAGTCAGTGTCCTTAAAGCGGGTGTTTCAGGCCTTCAGCGTGTGCCCTGCAGATCCCTGCCAGTGTACTTTGACAGTTGCCACTCATATCTGGTGTCTCTGTAGCGTGCTTTTACAAAGCAAAAAAGTTTTCCAGTGTTAGCTAATAGCAGTCAGTGTCCTTAAAGCGGTTGTGTCACGCCTTCCTTCAGCGTGTGCCCTGCAGAACCCTGCCAGTGTACTTTGACAGTTGCCACTCATATCTGGTGTCTCTGTAGCGTGCTTTCACAAAGAAAAAAGTTTTCCAGTGTAAGCTAATAGCAGTCCGGGTCCTTAAGCGGGTGTTTCAGGCCTTCAGCGTGTGCCCTGCAGACCCCTGCCAGTGTACTTTGACAGTTGCCACTCATATCTGGTGTCTCTATAGCGTGCTTTTACAAAAAAAAAAGTTTTCCAGTGTAAGCTAATAGCAGTCAGTGTCCTTAAAGCGGGTGTTTCAGGCCTTCAGCGTGTGCTCTGTAGACCCCCGCCAGTGTACTTTGACAGTTGCCACTCATATCTGGTGTCTCTGTAGCGTGCTTTTACAAAGCAAAAAAGTTTTCCAGTGTAAGCTAGTAGCAGTCAGTGTCCTTAAAGCAGGTGTGTAGGGCCTTCCTTCAGCGTGTGCCCTGCAGACCCCTGCCAGTGTACTTTGACAGTTACCACTCATATCTGGTGTCTCTATTGCGTGCTTTTACAAAGAAAAAAAGTTTTCCAGTGTAAGCTAATAGCAGTCAGTGTCCTTAAAGCGGGTGTGGCAGGCCTTCCTTCAGCGTGTACCCTGCAGACCCCTGCCAGTGTACTTTGACAGTTGCCACTCATATCTGGTGTCTCTATAGCGTGCTTTTACAAAGAAAAAAAGTTTTCCAGTGTAAGCTAATAGCAGTCAGTGTCCTTAAAGCGGGTGTGTCAGGCCTTCCTTCAGCGTGTGCCCTGCAGACCCCTGCCAGTGTACTTTGACAGTTGCCACTCATATCTGGTGTCTCTGTAGCGTGCTTTTACAAAGAAAAAAAGTTTTCCAGTGTAAGCTAATAGCAGTCAGTGTCCTTAAAGCGGGTGTTTCAGGCCTTCAGCGTGTGCCCTGCAGACCCCTGCCAGTGTACTTTGACAGTTGCCACTCATATCTGGTGTCTCTATAGCGTGCTTTTACAAAGAAAAAATGTTTTCCAGTGTTAGCTAATAGCAGTCAGTGTCCTTAAAGCGGGTGTGTCAGGCCTTCCTTCAGCGTGTGCCCTGCAGACCCCTGCCAGTGTACTTTGACAGTTGCCACTCATATCTGGTGTCTCTGTAGCGTGGTTTTACAAAGAAAAAAAGGTTTCCAGATTAAGCTAATAGCAGTCAGTGTCCTTAAAGCGGGTGTGTCAGGCCTTCCTTCAGCGTGTGCCCTGCAAACCCCTGCCAGTGTACTTTGACAGTTGCCACTCATATCTGGTGTCTCTATAGCGTGCTTTTACAAAGCAAAAAAGTTTTCCAGTGTAAGCTAATAGCAGTCAGTGTCCTTAAAGCAGGTGTATAGGGCCTTCCTTCAGCGTGTGCCCTGCAGACCCCTGCCAGTGTACTTTGACAGTTGCCACTCATATCTGGTGTCTCTATTGCGTGCTTTTACAAAGAAAAAAAGTTTTCCAGTGTAAGCTAATAGCAGTCAGTGTCCTTAAAGCAGGTGTGTCAGGCCTTCCTTCAGCATGTGCCCTGCAGACCCCTGCCAGTGTACTTTGACAGTTGCCACTCATATCTGGTGTCTCTGTAGAGTGCTTTTACAAAGCAAAAAAGTTTTCCAGTGTAAGCTAATAGCAGTCAGTGTCCTTAAAGCGGGTGTGTCAGGCCTTCCTTCAGCGTGTGCCCTGCAGACCCCTGCCAGTGTACTTTGACAGTTGCCACTCATATATGGTGTCTCTGTAGCGTGCTTTTACAAAGCAAAAAAGTTTTCCAGTGTAAGCTAATAGCAGTCAGTGTCTTTAAAGCGGGTGTGTCAGGCCTTCCTTCAGCGTGTGCCCTGCAGACCCCTGCCAGTGTACTTTGACAGTTGCCACTCATATCTGGTGTCTCTGTAGCGTGCTTTTACAAAGCAAAAAAGTTTTCCAGTGTAAGCTAATAGCAGTCAGTGTCCTTAAAGCGGGTGTGTCAGGCCTTCCTTCAGCGTGTGCCCTGCAGACCCCTGCCAGTGTACTTTGACAGTTGCCACTCATATCTGGTGTCTCTATAGCGTGCTTTTACAAAGAAAAAAAGTTTTCCAGTGTAAGCTAATAGCAGTCAGTGTCCTTAAAGCGGGTGTGTCAGGCCTTCCTTCAGCGTGTGCCCTGCAGACCCCTGCCAGTGTACTTTGACAGTTGCCACTCATATCTGGTGTCTCTGTAGCGTGCTTTTACAAAGAAAAAAAGTTTTCCAGTGTAAGCTAATAGCAGTCAGTGTCCTTAAAGCGGGTGTTTCAGGCCTTCAGCGTGTGCCCTGCAGACCCCTGCCAGTGTACTTTGACAGTTGCCACTCATATCTGGTGTCTCTGTAGCGTGGTTTTACAAAGAAAAAAAGGTTTCCAGATTAAGCTAATAGCAGTCAGTGTCCTTAAAGCGGGTGTGTCAGGCCTTCCTTCAGCGTGTGCCCTGCAGACCCCTGCCAGTGTACTTTGACAGTTGCCACTCATATATGGTGTCTCTGTAGCGTGCTTTTACAAAGCAAAAAAGTTTTCCAGTGTAAGCTAATAGCAGTCAGTGTCTTTAAAGCGGGTGTGTCAGGCCTTCCTTCAGCGTGTGCCCTGCAGACCCCTGCCAGTGTACTTTGACAGTTGCCACTCATATCTGGTGTCTCTGTAGCGTGCTTTTACAAAGCAAAAAAGTTTTCCAGTGTAAGCTAATAGCAGTCAGTGTCCTTAAAGCGGGTGTGTCAAGCCTTCCTTCAGCGTGTGCCCTGCAGACCCCTGCCAGTGTACTTTGACAGTTGCCACTCATATCTGGTGTCTCTATAGCGTGCTTTTACAAAGAAAAAAGTTTTCCAGTGTAAGCTAATAGCAGTCAGTGTCCTTAAAGCGGGTGTGTCAGGCCTTCCTTCAGCGTGTGCCCTGCAGACCCCTGCCAGTGTACTTTGACAGTTGCCACTCATATCTGGTGTCTCTGTAGCGTGCTTTTACAAAGAAAAAAAGTTTTCCAGTGTAAGCTAATAGCAGTCAGTGTCCTTAAAGCGGGTGTTTCAGGCCTTCAGTGTGTGCCCTGCAAACCCCTGCCAGTGTACTTTGACAGTTGCCACTCATATCTGGTGTCTCTATAGCGTGCTTTTACAAAGCAAAAAAGTTTTCCAGTGTAAGCTAATAGCAGTCAGTGTCCTTAAAGCGGGTGTGTCAGGCCTTCAGCGTGTGCCCTGCAGACCCCTGCCAGTGTACTTTGACAGTTGCCACTCATATATGGTGTCTCTATAGCGTGCTTTTACAAAGCAAAAAAGTTTTCCAGTGTAAGCTAATAGCAGTCAGTGTCCTTAAAGCGGGTGTGTCAGGCCTTCCTTCAGCGTGTGCCCTGCAGACCCCTGCCAGTGTACTTTGACAGTTGCCACTCATATCTGGTGTCTCTGTAGAGTGCTTTTACAAAGCAAAAAAGTTTTCCAGTGTAAGCTAATAGCAGTCAGTGTCCTTAAAGCGGGTGTGTCAGGCCTTCCTTCAGCGTGTGCCCTGCAAACCCCTGCCAGTGTACTTTGACAGTTGCCACTCATATCTGGTGTCTCTATAGCGTGCTTTTACAAAGCAAAAAAGGTTTCCAGTGTAAGCTAATAGCAGTCAGTGTCCTTAAAGCGGGTGTGTCAGGCCTTCCTTCAGCGTGTGCCCTGCAGACCCCTGCCAGTGTACTTTGACAGTTGCCACTCATATATGGTGTCTCTGTAGCGTGCTTTTACAAAGCAAAAAAGTTTTCCAGTGTAAGCTAATAGCAGTCAGTGTCTTTAAAGCGGGTGTGTCAGGCCTTCCTTCAGCGTGTGCCCTGCAGACCCCTGCCAGTGTACTTTGACAGTTGCCACTCATATCTGGTGTCTCTGTAGCGTGCTTTTACAAAGCAAAAAAGTTTTCCAGTGTAAGCTAATAGCAGTCAGTGTCCTTAAAGCGGGTGTGTCAGGCCTTCCTTCAGCGTGTGCCCTGCAGACCCCTGCCAGTGTACTTTGACAGTTGCCACTCATATCTGGTGTATCTATAGCGTGCTTTTACAAAGAAAAAAAGTTTTCCAGTGTAAGCTAATAGCAGTCAGTGTCCTTAAAGCGGGTGTGTCAGGCCTTCCTTCAGCGTGTGCCCTGCAGACCCCTGCCAGTGTACTTTGACAGTTGCCACTCATATCTGGTGTCTCTGTAGCGTGGTTTTACAAAGAAAAAAAGGTTTCCAGATTAAGCTAATAGCAGTCAGTGTCCTTAAAGCGGGTGTGTCAGGCCTTCCTTCAGCGTGTGCCCTGCAAACCCCTGCCAGTGTACTTTGACAGTTGCCACTCATATCTGGTGTCTCTATAGCGTGCATTTAAAAAAGCAAAAAAGTTTTCCAGTGTAAGCTAATAGCAGTCAGTGTCCTTAAAGCGGGTGTGTCAGGCCTTCCTTCAGCGTGTGCCCTGCAGACCCCTGCCACTGTACTTTGACAGTTGCCACTCATATATGGTGTCTCTGTAGCGTGCTTTTACAAAGCAAAAAAGTTTTCCAGTGTAAGCTAATAGCAGTCAGTGTCTTTAAAGCTGGTGTGTCAGGCCTTCCTTCAGCGTGTGCCCTGCAGACCCCTGCCAGTGTACTTTGACAGTTGCCACTCATATATGGTGTCTCTGTAGCGTGCTTTTACAAAGCAAAAACGTTTTCCAGTGTTAGCTAATAGCAGTCAGTGTCCTTAAAGCGGGTGTGTCAGGCCTTCCTTCAACGTGTGCCCTGCAGACCCCTGCCAGTGTACTTTGACAGTTGCCACTCATATCTGGTGTCTCTGTAGCGTGCTTTCACAAAGAAAAAAGTTTTCCAGTTTAAGCTAATAGCAGTCAGTGTCCTTAAAGCGGGTGTTTCAGGCCTTCAGCGTGTGCCCTGCAGACCCCTGCCAGTGTACTTTGACAGTTGCCACTCATATCTGGTGTCTCTGTAGAGTGCTTTTACAAAGCAAAAAAGTTTTCCAGTGTAAGCTAATAGCAGTCAGTGTCCTTAAAGTGGTTGTGTCAGGCCTTCCTTCAGCGTGTGCCCTGCAAACCCCTGCCAGTGTACTTTGACAGTTGCCACTCATATCTGGTGTCTCTATAGCGTGCTTTTACAAAGCAAAAAAGTTTTCCAGTGTAAGCTAATAGCAGTCAGTGTCCTTAAAGCGGGTGTGTCAGGCCTTCCTTCAGCGTGTGCCCTGCAGACCCCTGCCAGTGTACTTTGACAGTTGCCACTCATATCTGGTGTCTCTGTAGCGTGCTTTCACAAAGAAAAAAGTTTTCCAGTTTAAGCTAATAGCAGTCAGTGTCCTTAAAGCGGGTGTTTCAGGCCTTCAGCGTGTGCCCTGCAGACCCCTGCCAGTGTACTTTGACAGTTTCCACTCATATCTGGTGTCTCTGTAGCGTGCTTTTACAAAGCAAAAAAGTTTTCCAGTGTAAGCTAATAGCAGTCAGTGTCCTTAAAGCGGGTGTTTCAGGCCTTCAGCGTGTGCCCTGCAGATCCCTGCCAGTGTACTTTGACAGTTGCCACTCATATCTGGTGTCTCTGTAGCGTGCTTTTACAAAGCAAAAAAGTTTTCCAGTGTTAGCTAATAGCAGTCAGTGTCCTTAAAGCGGTTGTGTCACGCCTTCCTTCAACGTGTGCCCTGCAGAACCCTGCCAGTGTACTTTGACAGTTGCCACTCATATCTGGTGTCTCTGTAGCGTGCTTTCACAAAGAAAAAAGTTTTCCAGTGTAAGCTAATAGCAGTCCGGGTCCTTAAGCGGGTGTTTCAGGCCTTCAGCGTGTGCCCTGCAGACCCCTGCCAGTGTACTTTGACAGTTGCCACTCATATCTGGTGTCTCTATAGCGTGCTTTTACAAAAAAAAAAAGTTTTCCAGTGTAAGCTAATAGCAGTCAGTGTCTTTAAAGCAGGTGTGTCACGCCTTCCTTCAGCGTGTGCCCTGCAGACCCCTGCCAGTGTACTTTGACAGTTGCCACTCATATATGGTGTCTCTGTAGCGTGCTTTTACAAAGCAAAAAAGTTTTCCAGTGTAAGCTAATAGCAGTCAGTGTCCTTAAAGCAGGTGTTTCAGGCCTTCCTTCAGCGTGTGCCCTGCAGACCCCTGCCAGTGTACTTTGACAGTTGCCACTCATATATGGTGTCTCTGTAGCGTGCTTTTACAAAGCAAAAAAGTTTTCCAGTGTAAGCTAATAGCAGTCAGTGTCCTTAAAGCGGGTGTTTCAGGCCTTCAGCGTGTGCCCTGCAGACCCCTGCCAGTGTACTTTGACAGTTGCCACTCATATCTGGTGTCTCTATAGCGTGCTTTTACAAAGAAAAAATGTTTTCCAGTGTTAGCTAATAGCAGTCAGTGTCCTTAAAGCGGGTGTGTCAGGCCTTCCTTCAGCGTGTGCCCTGCAGACCGCTGCCAGTGTACTTTGACAGTTGCCACTCATATCTGGTGTCTCTGTAGCGTGCTTTTACAAAGCAAAAACGTTTTCCAGTGTTAGCTAATAGCAGTCAGTGTCCTTAAAGCGGGTGTGTCAGGCCTTCCTTCAACGTGTGCCCTGCAGACCCCTGCCAGTGTACTTTGACAGTTGCCACTCATATCTGGTGTCTCTGTAGCGTGCTTTCACAAAGAAAAAAGTTTTCCAGTTTAAGCTAATAGCAGTCAGTGTCCTTAAAGCGGGTGTTTCAGGCCTTCAGCGTGTGCCCTGCAGACCCCTGCCAGTGTACTTTGACAGTTGCCACTCATATCTGGTGTCTCTGTAGCGTGCTTTTACAAAGCAAAAAAGTTTTCCAGTGTAAGCTAATAGCAGTCAGTGTCCTTAAAGCGGGTGTTTCAGGCCTTCAGCGTGTGCCCTGCAGATCCCTGCCAGTGTACTTTGACAGTTGCCACTCATATCTGGTGTCTCTGTAGCGTGCTTTTACAAAGCAAAAAAGTTTTCCAGTGTTAGCTAATAGCAGTCAGTGTCCTTAAAGCGGTTGTGTCACGCCTTCCTTCAGCGTGTGCCCTGCAGAACCCTGCCAGTGTACTTTGACAGTTGCCACTCATATCTGGTGTCTCTGTAGCGTGCTTTCACAAAGAAAAAAGTTTTCCAGTGTAAGCTAATAGCAGTCCGGGTCCTTAAGCGGGTGTTTCAGGCCTTCAGCGTGTGCCCTGCAGACCCCTGCCAGTGTACTTTGACAGTTGCCACTCATATCTGGTGTCTCTATAGCGTGCTTTTACAAAAAAAAAAGTTTTCCAGTGTAAGCTAATAGCAGTCAGTGTCCTTAAAGCGGGTGTTTCAGGCCTTCAGCGTGTGCTCTGTAGACCCCCGCCAGTGTACTTTGACAGTTGCCACTCATATCTGGTGTCTCTGTAGCGTGCTTTCACAAAGAAAAAAGTTTTCCAGTTTAAGCTAATAGCAGTCAGTGTCCTTAAAGCGGGTGTTTCAGGCCTTCAGCGTGTGCCCTGCAGACCCCTGCCAGTGTACTTTGACAGTTGCCACTCATATCTGGTGTCTCTGTAGAGTGCTTTTACAAAGCAAAAAAGTTTTCCAGTGTAAGCTAATAGCAGTCAGTGTCCTTAAAGTGGTTGTGTCAGGCCTTCCTTCAGCGTGTGCCCTGCAAACCCCTGCCAGTGTACTTTGACAGTTGCCACTCATATCTGGTGTCTCTATAGCGTGCTTTTACAAAGCAAAAAAGTTTTCCAGTGTAAGCTAATAGCAGTCAGTGTCCTTAAAGCGGGTGTGTCAGGCCTTCCTTCAGCGTGTGCCCTGCAGACCCCTGCCAGTGTACTTTGACAGTTGCCACTCATATCTGGTGTCTCTGTAGCGTGGTTTTACAAAGAAAAAAAGGTTTCCAGATTAAGCTAATAGCAGTCAGTGTCCTTAAAGCGGGTGTGTCAGGCCTTCCTTCAGCGTGTGCCCTGCAAACCCCTGCCAGTGTACTTTGACAGTTGCCACTCATATCTGGTGTCTCTATAGCGTGCTTTTACAAAGCAAAAAAAGTTTTCCAGTGTAAGCTAATAGCAGTCAGTGTCTTTAAAGCGGGTGTGTCAGGCCTTCCTTCAGCGTGTGCCCTGCAGACCCCTGCCAGTGTACTTTGACAGTTGCCACTCATATCTGGTGTCTCTGTAGCGTGCTTTTACAAAGCAAAAACGTTTTCCAGTGTTAGCTAATAGCAGTCAGTGTCCTTAAAGCGGGTGTGTCAGGCCTTCCTTCAACGTGTGCCCTGCAGACCCCTGCCAGTGTACTTTGACAGTTGCCACTCATATCTGGTGTCTCTGTAGCGTGCTTTCACAAAGAAAAAAGTTTTCCAGTTTAAGCTAATAGCAGTCAGTGTCCTTAAAGCGGGTGTGTCAGGCCTTCCTTCAGCGTGTGCCCTGCAGACCCCTGCCAGTGTACTTTGACAGTTGCCACTCATATCTGGTGTCTCTGTAGCGTGCTTTTACAAAGAAAAAAAGTTTTCCAGTGTAAGCTAATAGCAGTCAGTGTCCTTAAAGCGGGTGTTTCAGGCCTTCAGTGTGTGCCCTGCAAACCCCTGCCAGTGTACTTTGACAGTTGCCACTCATATCTGGTGTCTCTATAGCGTGCTTTTACAAAGCAAAAAAGTTTTCCAGTGTAAGCTAATAGCAGTCAGTGTCCTTAAAGCGGGTGTGTCAGGCCTTCCTTCAGCGTGTGCCCTGCAGACCCCTGCCAGTGTACTTTGACAGTTGCCACTCATATCTGGTGTCTCTGTAGCGTGGTTTTACAAAGAAAAAAAGGTTTCCAGATTAAGCTAATAGCAGTCAGTGTCCTTAAAGCGGGTGTGTCAGGCCTTCCTTCAGCGTGTGCCCTGGAAACCCCTGCCAGTGTACTTTGACAGTTGCCACTCATATCTGGTGTCTCTATAGCGTGCTTTTACAAAGCAAAAAAAGTTTTCCAGTGTAAGCTAATAGCAGTCAGTGTCTTTAAAGCGGGTGTGTCAGGCCTTCCTTCAGCGTCTGCCCTGCAGACCCCTGCCAGTGTACTTTGACAGTTGCCACTCATATCTGGTGTCTCTGTAGCGTGCTTTTACAAAGCAAAAACGTTTTCCAGTGTTAGCTAATAGCAGTCAGTGTCCTTAAAGCGGGTGTGTCAGGCCTTCCTTCAACGTGTGCCCTGCAGACCCCTGCCAGTGTACTTTGACAGTTGCCACTCATATCTGGTGTCTCTGTAGCGTGCTTTCACAAAGAAAAAAGTTTTCCAGTTTAAGCTAATAGCAGTCAGTGTCCTTAAAGCGGGTGTTTCAGGCCTTCAGCGTGTGCCCTGCAGACCCCTGCCAGTGTACTTTGACAGTTGCCACTCATATCTGGTGTCTCTGTAGCGTGCTTTTACAAAGCAAAAAAGTTTTCCAGTGTAAGCTAATAGCAGTCAGTGTCCTTAAAGCGGGTGTGTCAGGCCTTCCTTCAGCGTGTGCCCTGCAGACCCCTGCCAGTGTACTTTGACAGTTGCCACTCATATCTGGTGTCTCTATAGCGTGCTTTTACAAAGAAAAAAAGTTTTCCAGTGTAAGCTAATAGCAGTCAGTGTCCTTAAAGCGGGTGTGTCAGGCCTTCCTTCAGCGTGTGCCCTGCAGACCCCTGCCAGTGTACTTTGACAGTTGCCACTCATATCTGGTGTCTCTGTAGCGTGCTTTTACAAAGAAAAAAAGTTTTCCAGTGTAAGCTAATAGCAGTCAGTGTCCTTAAAGCGGGTGTTTCAGGCCTTCAGCGTGTGCCCTGCAGACCCCTGCCAGTGTACTTTGACAGTTGCCACTCATATCTGGTGTCTCTATAGCGTGCTTTTACAAAGCAAAAAAGTTTTCCAGTGTAAGCTAATAGCAGTCAGTGTCCTTAAAGCGGGTGTGTCAGGCCTTCCTTCAGCGTGTGCCCTGCAGACCCCTGCCAGTGTACTTTGACAGTTGCCACTCATATCTGGTGTCTCTGTAGCGTGGTTTTACAAAGAAAAAAAGGTTTCCAGATTAAGCTAATAGCAGTCAGTGTCCTTAAAGCGGGTGTGTCAGGCCTTCCTTCAGCGTGTGCCCTGCAAACCCCTGCCAGTGTACTTTGACAGTTGCCACTCATATCTGGTGTCTCTATAGCGTGCTTTTACAAAGCAAAAAAGTTTTCCAGTGTAAGCTAATAGCAGTCAGTGTCCTTAAAGCGGGTGTGTCAGGCCTTCCTTCAGCGAGTGCCCTGCAGACCCCTGCCAGTGTACTTTGACAGTTGCCACTCATATATGGTGTCTCTATAGCGTGCTTTTACAAAGCAAAAAAGTTTTCCAGTGTAAGCTAATAGCAGTCAGTGTCCTTAAAGCGGGTGTGTCAGGCCTTCCTTCAGCGTGTGCCCTGCAGACCCCTGCCAGTGTACTTTGACAGTTGCCACTCATATCTGGTGTCTCTGTAGAGTGCTTTTACAAAGCAAAAAAGTTTTCCAGTGTAAGCTAATAGCAGTCAGTGTCCTTAAAGCGGGTGTGTCAGGCCTTCCTTCAGCGTGTGCCCTGCAAACCCCTGCCAGTGTACTTTGACAGTTGCCACTCATATCTGGTGTCTCTATAGCGTGCTTTTACAAAGCAAAAAAGTTTTCCAGTGTAAGCTAATAGCAGTCAGTGTCCTTAAAGCGGGTGTGTCAGGCCTTCCTTCAGCGTGTGCCCTGCAGACCCCTGCCAGTGTACTTTGACAGTTGCCACTCATATATGGTGTCTCTGTAGCGTGCTTTTACAAAGCAAAAAAGTTTTCCAGTGTAAGCTAATAGCAGTCAGTGTCTTTAAAGCGGGTGTGTCAGGCCTTCCTTCAGCGTGTGCCCTGCAGACCCCTGCCAGTGTACTTTGACAGTTGACACTCATATCTGGTGTCTCTGTAGCGTGCTTTTACAAAGCAAAAAAGTTTTCCAGTGTAAGCTAATAGCAGTCAGTGTCCTTAAAGCGGGTGTGTCAGGCCTTCCTTCAGCGTGTGCCCTGCAGACCCCTGCCAGTGTACTTTGACAGTTGCCACTCATATCTGGTGTCTCTGTAGCGTGGTTTTACAAAGAAAAAAAGGTTTCCAGATTAAGCTAATAGCAGTCAGTGTCCTTAAAGCGGGTGTGTCAGGCCTTCCTTCAGCGTGTGCCCTGCAAACCCCTGCCAGTGTAATTTGACAGTTGCCACTCATATCTGGTGTCTCTATAGCGTGCTTTTACAAAGCAAAAAAAGTTTTCCAGTGTAAGCTAAAAGCAGTCAGTGTCTTTAAAGCGGGTGTGTCAGGCCTTCCTTCAGCGTGTGCCCTGCAGACCCCTGCCAGTGTACTTTGACAGTTGCCACTCATATCTGGTGTCTCTGTAGCGTGCTTTTACAAAGCAAAAACGTTTTCCAGTGTTAGCTAATAGCAGTCAGTGTCCTTAAAGCGGGTGTGTCAGGCCTTCCTTCAACGTGTGCCCTGCAGACCCCTGCCAGTGTACTTTGACAGTTGCCACTCATATCTGGTGTCTCTGTAGCGTGCTTTCACAAAGAAAAAAGTTTTCCAGTTTAAGCTAATAGCAGTCAGTGTCCTTAAAGCGGGTGTTTCAGGCCTTCAGCGTGTGCCCTGCAGACCCCTGCCAGTGAACTTTGACAGTTGCCACTCATATCTGGTGTCTCTGTAGCGTGCTTTTACAAAGCAAAAAAGTTTTCCAGTGTAAGCTAATAGCAGTCAGTGTCCTTAAAGCGGGTGTGTCAGGCCTTCCTTCAGCGTGTGCCCTGCAGACCCCTGCCAGTGTACTTTGACAGTTGCCACTCATATCTGGTGTCTCTATAGCGTGCTTTTAGAAAGAAAAAAAGTTTTCCAGTGTAAGCTAATAGCAGTCAGTGTCCTTAAAGCGGGTGTGTCAGGCCTTCCTTCAGCGTGTGCCCTGCAGACCCCTGCCAGTGTACTTTGACAGTTGCCACTCATATCTGGTGTCTCTGTAGCGTGCTTTTACAAAGAAAAAAAGTTTTCCAGTGTAAGCTAATAGCAGTCAGTGTCCTTAAAGCGGGTGTTTCAGGCCTTCAGCGTGTGCCCTGCAGACCCCTGCCAGTGTACTTTGACAGTTGCCACTCATATCTGGTGTCTCTATAGCGTGCTTTTACAAAGAAAAAAAGGTTTCCAGATTAAGCTAATAGCAGTCAGTGTCCTTAAAGCGGGTGTGTCAGGCCTTCCTTCAGCGTGTGCCCTGCAAACCCCTGCCAGTGTACTTTGACAGTTGCCACTCATATCTGGTGTCTCTATAGCGTGCTTTTACAAAGCAAAAAAGTTTTCCAGTGTAAGCTAATAGCAGTCAGTGTCCTTAAAGCGGGTGTGTCAGGCCTTCAGCGTGTGCCCTGCAGACCCCTGCCAGTGTACTTTGACAGTTGCCACTCATATATGGTGTCTCTATAGCGTGCTTTTACAAAGCAAAAAAGTTTTCCAGTGTAAGCTAATAGCAGTCAGTGTCCTTAAAGCGGGTGTGTCAGGCCTTCCTTCAGCGTGTGCCCTGCAGACCCCTGCCAGTGTACTTTGACAGTTGCCACTCATATCTGGTGTCTCTGTAGAGTGCTTTTACAAAGAAAAAAAGTTTTCCAGTGTAAGCTAATAGCAGTCAGTGTCCTTAAAGCGGGTGTGTCAGGCCTTCCTTCAGCGTGTGCCCTGCAGACCCCTGCCAGTGTACTTTGACAGTTGCCACTCATATCTGGTGTCTCTGTAGCGTGCTTTTACAAAGAAAAAAAGTTTTCCAGTGTAAGCTAATAGCAGTCAGTGTCCTTAAAGCGGGTGTTTCAGGCCTTCAGCGTGTGCCCTGCAGACCCCTGCCAGTGTACTTTGACAGTTGCCACTCATATCTGGTGTCTCTATAGCGTGCTTTTACAAAGCAAAAAAGTTTTCCAGTGTAAGCTAATAGCAGTCAGTGTCCATAAAGCGGGTGTGTCAGGCCTTCCTTCAGCGTGTGCCCTGCAGACCCCTGCCAGTGTACTTTGACAGTTGCCACTCATATCTGGTGTCTCTGTAGCGTGGTTTTACAAAGAAAAAAAGGTTTCCAGATTAAGCTAATAGCAGTCAGTGTCCTTAAAGCGGGTGTGTCAGGCCTTCCTTCAGCGTGTGCCCTGCAAACCCCTGCCAGTGTACTTTGACAGTTGCCACTCATATCTGGTGTCTCTGTAGAGTGCTTTTACAAAGCAAAAAAGTTTTCCAGTGTAAGCTAATAGCAGTCAGTGTCCTTAAAGCGGGTGTGTCAGGCCTTCCTTCAGCGTGTGCCCTGCAGACCCCTGCCAGTGTACTTTGACAGTTGCCACTCATATCTGGTGTCTCTGTAGCGTGGTTTTACAAAGAAAAAAAGGTTTCCAGATTAAGCTAATAGCAGTCAGTGTCCTTAAAGCGGGTGTGTCAGGCCTTCCTTCAGCGTGTGCCCTGCAAACCCCTGCCAGTGTACTTTGACAGTTGCCACTCATATCTGGTGTCTCTATAGCGTGCTTTTACAAAGCAAAAAAGTTTTCCAGTGTAAGCTAATAGCAGTCAGTGTCCTTAAAGCGGGTGTGTCAGGCCTTCCTTCAGCGTGTGCCCTGCAGACCCCTGCCAGTGTACTTTGACAGTTGCCACTCATATATGGTGTCTCTGTAGCGTGCTTTTACAAAGCAAAAAAGTTTTCCAGTGTAAGCTAATAGCAGTCAGTGTCTTTAAAGCTGGTGTGTCAGGCCTTCCTTCAGCGTGTGCCCTGCAGACCCCTGCCAGTGTACTTTGACAGTTGCCACTCATATCTGGTGTCTCTGTAGCGTGCTTTTACAAAGAAAAAACGTTTTCCAGTGTTAGCTAATAGCAGTCAGTGTCCTTAAAGCGGGTGTGTCAGGCCTTCCTTCAACGTGTGCCCTGCAGACCCCTGCCAGTGTACTTTGACAGTTGCCACTCATATCTGGTGTCTCTGTAGCGTGCTTTCACAAAGAAAAAAGTTTTCCAGTTTAAGCTAATAGCAGTCAGTGTCCTTAAAGCGGGTGTTTCAGGCCTTCAGCGTGTGCCCTGCAGACCCCTGCCAGTGTACTTTGACAGTTGCCACTCATATCTGGTGTCTCTGTAGAGTGCTTTTACAAAGCAAAAAAGTTTTCCAGTGTAAGCTAATAGCAGTCAGTGTCCTTAAAGTGGTTGTGTCAGGCCTTCCTTCAGCGTGTGCCCTGCAAACCCCTGCCAGTGTACTTTGACAGTTGCCACTCATATCTGGTGTCTCTATAGCGTGCTTTTACAAAGCAAAAAAGTTTTCCAGTGTAAGCTAATAGCAGTCAGTGTCCTTAAAGCGGGTGTGTCAGGCCTTCCTTCAGCGTGTGCCCTGCAGACCCCTGCCAGTGTACTTTGACAGTTGCCACTCATATATGGTGTCTCTGTAGCGTGCTTTTACAAAGCAAAAAAGTTTTCCAGTGTAAGCTAATAGCAGTCAGTGTCTTTAAAGCGGGTGTGTCAGGCCTTCCTTCAGCGTGTGCCCTGCAGACCCCTGCCAGTGTACTTTGACAGTTGCCACTCATATCTGGTGTCTCTGTAGCGTGCTTTTACAAAGCAAAAAAGTTTTCCAGTGTAAGCTAATAGCAGTCAGTGTCCTTAAAGCGGGTGTGTCAGGCCTTCCTTCAGCGTGTGCCCTGCAGACCCCTGCCAGTGTACTTTGACAGTTGCCACTCATATCTGGTGTCTCTGTAGCGTGCTTTTACAAAGAAAAAAAGTTTTCCAGTGTAAGCTAATAGCAGTCAGTGTCCTTAAAGCGGGTGTTTGAGGCCTTCAGTGTGTGCCCTGCAGACCCCTGCCAGTGTACTTTGACAGTTGCCACTCATATCTGGTGTCTCTATAGCGTGCTTTTACAAAGAAAAAAAGTTTTCCAGTGTAAGCTAATAGCAGTCAGTGTCCTTAAAGCGGGTGTGTCAGGCCTTCCTTCAGCGTGTGCCCTGCAGACCCCTGCCAGTGTACTTTGACAGTTGCCACTCATATCTGGTGTCTCTGTAGCGTGGTTTTACAAAGAAAAAAAGGTTTCCAGATTAAGCTAATAGCAGTCAGTGTCCTTAAAGCGGGTGTGTCAGGCCTTCCTTCAGCGTGTGCCCTGCAAACCCCTGCCAGTGTACTTTGACAGTTGCCACTCATATCTGGTGTCTCTATAGCGTGCTTTTACAAAGCAAAAAAGTTTTCCAGTGTAAGCTAATAGCAGTCAGTGTCCTTAAAGCGGGTGTGTCAGGCCTTCCTTCAGCGTGTGCCCTGCAGACCCCTGCCAGTGTACTTTGACAGTTGCCACTCATATATGGTGTCTCTGTAGCGTGCTTTTACAAAGCAAAAAAGTTTTCCAGTGTAAGCTAATAGCAGTCAGTGTCTTTAAAGCGGGTGTGTCAGGCCTTCCTTCAGCGTGTGCCCTGCAGACCCCTGCCAGTGTACTTTGACAGTTGCCACTCATATCTGGTGTCTCTGTAGCGTGCTTTTACAAAGCAAAAACGTTTTCCAGTGTTAGCTAATAGCAGTCAGTGTCCTTAAAGCGGGTGTGTCAGGCCTTCCTTCAACGTGTGCCCTGCAGACCCCTGCCAGTGTACTTTGACAGTTGCCACTCATATCTGGTGTCTCTGTAGCGTGCTTTCACAAAGAAAAACGTTTTCCAGTTTAAGCTAATAGCAGTCAGTGTCCTTAAAGCGGGTGTTTCAGGCCTTCAGCGTGTGCCCTGCAGACCCCTGCCAGTGTACTTTGACAGTTGCCACTCATATCTGGTGTCTCTGTAGAGTGCTTTTACAAAGCAAAAAAGTTTTCCAGTGTAAGCTAATAGCAGTCAGTGTCCTTAAAGCGGGTGTGTCAGGCCTTCCTTCAGCGTGTGCCCTGCAGACCCCTGCCAGTGTACTTTGACAGTTGCCACTCATATATGGTGTCTCTGTAGCGTGCTTTTACAAAGCAAAAAAGTTTTCCAGTGTAAGCTAATAGCAGTCAGTGTCTTTAAAGCGGGTGTGTCAGGCCTTCCTTCAGCGTGTGCCCTGCAGACCCCTGCCAGTGTACTTTGACAGTTGCCACTCATATCTGGTGTCTCTGTAGCGTGCTTTTACAAAGCAAAAAAGTTTTCCAGTGTAAGCTAATAGCAGTCAGTGTCCTTAAAGCGGGTGTGTCAGGCCTTCCTTCAGCGTGTGCCCTCCAGACCCCTGCCAGTGTACTTTGACAGTTGCCACTCATATCTGGTGTCTCTGTAGCATGCTTTTACAAAGAAAAAAAGTTTTCCAGTGTAAGCTAATAGCAGTCAGTGTCCTTAAAGCGGGTGTTTCAGGCCTTCAGTGTGTGCCCTGCAGACCCCTGCCAGTGTACTTTGACAGTTGCCACTCATATCTGGTGTCTCTATAGCGTGCTTTTACAAAGAAAAAAAGTTTTCCAGTGTAAGCTAATAGCAGTCAGTGTCCTTAAAGCGGGTGTGTCAGGCCTTCCTTCAGCGTGTGCCCTGCAGACCCCTGCCAGTGTACTTTGACAGTTGCCACTCATATCTGGTGTCTCTGTAGCGTGGTTTTACAAAGAAAAAAAGGTTTCCAGATTAAGCTAATAGCAGTCAGTGTCCTTAAAGCGGGTGTGTCAGGCCTTCCTTCAGCGTGTGCCCTGCAAACCCCTGCGAGTGTACTTTGACAGTTGCCACTCATATCTGGTGTCTCTATAGCGTGCTTTTACAAAGCAAAAAAGTTTTCCAGTGTAAGCTAATAGCAGTCAGTGTCCTTAAAGCGGGTGTGTCAGGCCTTCCTTCAGCGTGTGCCCTGCAGACCCCTGCCAGTGTACTTTGACAGTTGCCACTCATATATGGTGTCTCTGTAGCGTGCTTTTACAAAGCAAAAAAGTTTTCCAGTGTAAGCTAATAGCAGTCAGTGTCTTTAAAGCGGGTGTGTCAGGCCTTCCTTCAGCGTGTGCCCTGCAGACCCCTGCCAGTGTACTTTGACAGTTGCCACTCATATCTGGTGTCTCTGTAGCGTGCTTTTACAAAGCAAAAACGTTTTCCAGTGTTAGCTAATAGCAGTCAGTGTCCTTAAAGCGGGTGTGTCAGGCCTTCCTTCAACGTGTGCCCTGCAGACCCCTGCCAGTGTACTTTGACATTTGCCACTCATATCTGGTGTCTCTGTAGCGTGCTTTCACAAAGAAAAAAGTTTTCCAGTTTAAGCTAATAGCAGTCAGTTTTCTTAAAGCGGGTGTTTCAGGCCTTCAGCGTGTGCCCTGCAGACCCCTGCCAGTGTACTTTGACAGTTGCCACTCATATCTGGTGTCTCTGTAGAGTGCTTTTACAAAGCAAAAAAGTTTTCCAGTGTAAGCTAATAGCAGTCAGTGTCCTTAAAGCGGGTGTGTCAGGCCTTCCTTCAGCGTGTGCCCTGCAAACCCCTGCCAGTGTACTTTGACAGTTGCCACTCATATCTGGTGTCTCTATAGCGTGCTTTTACAAAGCAAAAAAGTTTTCCAGTGTAAGCTAATAGCAGTCAGTGTCCTTAAAGCGGGTGTGTCAGGCCTTCCTTCAGCGTGTGCCCTGCAGACCCCTGCCAGTGTACTTTGACAGTTGCCACTCATATATGGTGTCTCTGTAGCGTGCTTTTACAAAGCAAAAAAGTTTTCCAGTGTAAGCTAATAGCAGTCAGTGTCTTTAAAGCGGGTGTGTCAGGCCTTACTTCAGCGTGTGCCCTGCAGACCCCTGCCAGTGTACTTTGACAGTTGCCACTCATATATGGTGTCTCTGTAGCGTGCTTTTACAAAGCAAAAAAGTTTTCCAGTGTAAGCTAATAGCAGTCAGTGTCTTTAAAGCGGGTGTGTCAGGCCTTACTTCAGCGTGTGCCCTGCAGACCCCTGCCAGTGTACTTTGACAGTTGCCACTCATATCTGGTGTCTCTGTAGCGTGCTTTTACAAAGCAAAAAAGTTTTCCAGTGTAAGCTAATAGCAGTCAGTGTCCTTAAAGCGGGTGTGTCAGGCCTTCCTTCAGCGTGTGCCCTGCAGACCCCTGCCAGTGTACTTTGACAGTTGCCACTCATATCTGGTGTCTCTATAGCGTGCTTTTACAAAGAAAAAAAGTTTTCCAGTGTAAGCTAATAGCAGTCAGTGTCCTTAAAGCGGGTGTGTCAGGCCTTCCTTCAGCGTGTGCCCTGCAGACCCCTGCCAGTGTACTTTGACAGTTGCCACTCATATCTGGTGTCTCTGTAGCGTGCTTTTACAAAGCAAAAAAGTTTTCCAGTGTAAGCTAATAGCAGTCAGTGTCCTTAAAGCGGGTGTTTCAGGCCTTCAGTGTGTGCCCTGCAGACCCCTGCCAGTGTACTTTGACAGTTGCCACTCATATCTGGTGTCTCTATAGCGTGCTTTTACAAAGAAAAAAAGTTTTCCAGTGTAAGCTAATAGCAGTCAGTGTCCTTAAAGCGGGTGTGTCAGGCCTTCCTTCAGCGTGTGCCCTGCAGACCCCTGCCAGTGTACTTTGACAGTTGCCACTCATATCTGGTGTCTCTGTAGCGTGGTTTTACAAAGAAAAAAAGGTTTCCAGATTAAGCTAATAGCAGTCAGTGTCCTTAAAGCGGGTGTGTCAGGCCTTCCTTCAGCGTGTGCCCTGCAAACCCCTGCCAGTGTACTTTGACAGTTGCCACTCATATCTGGTGTCTCTATAGCGTGCTTTTACAAAGCAAAAAAGTTTTCCAGTGTAAGCTAATAGCAGTCAGTGTCCTTAAAGCGGGTGTGTCAGGCCTTCCTTCAGCGTGTGCCCTGCAGACCCCTGCCAGTGTACTTTGACAGTTGCCACTCATATATGGTGTCTCTGTAGCGTGCTTTTACAAAGCAAAAAAGTTTTCCAGTGTAAGCTAATAGCAGTCAGTGTCTTTAAAGCGGGTGTGTCAGGCCTTCCTTCAGCGTGTGCCCTGCAGACCCCTGCCAGCGTACTTTGACAGTTGCCACTCATATCTGGTGACTCTGTAGCGTGCTTTTACAAAGCAAAAAAGTTTTCCAGTGTAAGCTAATAGCAGTCAGTGTCCTTAAAGCGGGTGTGTCAGGCCTTCCTTCAGCGTGTGCCCTGCAGACTGTCAGGGTACCTGAAGCCTCTACCTCTGAGAGAGGTAGAGACTTAGAAGTGTATCCGTCCGGACGGCATGTCTCCTCGGCCCCTCGCGGTTCACTCGGTCTTGCTAACGCCGGCCGCGAGGGAGTCACTTCCTTTTATAGCAGGAGGACCGGAGATCGACGTCATGACGCCAACCCGGAACGTCCTGTCACTCAAATCTCGGGAGACGAATCAGGACTCGCCGGAGGCGTGTCTTCTCTCCCTAACCAGGATACTTAACAGTGGCTCTCTCATTTACTCATTGCCCTGTCGTGGTTCTAGTCTGCCTAGTCACACAGTGCTTTGTTATTCTCTTGCCTTTTGGTTCTGACCCGGCTTTGGTATTTACTCTCCTGTCTTTCTGTTATCCTTGACCCGGCTTGTCTCTCGCTTACCTGTCTTCTCGTTCCCTCGACCTCGGCTTGTCTCTGACCATTCTATCGTAGTTTTACGTTAAGTCCGGCCATTCTAAGGACCGGTATACGTATCTGCTACTCTTTGTACTCTGCGTGTTGGATCCCTGACCCGATCCTGACATTACGACAGGGCCATGGATCCTGCACGTACAAATTGTCAGCTTGGTTCCCCTGATCCTAGGTTTGACGCCATGGATCATAGGATGGATCAGATGGCTCTAGCACTACAGGCGCTGCTATCACGTCCTATTAATCCACCTGAGGAGATGCGTAATATGTCTGCTTCTTCTGTGGGTTCAGGGCTAGAGGTAGCTACTGTAGGTGCTTCTTCCCGAGTTACCCCACCTGTACGTTATGCTGGTTCTCCTGAGAGGTGTCGTGGCTTTTTGAACCAGATCAGTATCCATTTCGAGCTACAGCCCCGTTCCTACCCTACTGATAGGGCAAAAGTGGGATTTATTATTACCTTACTCATTGAGAAAGCTCTGAGATGGGCTAATCCGTTGTGGGAGAATGATAATCCATTAGTCTATAACTATAAGGCCTTTGTAGCTGCTTTTAAAAGAACTTTTGATCCCCCTGGCAGGAGGGTCAATGCAGCCAGATTACTGTTGCGCCTTAGACAAGACAACCAAACACTTGTGGATTACGCACTAGAGTTCAGGTCTTTGGCGGCAGAGGTAAAATGGAATGAACAGGCCTATATAGACGTATTTTTAAATGGATTATCCGATGTAATACTTGATGAGGTAGCGACAAGAGAGCTTCCCGAGAACCTGGAAGACTTAATTTCCTTTATCTCTCGTATTGACGAACGTCTAAGGGAGAGGCAGAATACTCGAGATAGAACCGGTAAATCTTCCTTTAGACTAGCACCATCATTTCAAATTTCTGAAACCAAAACTCCACAGGTTTCAGAACCTATGCAGTTAGGCCTTACTCGTCTGTCAGAGGAGGAGAGACAGTACAGGAGAAGGGAGGGACTGTGTATGTATTGTGGAGCCAGAGGTCATGTACGTTTGAGCTGTCCCAGTCGTCCGGGAAACGCTCGCACCTAAGTTTCTCTAGAGGACAGACCTTGGGTGTTTCGATTTTGTCCTCTACTCATAACTACAAAGAACATAGACTCCTATTACCGGTCTCTTTAACTTGGGAAAAGGGAACTTTAGAGACTATGGCATTGATAGACTCCGGCGCTGCTGAGAGTTTTATCGACCAAAAGTTTCTCACCAAACACACTATCCCATCCCAGTTAAGGAAGACACCCTTGGCTGTTGAGGCCATTGATGGTAGACCTTTAGTTGAGCCTGTGATTTTCCAGGAGACCACACCTCTTAACTTAACTACTGGTATTCTACACAAGGAGGAAATATCCCTACTACTCATTTCATCTCCTTCTGTTCCCATAGTCCTGGGATACTCCTGGCTTAAGAGACATAACCCCGTTATAGATTGGAGATCAGGGGAAATAGTTTTGTGGGGTCAGGATTGTCAAGAGAATTGTTTAAAGAAAGTGTCACCTCTTTGTAGTGTCAACGCACTTAATAACGCTACCGACTCTACCAAAGTACAGATACCGTCCTTGTATCAAGATTTAAAGGCAGTATTTGACAAAGGAAAGGCTGATACCTTACCACCACATAGGCCTTTTGATTGCAAAATTAATTTACTTTCTGGTACTATGCCCCCCAGGGGCCATGTATACCCTTTGTCTAAGAATGAAAACTTAGTTCTAGAGGAGTATATTCGTGAAAACCTAGACAAGGGGTTCATTAGAAGATCCTCCTCTCCTGCTGGGGCTGGATTTTTTTTTGTTAAAAAGAAGGATGGTTCTTTAAGACCCTGCATTGACTACCGAGGTCTTAACAAGATAACCATTAGAAATGTATATCCGATTCCCTTGATCACCGAGCTTTTTGATCGATTAAAAAGTTCTAAGATTTTCACTAAGTTAGATCTTAGAGGTGCTTATAATTTGGTGAGAATTCACGACGGAGACGAGTGGAAAACTGCATTCAATACTCGATATGGGCACTATGAGTATACTGTAATGCCTTTTGGTCTCTGCAATGCCCCGGCGGTATTTCAGGACCTTATTAATGAGGTTCTTAGGGAGTTTCAAGATGACTGTGTGATTGTATACCTTGATGATATACTTATACATTCCAGGGATATTGAAACTCACCACGGACAAGTCAGAAGGGTTTTACACAAACTTCTTCAGCATGGCTTATACTGCAAATTAGAGAAATGCAGCTTTGACCAATCCCAAACTACCTTTCTTGGTTATGTGATTTCTGGGGAGGGGTTTGAAATGGATCCGGAGAAGCTCCAATCCATATTAGATTGGCCTTTACCTAAGGGTCTCAAGGCTATCCAGAGATTTATTGGTTTCTCCAATTACTACAGACGTTTCATTAAGGGATACTCCTCTATCATTGCTCCCATCACCAATATGACCAAACAAGGGGCTGATACTAAGAATTGGTCTACTGAAGCACTTCTGGCTTTTAAGACACTCAAGGAGCTGTTTGCTTCCGCACCAATTTTAGTTCACCCTGATACTACACTACCTTTCCTACTCGAAGTTGACGCTTCTGAGACAGGTATAGGTGCCGTTCTGTCCCAAAGATTGGGTGTAGATAAACCATTACATCTTTGTGGATACTTTTCCAAAAAATTGTCAGGTACTGAAAGCAGATATGACATTGGTGACAGGGAACTACTAGCGGTTATAATGGCCTTAAAGGAGTGGAGACATTTATTGGAGGGTACTTTGCATCCTGTTACTATTTTGACAGATCATAAAAACTTATCCTATATTGGAGAGGCTAAACGACTATCATCTAGACAGGCTCGTTGGTCCATATTCCTCACTCACTTCAACTACGTACTCACATATAGGCCAGGTTCTAAGAATTCTAAAGCCGATGCCTTGTCTCGCCAATATGAACCTGCTGCCGTATCTGAGCCGGTTTTGTCCTCTATAGTACCCAAGTGTAACATTATCGCTAACACTACTCTCAAAATCCATTCTCCGCTACTTGATCAGATAAGGAGCTTGCAGCATCTGGCACCTAGACTGACTCCGGCTTCCAGACATTTCGTTCCTCCTGAACTCCAATTGGAGCTCTTACAGTGTCTTCACGAGAGTAAGGTGGCTGGTCATCCGGGTGTTCGCAAGACGTATTCTTTGATCTCCAAGGATTTCTGGTGGCCTTCGTTACGGAAGGATATTAAGGATTTTATCGGAGTTTGTGAGGTCTGTACTAAAACTAAACTACCGCATTCGCTTCCTTGTGGTCTTCTACAACCTCTGGAAATTCCTGACAAACCTTGGTCCTGTGTGGCAATGGACTTTATTGTGGATTTGCCTGTTTCTAAAAGGCACACTGTTATCCTCACCATAGTCGATAGGTTTACCAAGATGGCACATTTCGTACCTTTGCCTAAACTCCCGACTTCTCCTGAATTGGCGGAGATCTTTGCTAAAGAGATTTTTCGCTTGCATGGGATTCCTTCGGAGATCACTTCTGATAGAGGCTCCCAATTTGTTTCCCGTTTTTGGAGATCGTTCTGTTCTCAATTAGGCATCAAATTGAATTTTTCGTCCGCCTATCATCCTCAGTCTAACGGAGCTGCCGAACGAACCAACCAGAAGATTGAGCAATACTTACGTTGTTTTGTTTCCGAACACCAGGACGATTGGGTCGGTTTGATTCCTTGGGCGGAGTTTGCGCACAACAATCTCGTTTGTGACTCTACGCATTCAAGCCCCTTCTTCATGAACTATGGCTTTCATCCATCTATTCTTCCCTCGGTTTCTCCTTCCCAAGGAGTGCCGTTGGTTGATGTCCATGTGGCAAATTTGAGGAAGTTGTGGGATCAGACTCGACAGATTCTTCTACACAATTCTATGCTGGTTAAGAAACATGCTGACAAACGTAGAAGGGCGGCTCCGAATTTTGTTCCAGGCGATAGAGTTTGGTTGAGTACTAGGAATATTCGCCTTAAAGTTCCTTCCATGAAATTCGCTCCTCGTTATATTGGTCCCTACAGGATCTTGACTCGAATTAACCCAGTGGCGTATCGTCTAGCTCTCCCAGCTACTTTACGCATCCCGAACTCCTTTCACGTGTCATTGCTGAAACCTCTAATCTGTAACAGATTCTCCTCCACAATCGCCCCTCCGCGCCCTGTTCAGGTGGAGGGTCAGGAGGAGTATGAGGTTAACTCCATTATTGATTCTCGTGTCTCCCGGGGGAGAGTACAATATTTGGTTGACTGGAAGGGTTATGGTCCTGAGGAGAGGAGTTGGGTACCACAAGAGGATGTTCATGCTCCTCGCCTTCGCAGGGCATTTCACTCCCGCTTTCCATCTCGCCCCGGCTCCTTCCGCCCGGTGGGCGTATCTGAGAGGGGGGGTACTGTCAGGGTACCTGAAGCCTCTACCTCTGAGAGAGGTAGAGACTTAGAAGTTTATCCGTCCGGACGGCATGTCTCCTCGGCCCCTCGCGGTTCACTCGGTCTTGCTAACGCCGGCCGCGAGGGAGTCACTTCCTTTTATAGCAGGAGGACCGGAGATCGACGTCATGACGCCAACCCGGAACGTCCTGTCACTCAAATCTCGGGAGACGAATCAGGACTCGCCGGAGGCGTGTCTTCTCTCCCTAACCAGGATACTTAACAGTGGCTCTCTCATTTACTCATTGCCCTGTCGTGGTTCTAGTCTGCCTAGTCACACAGTGCGTTGTTATTCTCTTGCCTTTTGGTTCTGACCCGGCTTTGGTATTTACTCTCCTGTCTTTCTGTTATCCTTGACCCGGCTTGTCTCTCGCTTACCTGTCTTCTCGTTCCCTCGACCTCGGCTTGTCTCTGACCATTCTATCGTAGTTTTACGTTAAGTCCGGCCATTCTAAGGACCGGTATACGTATCTGCTACTCTTTGTACTCTGCGTGTTGGATCCCTGACCCGATCCTGACACAGACCCCTGCCAGTGTACTTTGACAGTTGCCACTCATATCTGGTGTCTCTGTAGCGTGCTTTTACAAAGAAAAAAAGTTTTCCAGTATAAGCTAATAGCAGTCAGTGTCCTTAAAGCGGATGTTTCAGGCCTTCAGCGTGTGCCCTGCAGACCCCTGCCAGTGTACTTTGACAGTTGCCACTCATATCTGGTGTCTCTATAGCGTGCTTTTACAAAGAAAAAAAGTTTTCCAGTGTAAGCTAATAGCATTCAGTGTCCTTAAAGCGGGTGTGTCAGGCCTTCCTTCAGCGTGTGCCCTGCAGACCCCTGCCAGTGTACTTTGACAGTTGCCACTCATATCTGGTGTCTCTGTAGCGTGGTTTTACAAAGAAAAAAAGGTTTCCAGATTAAGCTAATAGCAGTCAGTGTCCTTAAAGCGGGTGTGTCAGGACTTCCTTCAGCGTGTGCTCTGCCAACCTGAGCAAGTGTAATTTGCCACTCATATCTGGTGTCACAATAGCGTGCATTTAAAACCAAAAAACGTTTTTGTGTAATTGATGGGCTATTTTGGGTATCTGCTAGTATACCTATAAAGAAGGACAAAACATAGTGCAAATCTTGCTACAAAACTATTTAAAACTTTCAATGGTTAATATGCACTCACATATTCCAGAAAAATTAAGCGTGTTATGGGTGCCTCCCCTTGATGGAAATGGTTTTTTTTTGTCTTTTTGATTTTCCCTCCTCCAGTGATAGCCAATATGGGATCCAGGTCAGCCAAAGATTCCAAGGAAACAGCAACCAAAACGGAATACTCCAAAGGCAATATATTCACTTACAAGGATTTTAAGAGGGTGTACAAAATGAAATAAAATTATAAAAACAAATATAGATAAAAGGTATTGGTCCTACGCGTTTCGTCCTTATACAAAACAGGACTTCCTCAGGGACCTCTTTCAACAATTATCCAGTAATAGGTACATCAAGTATAAACAGCACCCAGAGAGTTCTGTTATACGGTTATCAGCTGGGAGATAACCCTGGGAAGCAGTGTACCTATCAGCTAAGTTTTTTATTATATATTTTTTTCACGGGTGTCCGTGTGCTTGTTATCTGTTGCAAAAAACGTTTTTCACTGTTATAGATTGAATAGCAGTTAGTTGTCTTCAAGCGGGTGTGTCAGGCCTACAGCGTGTACTCTGCCAACCTCTGCCACTGCACTGTGCCACTCATATCAGGTCTATGTCTCAGGCAGGCAGCATTACACACATGGACGTACAGTGTGATGATGATGATTGTGGCGAAACCAACTTCGCCACTGTGGACTGGAGAAGCCTGGTTGCTAGCCTCCTGCCCTGCGACTATGGCCCTGGACATATTGTACTGTAAAAACTATATTTGGGCATGTAATAATGTATATTGCTGCTACCGGCCCTTTAAAAGCATCTAGGAACAGATTGGGACTTTTGGGACTACTGTCCCTTTAAGGCCGGGAAGCATATTCTAGTGTACTGCCTGTAATATTGTATATGTATTATGTGTTAAGTTTAACCTGGGTGATATATATGCAGCATTCATCTGATTGTTCGGTAGAATCACTCCATTCATTATATTGAGTGAGACTACCGAACAACCAGACCACCCAGGAATAAGTGTGCCTCCAATTACCGTTTGCAACAATGTTGCAAACAGGTAATTGGCAATCCATGTAATGTGTTCTGTGTCCTCTGGGTGGCCGCCATTCGGGAAACAACCACGTGGCGGCGGCCATCTTTAACTACCGAACAGCGGTGTTTTGCCGTCGAGTGTCTGGAACTGAAATCGGACACTCGACTAGGCAAACACCGCTGAGCCCTCCAGACTTCCAGGATTTCGTGGGGAAACTACCGAACGGCCCGCTGTTCGGTAGAAGGAAACGTACGAACTAGGGGATTCATACGAATCCCCCTTAGTCTCTATAACACAGACAATTCGTCTGTTTCATTCACTTGTTTGTGACCGACCGCAGGGCCAAAATGCATGGAACTGTTTTCGGACACTTTACCCATGCGGTCGGTCAATACTTTAAAGTCCCATAACTCCCGAACCGTTTATCCGAATGGGCTGATTTTAACATATGTTGTTCCTCCAGACTAGGGCTATCTGGAGATATTGGATTTGTGGATGTACCCCAAGTATTTAGGGTACATCCAAAACTTGGGTAAAAATATGTCCCTGTTAATTGTGTTAACAGATATGTTGGAGGGAGGAGATGTGTGGGTTGTACCTTAAACTGGATTGGTGTACTGTAAACCCCTCCCCTGCATGGGAGAATCTCATATAAGGCTGTGTGTGAATAAATCAGTGTTGTTGCTGTTTAACCCTGAAGCTGGAGTGTGTCTCTTTCTTGGGGGGAAAGGGGACTGTATGCCGACTGCCAGGAGTGTAAGCTGTTTGTATTGCTTTTCCTGTTCGGCTGCTTCCAGGGTTCGTGTGTCTGCTGTTCGAGAGTTGGTGAATTCGTGCAGTTTGGGAGTCCGGGAAGTTGGTGCTTATGGTAGCTGCTGGTCTATGGAAAAGGGGATTATCGCCTAAACGGATTTTTCCCCTTTTATGCTGAAACGGTCCGTTACAATTGGTGGCAAGCGGCGGGATCGTTCCTACAACCAGAGGGACAGCTACAGACAACACCATTCCTGGATTACAAAGTGAGGGCAACGCTAGTACCCGTACAGCGCCCCTATCTACAAAGGAAACCAACTTCAGCAGAGCAAGTATGGCACCCAGCTACACTCAGGAGGCGTTTGACAAAGAGTATGCCTCGCGGATGGCTTTCGTTACATTTGTCCCCTCTGAGAAATTCATGCAGTGGGTAAGGAGCCAGGTCGACGAGTACCTGCGGTTCATGGCAGATCCAGCCAAGGGTATCGGTCGCCCTATCCGGCGACAGAGTGCGTTTCGGGGGCTCAAAGGTGTACCCCAGGGAGCTGATGGTGTCGTCCATCCTCCCCAGCGGCCGTGTGTGTCCCAGGGAGCCGAAGGTGCAGTCCTTCCTCCCCAGCGGCAGGCTGAGTTACAGGGGGCAGAGGTTGTTGTTCCTGCCCCCCAGCAGCAAAGTGATATGCCAAGAAGGCAGTGTGAAGCGAAGGGAGAGGAGAGCAGCGTCCTCCCTCCCCAGCGGCAGTGTGTGCCCCAGGGAGCTGATGGTGTCGTCCATCCTCCCCAGCAGCCGTGTGTGTCCCAGGGAGCCGAAGGTGCAGTCCTTCCTCCCCAGCGGCAGGCTGAGTTACAGGGGGCAGAGGTTGTTGTTCCTGCCCCCCAGCAGCAAAGTGATATGCCAAGAAGGCAGTGTGAAGCGAAGGGAGAGGAGAGCAGCGTCCTCCCTCCCCAGCGGCAGTGTGTGCCCCAGGGAGCTGATGGTGTCGTCCATCCTCCCCAGCAGCCGTGTGTGTCCCAGGGAGCCGAAGGTGCAGTCCTTCCTCCCCAGCGGCAGCCTGAGTTACAGGGGGCAGAGGTTGTTGTTCCTGCCCCCCAGCAGCAAAGTGATATGCCAAGAAGGCAGTGTGAAGCGAAGGGAGAGGAGAGCAGCGTCCTCCCTCCCCAGCGGCAGTGTGTGCCCCAGGGAGCTGATGGTGTCGTCCATCCTCCCCAGCGGCAGTGTCTGTCCCAGGGAGCAGAAGGTGCAGTCCTTCCCCCCCAGCGGCAGTGTGTGTCCCAGGGAGCAGAAGGTGTCGCCCTTCCTCCCCAGCGGCAGTGTGTACCCCAGGGAGCTGATGGTGTCGTCCATCCTCCCCAGCGGCAGTGTGTCCTGCTGGGAGCAGAGACAGTCAGTCTCGCACCCCAGCAGCCGGACAAGAGAATGAAAGGGGAGACAGCTGGTCCCCCTTTCCCCCAGCAGAGAGAGTGGCAGGGAGAGGAGCCTGCTAACCCCCCTCCCCAGCGGCAGTTTACCGTCCAGAGAGAGGAGCTTGTTACACCCTCTCTCCAGCGGCAGCCTAACCCACCAAGGGGAGATGTTAAGCCCCACATCCGTGCAGATGGGACCGTAGTCTCTGCACTTACAGCACCAGGGGTAGGGACGGTCGGTCCTGTCCCCCAGCCACAGAGCGATATATCTAAAGGGGAGAAAGTCGGTCTCCAGCAACCAGGCTCCCACCAGACTACTCCCGTGGTAGTGCTGGCAACAGGACAGAGTACTGCTGGTCTCGGCCCCCTCAGCAACCCACCAAGGCAGCCTACCAGTCCCCCTCACAGCCGTGGTGAGGCACCTGAACCCAGACAAGATTCTCCCTCACCCAGAGGTAGTAACTGTTTATTATGGGTGGGCTGCTCTACTACTTCTGTTTTGTGGGTGGGTTGCTGGACTAACCAGGGCACTGACCGGCAGGAGGTCAGATACCCTGTTAGTCTAATTGGTAAAGGGGAGAATTGTGGCGAAACCAACTTCGCCACTGTGGACTGGAGAAGCCTGGTTGCTAGCCTCCTGCCCTGCGACTATGGCCCTGGACATATTGTACTGTAAAAACTATATTTGGGCATGTAATAATGTATATTGCTGCTACCGGCCCTTTAAAAGCATCTAGGAACAGATTGGGACTTTTGGGACTACTGTCCCTTTAAGGCCGGGAAGCATATTCTAGTGTACTGCCTGTAATATTGTATATGTATTATGTGTTAAGTTTAACCTGGGTGATATATATGCAGCATTCATCTGATTGTTCGGTAGAATCACTCCATTCATTATATTGAGTGAGACTACCGAACAACCAGACCACCCAGGAATAAGTGTGCCTCCAATTACCGTTTGCAACAATGTTGCAAACAGGTAATTGGCAATCCATGTAATGTGTTCTGTGTCCTCTGGGTGGCCGCCATTCGGGAAACAACCACGTGGCGGCGGCCATCTTTAACTACCGAACAGCGGTGTTTTGCCGTCGAGTGTCTGGAACTGAAATCGGACACTCGACTAGGCAAACACCGCTGAGACCTCCAGACTTCCAGGATTTCGTGGGGAAACTACCGAACGGCCCGCTGTTCGGTAGAAGGAAACGTACGAACTAGGGGATTCATACGAATCCCCCTTAGTCTCTATAACACAGACAATTCGTCTGTTTCATTCACTTGTTTGTGACCGACCGCAGGGCCAAAATGCATGGAACTGTTTTCGGACACTTTACCCATGCGGTCGGTCAATACTTTAAAGTCCCATAACTCCCGAACCGTTTATCCGAATGGGCTGATTTTAACATATGTTGTTCCTCCAGACTAGGGCTATCTGGAGATATTGGATTTGTGGATGTACCCCAAGTATTTAGGGTACATCCAAAACTTGGGTAAAAATATGTCCCTGTTAATTGTGTTAACAGATATGTTGGAGGGAGGAGATGTGTGGGTTGTACCTTAAACTGGATTGGTGTACTGTAAACCCCTCCCCTGCATGGGAGAATCTTATATAAGCCTGTGTGTGAATAAATCAGTGTTGTTGCTGTTTAACCCTGAAGCTGGAGTGTGTCTCTTTCTTGGGGGGAAAGGGGACTGTATGCCGACTGCCAGGAGTGTAAGCTGTTTGTATTGCTTTTCCTGTTCGGCTGCTTCCAGGGTTCGTGTGTCTGCTGTTCGAGAGTTGGTGAATTCGTGCAGTTTGGGAGTTCGGGAAGTTGGTGCTTATGGTAGCTGCTGGTCTATGGAAAAGGGGATTATCGCCTAAACGGATTTTTCCCCTTTTATGCTGAAACGGTCCGTTACAATGATGTTGTACCCGCTGCTGCTTCCTTTGCTGAGTTGTCAGATACAAGTGAAGCGGTTGATGATGACGATGCGTCCATGGATGTCACGTGGGTGCCCGCTAGAAGAGAAGAAGAACAGGGGGAAAGTTCAGATGGGAAGACAGAGAGGAGGAGGAGACGTGTTGGAAGCAGGGGGATGTCGTCGCAAGGAGCTAGTGGCATAGTCAGACAGCATGCATCGGCACCCGGGGTCAGCCCGACAGCACGCCTATCAACGCACCAGAATGCCATCATTGCAGAGCTCAGCAGTGTGGCATTTTTTTGTGTGTGTCTGCCTGTGACAACAGCGATGCCAATTGCAACCTGTGCCAAAAGAAACTGAGTCGTGGGAAGTCCAACACCCACCTAGGCAGAACTGCTTTGCGTAGGTACATAATCGCACATCACAAACGCCTATGGGATCAACACATGAGTACAAGCAGCACACAAACTCAAAGCCGCCATCCTCCTCATGGTCCAGCATCTTCAGCCACGTCAACCACTGCTGTCCTCCTTGCCCCCTCTCAACCATCCGCCACTCCGTCTCTCGCATTGAGCAGTTCCCGCTCATCTGCCCACAGTCAGGTGTCTGTCAAGGACATGTTTGAGCGTAAGAAGTCAATGTCACAAAGTCACCCCCTTGCCCAGCGTCTGACAGTTGGCTTGTCCGAACTATTAGCCCGCCAGCATTTTTCATTGATATGCATTTCTATTCTTCTTAGATACCGTCTAAGATAACAAAAAAATTCTGAGACGACGTTTGCAGGGCTATTCACTTGTGTGATCTGTCATGATTTGCCATTTGAATGTTAATTTGAACTGTGGGGCACAAGAACTTGAATCGAAAACATCTTTAAGCCAACTATGTTTTCACTAAGCTTATTGAATAACTAACATTAACGAGCCTGATTAAACGCACTTTGCACTCGAGGTATGATCTGTTTAAATGACCCCACTCGGGCCCTAAATGGTAAAACGTTTCACATGGGCATACGAAAGGTACACATGTCAATTAAAATCAGAAAATATGTAAATCATTTTTAGATATACTGGAAATTAGTACACCAATACGATTAAGCACTTTACTTTCTGTACTTTCCGGATTCATGTTAGCACGTTTTTTTTAAGAATTTGCCAGGAATCTATTTTTGAAGTTGTTCCCCTCCTCTTGACACGATCAATGACCTGAGAGTCTCCGTAAGCAGGGTTGACCTGTTAGTCCCGTTTTCCATTCAAGTTGTGCATAATGTCCCGGCTAGGTTTCCAGGGACAAATGTTTGAGCCTCGGCGTTGCCCCAATATGGAGGGAGCGTGGAGTTTGTTGGAGGCTTCGATGTGAGTAGCGAGTCCGGGGGGAGACCCAGTTTCCACAGGATTCCCTCTGCCTCCTGCATGTTGCGTACGGTATGCCTGGCGTACGCATGGCGACTTCTCGCTTCAGTAGTTAGGACACGCCCCCCTATCCCGCCAGCTTTTACCATACAAGCTGGTGGAGTCTAAGGTGTTCAAAAAATGTGCAGCTATTGGGACACCGCAGTGCAAGGTACCCAGACGAAATTTCTTTTAAAAAAAGGCAATCCCCAACCTGTACTCGATTGTGCAAAAGGAAGTAATGGCATGTCTGGCACACAGTGTTGGGGCAAGGGTCCATCTGACCACTGATACCTGGTCGGCAAAGCATGGTCAGGGCAGGTATATCGACTACACTGCGCATTGGGTAAACCTGCTGATGGCTGCCAAGCATGGCCTGCTGCCACCTCCTCTACTCCTCCTACTCCATCCTCTTCCATAACCTCCTCGGCTGAGTCCTCTTCTACTGCTGCGTCTTGCTCCACATCAACGGCACCCCCCCAGCTCCCCAGATGCTATTCCACATCCCTATTCTGCTGTGTGTCAGTGTGTATCATGGTCTCTGAGGACAGGTGTGAATCCATATCTGCCAAGTGACCCTATGTAGGGGGAACAGTCTCTATTCTGCTTTGTCAGTGTGTGTCAGGGGCTTTGAGGACGGGGAACAGTCCCTATTCTGCTCTGTGTGAGGAGGAGGAACGGGAAATGAGTAGCTCGGCATCCAACCTTGTGCAAATGGGGTCTTTCATGCTGTTGTGCCTGTTGAGGGACCCTCGTATAAAAAGGCTGAAGGAGAACGACCTGTGCTGGGTGTCCACGCTACTAGACCCGCGGTCTCTATTCTGCTCTGTATCAGTGTGTATCATGGTCTCTGAGGATGGGGAACAGTCTCTATTCTGCTCTGTGTCAGTGTGTACCAGGGGCTTTGAGGACAGGTGTCAATCCATATCTGCCAAGTGACCCTATGTAGGGGGAACAGTCTCTATTTTGCTCTGTGTCAGTGTGTATCATGGTCTCTGAGGAAGGGGGACAGTCTCTATTCTGCTCTTTGTCAGTGTGTATCAGGGGCTTTGAGGATGGGGAACAGTCTCTATTTTGCTCTGTGTCAGTGTGTATCAGGGGCTTTGAGGACAGGTGTCAATCCATATCTGCCAAGTGACCCTATGTAGGGGGAACAGTCCCTATTCTGCTCTGTGTCAGTGTGTATCATGGTCTCTGAGGACGGGGAACAGTCTCTTTTCTGCTCTGTGTTAGTGTGTATCGGGGCTTTGAGGACAGGTGTCAATCCATACCTGCCAAGTGACCCTATGTAAGGGGAACAGTCCCTATTCTGCTCTGTGCCAGTGTGTATCAGGGTCTCTGAGGACAGGTGTCAATTCATATCTGCCAAGTGACCCTATGTAGGGGGAACAGTCTCTATTCTGCTCTGTGTCAGTGTGTATCATGGTCTCTGAGGACAGGTGTCAATCCATATCTGCCAAGTGACCCTATGTAGGGGGAAGTCTCTATTCTGCTCTGTGTCAGTGTGTATCAGGGATCCTTAGGATAGGTGTCAATCCATATCTGCCAAGTGACCCTATGTAGGAGGAACAGTCCCTATTCTGCTCTGTGTCAGTGTGTATCATGGATCCTTAGGATAGGTGTCAATCCATATCTGCCAAGTGACACTATGTAGGAGGAACAGTCCCTATTCTGCTCTGTGTCAGTGTGTATCAGGGATCCTTAGGATAGGTGCCAATCCATATCTGCCAAGTGACCCTATGTAGGGGGAACATTCTGCTCTGTGTCAGTGTGTATCAGGGTCTCTGAGGACAGGTGTCAATCCATATGTCAAGGTGTCAATATGTCATATGTCAGGTGTCAATCCATATTCATTGTGATTTAGGAATGTTATGTGATTTCTGCCCTTCATGGATTAAAACCAGACTCTGCATCAACTGTGTAATTTTCCATCGGAGTTTTGCCATGGATCCCCCTCCGGCATGCCACAGTCCAGGTGTTAGTCCCCTTGAAACCACTTTTCCATCACTATTGTAGCCAGAAAGAGTCCCTGTGGGTTTTAAAATTCACCTGCCCATTGAAGTCTATGGCGGTTCGCCCGGTTCGCCGGTTCGCGAACATTTGCGGAACTTAGCGTCCGCCATTCGCGAACCGAAAATTTTATTTTCGCGACATCACTATTCTTCAAGTAACAATATTGGATACATGATGTTCTACATAAGTATTTTTACAATGGCATTCATCCCTACATGGTGTTGTACATTTAATTCATACACAAAATTATAACAGACTACAGACATATGAAATTATGAGACCAAAAATATTTATGCTACAGTGTATACGGGTACTATCCCATGGACATGATATTACAAACCAGACTCATAAATATCCCCAAAAAAATCACGTTTACATACAGTTGCAAGAAAAAGTATGTGAACCCTTTGGAATGATATGGATTTCTGCACAAATTGGTCATAAAATGTGATCTGATCATCATCTAAGTCACAAGAATAGACAATCACAGTCTGCTTAAACTAATAACACACAAAGAATGAAATGTTGCCATGTTTTTCTTGAACACACCATGTAAACATTCACAGTGCAGGTGGAAAAAGTATGTGAACTCCTAGACTAATGACATCTCCAAGAGCTAATTGGAGTGAGATGTCAGCCAATTGGAGTCTAATCAATGAGATGAGATTGGAGGTGTTGGTTACAGCCGTCCTGCCCAATAAAAAAACACACACCAGTTCTGGGTTTGCTTTTCACAAGAAGCATTGCCTGATGTGAATGATGCCTTGCACAAAAGAGCTCTCAGAAGACCTACGATTAAGAATTGTTGACTTGCATAAAGCTGGAAAGGGTTATAAAAGTATCTCTAAAAGTCTTGCTGTTCATCAGTCCACGGTAAGACAAATTGTCTATAAATGGAGAAAGTTCAGCACTGCTGCTACTCTCCCTAGGAGTGGCCGTCCTGTAAAGATGACTGCAAGAGCACAGCGCAGACTGCTCAATGAGGTGAAGAAGAATCCTAGAGTGTCAGCTACAGACTTACAAAAGTCACTGGCAAATGCTAACATCCCTGTTAGCGAATCTACAATATGTAAAACACTAAACAAGAATGGATTTCATGGGAGGATACCAAAGAGGAAGCCACTGCTGTAAAACAAAACATTGCTGCACGTTTACAGTTTGCACAAGAGCACCTGGATGTTCCACAGCAGTACTGGCAAAATATTCTGTGGACAGATGAAACCAAAGTTGAGTTGTTTGGAAGAAACACACAACGCTATGTGTGGCGAAAAAGAGGCACAGCACACCAACATCAAAACCTCATCCCAACTGTGAAGTATGGTGGTGGGGGCATCATGGTTTGGGGCTGCTTTGCTACGTCAGGGCCTGGACGGATTGCTATCATTGAAGGAAAAATGAATTCCCAAGTTTATCAAGACATTTTGCAGGAGAACTTAAGGCCATTTATCTACCAGCTGAAGCTCAACAGAAGATGGGTGTTGCAACAAGACAATGACCCAAAGCATAGAAGTAAATCAACAACAGAATGACTTAAACAGAAGAAAATACACCTTCTGAAGTGGCCCAGTCAGAGTCCTGACCTCAACCCGATTGAGATGTTGTGGCATGACCTCAAGAAAGCGATTCACACCAGACATCCCAAGAATATTGCTGAACTGAAACAGTTCTATAAAGAGAAATGGTCAAGAATTACTCCTGACCGTTGTGCACGTCTGATCTGCAACTACAGGAAACGTTTGGTTGAAGTTATTGCTACCAAAGGAGGTTCAACCAGTTATTAAATCCAAGGGTTCACATACTTTTTCCACCTGCACTGTGAATGTTTACATGGTGTGTTCAATAAAAACATGGCAACATTTCATTCTTTGTGTGTTATTAGTTTAAGCAGACTGTGATTGTCTATTGTTGTGACTTAGATGATGATCAGATCACATTTTATGACCAATTTGTGCAGAAATCCATATCATTCCAAAGGGTTCACATACTTTTTCTTGCAACTGTATAATAGTGAATATAGAATGGAAATTATATATCTTATAATTAGAACTTCTTCTAAAAAGAGAAAAAAGAACATGAGACATCATAATCAAAGTAATCAGCATTTTTTTTAATTAAATAATAAGGAAATCATCCAAGCCTCTTAAAGGTGCATAATGTGTTTCAAGAATTACCCATCCAATGTAAAGGAGTATAGAAAATGACAGATCTCGAAATCTCCGTTCAAACCCTTACGGAATAGCGACTTCAATTTAAACACCCACCTCATCTCTTGCTTCGCTAGTATGTTGTCCAAATTTTCACCTCTCTAGTTCCTGCTCTCTCTTTCAATTCCAATAAACTGCAATTTTGTAACATTCCCCTTGGTGTTTGTATATGAAGTGTGAGGATAAAGGATGGTCTTTGAAACCCTTTTTAATGTTTCGTACATGTTCCTCAATGCGAATATGCACTGGTGTGGTGGTTTTCCCTACATAGTGCATATTGCATGGACATGTAAAGACATAAATGCAGTTGGTGGTATGACAAGTTATTCGTTGTTTAACTTGATATATTTGCTTTGTATTTCCTCCTATTAGTTCTCTTTTAACACATTTGGAAGCTCCTGTGGTTCCACAGGACAAGCAGTATCCGCATTGAAAAAAAAACACATCTTGATTAAGGAAGGTTTTAATTTGATTTTCTTGTCTGAAACTACTTCTCAACAAATTATTTTTAATGCTGGGAGTTCCTCTATAAATAATCCTTGTTTTTTTAGGGATTATTTTATCCAGAAGGGGATCCTCTTTTAAAACAAACCATTATTTATTTATGATCTTCTTCTAGTTCTCTACTTTTCCCGTGAATAATTAAAAATCAACGGGACCTCATTACTCTTATTTTCTTTAATTTTCTTTCCCTTTTTGGAATTCCCTAGAAGTTCTTCCCTATTGATAGTCTTTATCTCTTTATATGCCTTATCTAATAGAGTTTTTGGATAGTGCTTGGCTCTGAACTAGTCCAAAAATTTATGAACTTGGGTTTCGCAAGCATCCATATTGGTGCAATTCCTTTTTATCCTCATCATTTGTCCTTTGGGAATGTTGTCCAACCAGGGACTATAGTGACAGCTATCATAAAAAATAAAACTGTTAACATTTAACGAATAAAACTACCGAATAAACCTGCATTAACAGCAATACATTAAACGAATAAAGCAGCAGGGAGAGAAAGTACCGAATTAATGGAGGGGGATTCTTCACATTGAGTTTAAAAAAAAAAAAAAACAACATATGTTCTGTATTTGATTGACTTGATATTTATGTGCAATTATTAGATAAACACCAGCCCTTAATTGATCTAAGTAAGCTAGTTAGATTAAATGTTTGCATATAAAAGTAGGTGGAACTCTATGTTCAAATCTACATTTATACAAAGAAGGATCTAGATCAGCTCGGGTGATTAGACCACGCCCCCTGACCAATGGGATAACAGAGGGGGAGGGGACAGACGTTTTAGAGAGAGGGCTGGAGTAGAATGACGGTGTCAGAGGAAATCTGTGGAGGCGGGCGAAACGCGTCACGCATACGTCACTTGAGAGGCGGACCTGGAAGCGGATCACGTGATCGGGACGGACGAAACCAGGAAGCAACTTTCGTTTTGCTGTTTTATATGCTTTTATGTGGGTAGCTCTGCTAGCATAACCCACCACTTACAAAGTAAGGGTTTTAACTTTTGTCTTACAAAAAATTACTTTTGATACTATTCAATTGGAGGTCCTGCCTCTCTCTATGCTCTATTTGCATGTGGATATTTGCAGTGGATATACTGCTTGGAGTTAACCTCAGTGTGGGGATATCCCCTCTTCAGAGGAGCTTTGAATACCCAGAGCCAGGGGTGATAGGGCTCTGGTATATGTGAGTTTTTTCCCTCATATCCCCCTATTTTTGAACTTTTGTCTAGTCCAGATAGTCTGCACTATTATTTGTCTCTTTCTATGTTTACAGACTAATCTAGCACGCTTTTTTGGTAACTATTTATTTTGTGTGCATCTTTCTGTATCACTGGTTTAAGTGATGCTTTTTTGTCTGTATTATATTCCATAGCGCTTACACACTTTTGGTTATTTTGTGTTTATTTACTCTATTGCTCATGTAGTTTAACCCTTAACACCGCAGCCAAATGTACAAGTTGTGAACGAAACAAAACGTAAACAAAACCTGGCATTTGCGCTATATGTCTGTTATGTTAAATGCACCCCCCCTTATTATATATCATTTTATTCAGGGGAAACAGGGCTTTCATTTAATATCAAATATTTAGCTATGAAACATAATTTAATATGAAAAAAATGGGAGAAAATAAGATTTGTTTTGATTTTTTTCGTTCTACATGACATTTTAACTGTCAATGTCATAATACTGTTTGCTTTTACTGCAATAAAATACACATATTTGTATTCAGCAAAGTCTCACGTGTAAAACAGTACCCCCTATGTACAGGTTTTATGGTGTTTTGGGAAGTTACAGGGTCAAATATAGCGTGTTACATTTGAAATTGAAATTCGCCAGATTGGTTACGCTGCCTTTGAGACTGTATAGTAGCCCAGGAAATAAATTTACACCCATAATGGCATGCCATTTGCAATAGTAGACGACCCAAGGTATTGCAAATAAGCGATGTCCAGTCTTTTTTAGTAGCCATTTGGTCACAAACACTGGCCAAAGTTAGCGTTCGTATTTGTTTGTGTGTGAAAAATGCAAAAAACGCCAATTTTGGCCAGTGTTTGTGACTAAGTGGCTACTAAAAAAGACTGGACATACCCCATTTGCAATACCTTTGGTTGTCTACTATTGCAAATGGCATGCCATCATATGGGTAATTTTCATTCTTGGGCTACCATAGGGTCATAAAGGCAACGTAAGCAATCTGGCGAATTTTAATGTGAAAAAAATGAAACACAAGCCTTATATTTGACGCTGTAATTTTTGAAAACACCATAAAACCTGTACATGGGGGGTACTGTTGTACTCAGGAGACTTCGCTGAACACAAATATTTGTGTTTCAAAACAGTAAAAAGTATTGCAGCAATAATATTGTCCCTGTAAGTGCTGCTGGTGCGTGAAAAATGCAAAAAACGTCACTTTTACTGGCGATATCATGGTTGTAATACATTTTACTGTTTTGAAACACTAATATTTGTGTTCAGCGAAGTCTCCCGAGTAAAACAGTACCCCCCATGTACAGGTTTTATGGTGTCTTGGAAAGTTATAGGGTTAAATATAGTGCTAGCAAATTAAATTCCCTATACTTTCGGCATGGGTGGTCAGGCAGGTCCCGCTAATTGTAATTAATTAGGATACCTAATTATGTAAAATTATTACATAAATATATGTGTAGAATTAATATATGTATATATATACATATGTGTATATATACGTATATATATATATATATATATATATATATATATATATATATATTTTTCTTTTAATATTTTTATTTATATATAGGTATATATATATAGTGATATATACGTATATATTTATGTATATAGATATATATATTATTTCGTTCTACGTGTATTTGGATATAAATATATATATATATATATATATATATATATATATATATTAATATCACAATACAGTTAGAACGAAATAAAACACATCTATATATTTTTTAATATTTTATTTTTAATTATTTTTTTATTTTATTTTTTTACGTATTTACATATTTATTTTTTTATATTATTTATAAATATATATATAACAATAATTATATATATATATTTAATCAGTATCAGTCTACGTGTAATTTGATATTAATATATATATAATTATATATATATATATATATATATATATATATTAATATTAAAATACACCTAGACGGTGTATGTGTGTGTATGTATATGTGTATATATATACTTAGATCATATATAATATATATATATATGATCTAAGTATACATTTTTTTTTACACTTATTTAACATTTATTTTATTTGATTTCAGCCAGCAGGGGGACCAACTGTCATTACAGTTGGTCCCCCTGCTGGCATTGCTGCAGCCAGCTATACCGGCCATGTGATTGTGAGGTCCTCGCAAGGACCTCACTCTCACATGACCGGGAGGGACCGGAGGAGGAAGATGTGCCGCGGGGGGGCTCCATGGGAGTCCCCCCAACTGCGATCGCCGGCGTGGGACCGCCGGCGACCGGGTAAGTTACTAAAAACCGGAGGGCGTACTATTACGCCCTGCGGCGTTTAGAGCCGCTTTTAAAAGGAGGTAATAGTACGCCCTCCGGTCTTAAGGGGTTAATAACAGCTGAAATGAAAGTATTCCTTAAATTATAAAATTATCTGTTAGTCCACCTATTGTACAGTGCTATGGAATTTGTTGGAGCTATATAAATAATCAAATAATAACACTAAAATGGGCATAAATATTCCTGCCGAGCCCCAACCCATGGCGGCTGGTGAAGGCTCTAATAAAATATTTATGGGGGAGTAGACATGCCATTGTTTACACACCCTAATTTGCCAATAATTAATCTGCTTGGTTGCTATAGGTCCAGAAATCTTCTCCCCCTTAGAATAACTTATCACTACCTACCCACTCATCCTAAAAATGAGGTGGGTCAATAAACTGAATATGTATAATATAAAAAATATACTTACTATCCATCTTCTTTCTTCAGCTCCCAAAAAAGTAAAATGGGAATTCATAATACCATGACTATAAAAAAAAAAAACCCACCAGATTTGAAAAAACTAATGAAAAAATAAAAAAAAAACAGATGGAACAAAACATATGTTCAAAAATTAAACAAAAATTCCTATGTAAGACGTAATCCTGAAAAATTAAGACATTTGAAAAGCGGTCAATTATGAAATGAAAAAAATCCATATTTTAATCAGCATTGATGCCTTTACTGCACCTCCCATGAAAAAAATAGTTTATAGACTGTGGTCCGCTTGGCATCTCATATAATGACAATAGCATCAAGATACAAGCAAGTGTACATGTTTACATTACAAATCATGTGTTACAACTGTGTACAAAAGTTGACGCCTGAAAATCCAGTAATAATTTATTTATCAAATTCCTGAATTTTAGTACTGGGGTTGTAAAGTACATTATGATTGCCATTATGAATTGCATGACTACTTTAATGTATAACTCAGAACAAAACAATCTTTTGTTAATCGTTTAAAAACATCTTTAAAGTCCTTATTCTTCAGGGTGTAAAGAAGAGGATTCATCATTGGAATAAGTATAACATATAAAAGGGCAAAAAACTTGTCCTGTTCTGGAGAATACATAGATGCTGGTCTCATATACAAACTGAGCAATGTTCCATAAAATATAATAACGCAAGTTATGTGAGAGCTGCAGGTAGAAAATGCTTTATTTCGACCACTTGCTGATTGTATATTTAGGATAGTAGAAATAATAAACACATAAGATACCAACGTAAGTGTAAATGCACTGACACACAGGAGAGTCCCATTGACATATGTACATAACTCAACAGGAAAAGTATCACTACAGGTAAGTTTAAGCAATGCAGTGACATCACAGAAAAAGTGGTCAATGTGGTGAGAACGACAGTATGAAAAGTTAGCAATTAAAATAGTATGTGCTAATGGCTCTAATAAACCCACGACCCACACTGCAAATACCAGTCGAGCACAGAGCTTTGGACTCATTAGAATTAAGTAATGAAGAGGGTGACAGATTGCTACATAGCGATCATAAGCCATGGCAGCCAATAATAAGACTTCTGCACCAGCAAAAGATATGAAAAAATACACCTGAATAAAGCATTCTAGAAAGGATATGGTCTTACACTGAGTGAGGAGCATGGCCAACAGTTTGGGTAGAATGGTCGAGGTGTATGAGATATCAATGACTGATAGGTTACACAAGAAGATGTACATGGGTGTGTGTAAACAAGAGTACAAAACTACAGATAAAAAAATTACAAGATTATTGATGACAATGATGAGATACAGAGATAAAAATGTTATAAAAAGAGGAAATTGAAGTTGTGGCGAGTCTGAAAAACCTTTCACGGTAAATTCATTTGCAGTAGACTTATTTTCTGACATAATGTTTATTCTCCTATCTACAAAGAAAGACACACAGCTGTTTAAAGTGGATCAGTAATTTGTGTCTCTTTTTCATGTTAAATTCACCTATAGAAACTTGTATTTTGTGCTTGTAGTTTTTTTCAAAACATTTATTATTTTTGGAGGCATTTCTAAGCTTCTGTTTTATGACTGTAGCTTTTCCTTGTGTTTGTTTGGTGTTTTTGTTAAGTACAACACACCACAGCAAATTTAGTTTTTTTTGTTTGCAATTTCTAAATTTCTTTGCAATTAAAGCAATAAATAAAACCTCAAAGAACTTCTCTAATAAAAACGTTCTCACTGGCCATTAATATTTTTGTCCATTATCATAGTTGTACTTTTTTTTTTTTCTATTTCTTTTTTTTTTTTTTAATTAAAGTCTGATATATACTTCCACACTTCTCATCAATATTTTTACTTTCATCTTTAAATTAAGATATTGGTTAAGTTACAATATGGTATTTTTAAAAAAAATATTTATCTTCTTAACCTTTCTACATTGATTTCATATTTAACTAAGGTGTCTGCTGCCACGGGAAACTATTATGTTTTATTCTGTTTAACACTGTCTACACTATCTCATTAGCCTGCTAGCATAGTGTCTGTCAAATGCTTAGACATGTGTACCTCACCTGAATATGTTAGGTAGTTTGTTCTCTTCTTCAGTTAGCTACTCTCTACTCCATAGTGAACACAGCCTGCTTACTAACATAATGACTAACTCAATCTTCTTCTTTCAAAAAAAAAAAAAAAACGCTAATATGTGATGATGGCCATATGAACACTTACCTTATCTGGCAAGTCAATTCATTGCAGCCTTTTTAGTGCATACTATGAAATTTCTGTTATTAACATGCATATAATAAATAAGCAAATATAAAGAAACAGCATGAGCTGATAATAAAAAAAAAGACAAAACGTTTTTCTTTTCAGCTTTTTTTTCTTGCAAATATTTTGATATTTTCAATGAATGATAAAAAAAAAACAAGTAACGGTGGAATCATAATTAAAGTGAACCCTCCTAGCACTCTATCCTAATATGGTTAACAGTAAGTGCCCATGAACCCTGTCTGCTACTAATAACTATAGACATTTCCAAATTGCTACAGCTGTTAGAAATACCTTACTCAAATGTATTACAAAAGCAAGAGGTCTCCTCTTGCTTGTACACAGTAGTGGAAGTACTAGGGTCGCTTAAGGGTCAATGAATCAATGGGACTCTGGAGTTCTGCTTGTTGAAAGGACAAAGGAAGCAGATAATGTTGTAAGGAATCTCCTGGTTAGATTCACACAGTAATATGCTCACAGCAGGTACCTTAACACATTCACCTTCCTTTTCCTCATCATACAGCAATGCAGATCTTAGACCCAGTAAGAAATTCAGTTTGAAATTCCAAATAAGATTTTCTCTCTATTCACTTCTTAAATTATATTTTATCTCATCTCATCTGTATTTCAGCCTTAATTTTGCAAGTTATTTTTTTTAAATTTGATATTGAAGAGACTCCTTAGAGTCTGTGTGGAATTGCATTGAACTAGACTAATTTTAGAAGTATCACAATGTAGTAAAGATTGCAATTGCATTGTCACAGAAGACAACTTTGAATCCTGGATCTGGGTTGCCAACAAAAGCTGATTTTGTAACTTGTTAGAGGATCTCTGCTATCTATTCCTACACATTAGTCACAATAAGTAAAATATACTCAGTACTTACATAGAGTGAATATGCCTCCATAGTGCTTCCCTTATCGGAAAACTCAATTAATTGCATACTATGCAATATCTGTTATTAACCTGCACATTAAAAATAAAGAATTATAAAGTAATGGCATGAGCTGCAAACGTTCCTTTTCTTTGTTTTTTTTGCAAATATTTCACTGTTGTCAGTGAATAGTAAAGCAAAAAAAAACTAAACAAGAAAACACGTAAAGGTGGTATCATAATTAAAGTAACCCTCCTAGCACCCTATCCTGATTTGGACAACAGTAAGTGTCACAGGAGACAACTGAATCCTGGATCTGGTTTGCCATCAAAAGCTGATTATACAACTTGTTAGAGGATTCCTGCATATCTGTTCCTATACATTAGTTACAATAAGTAAAATGTACTCAGTACTTACACAGAGTGAATGTATCTCCATAATACTTAATAAAGTAGGAGTTTCATCTCTCGACACAAACGTTCTGCAGATGATTGTGAGAGTTTTTATTCTGCACTTTGAGGCATACTGTGTGCATGTGTCTCTATGCGCACACTTTCTGCTGGGAATTGGGAACACTTCAAATATAATTTTAGATGAGGCTTCTCAAAGAAACTCTTTGTTTGGTTATATTTATTAAATGTGTCGGATCTGCTAGTAAAAGGTTTTAATGCATGAACTGTCATTTATTAATATTATTATTTTATTTTTTATATAGCGCCATCAGATTCTGTAGCACTGTACAATGGGTAGACTAACAGACATGTAATTGTAACCAGACAACTGGACGTACAGTAACAGAGAGGTGGAGGGCCCTGCTCAATGAGCTTACATTCTAGAGGGAGTGGGGTATAGTGACACAAAGGGTAAAAGTAGAGGAATGAAGTAGGTTGTTAGAAAAATATTCACTGAGGGCTTAGTAGGTAATTTTTGACAGTTGCAGGAGAGGAGTCATGGGGGGTGGGGGATAAAAACCTGCTAACAGTTTAATTGATATGCTTTCTTGAAGAAGTGAGTTGATTTTTTGAATGAGTGGAGACTGGGTGAAAGTCTTACCGAGACCACAGAATAGGTGCAGCCCTGGAGAAATCTTAGAGGCGAGCATTAGAGGTGGGAGTTCGGACAGAAGATAGACGTGGGACATACTTGTGTATTAGGGAGGATAGGTAGGTTGGAACAGCATTATGTAGGGACTTGTAAGCAAACACAGAATTTTAAATTGAGCCCTATATCTAACTGGAAGCCAATGCAAGGACTGACAGAGCAGGGAGGCGTGGGAGGTGCGAGCGGACAGGAAAATTAGTCTCGCCATCGCATTCATCATAGATTGCAGCGGTGCAATCTGGGAACATGTAGCGCTGTGGACTTGGAGGGAGACAGACACGGGAGTAGTAACACTTGAGGGAGGAAAGACCAGAAGTTCTGTTTTGGACAGGTTGAGTTTAAGAAAGTGATCAGCCATCCAGTTAGAAATCAAAGAGAGGCAGTCAAAGACACAAGTCAAGATGGGCGGAGAGAGATCAGGAGAGGACAGGTAGATTTGAGTGTCATCCACATAGAAATGATAACAGAAGCCAAAGGAGCTGATCAGTTTACCAAGGGAGGCAGTATAGATAGAGAACAGTAGGGGAACAAGTTTTTTTTTAACCCCCTCCCGCCTATCTACATCTAACTGACCCCCTAGTCACCCCCAAATGTCCCTAAGCCCCCCATATTACCTATTGTTTAATCTTTATTTTCTGCCCCGATCTATATATTTTTTTTTTTTGAATTTGACAATTTTTATTGTACAGTACAAGTTAATATTTTAGCATTAGACATTAGACACTACGTGGGTAATTACAAAATGTACAGAGATCACAGTAATTACAGAAGTCAAAGTGTTGTATCTTTGGTGTGCAATTAAGTTGTCATTGGCTTCTAGGGCTAGCAATGCAATTCCTTATACATCTTGCTTTTGCGGGTGGTACAGGTTGTCCCCCCGCGTGTAGGCACACTTCCCGCTATTGGACAACTCAGATGGTTTTCAGAGCATATTATACATTCTTGATACATTACTCTTTAGTAAACCCGTTACTCTACTAAACCCTTGTAGTGTCCTCTGTCTCTTGGGTGTTACATGCTAATGACAGGTCAAGTACTATACTGTTATATATATGAGGGAAAGCAGTGTGGTAGGGTGGGAGTGTAGGGGGAATAGGGAGGGTGAGGGATGGGGTAACTTGGTGGTGCAGAGATGGCTATTGGTTATGATTCTCACTCGCTATGATAGGTATCATCTATCTTGGAGTTGGCTAGGTATTCAGTCCACCTGCTATGGGCTTGACGTAGGTGTTTTTAATCCAAATTGATGTGCGTAGGACAGTTCGTAAGTCCAGTTGAGTTTCACTTGGTTCAACAGAGAGTTCCGGTTGGGGGGGGTCGCACTTTTCCATAACCTCGCTATGCACATTACAGCTGAGATTAGGACATGGTACGTGATTGCCCACTCGTCTTTAGTAATCGATTCAGGTGGTATAAATAGGATGCAGAGTTCCAGTGTGAGAGATATTTGTGTTTGAAACACGCCAGTCAGAATGGTTTGGATTTCTTTCCAGAATGGTTGTAATATTTGGCATGACCACCATATGTGTGACATAGTGCCCTTAGACTTACCACACCTCCAACATGTGCTGGGGGAGTTAGGCCATATTTGGTTAAGTTTAGTAGGTACGAGGTACCATCTGTATATGAGCTTGCGTTGTAGCTCAAGATGATTGGCGCAGGAGGAGACACCCTGGTGTGAAGAGTAAGCAGCGGCCCAGCTCTCCTGAGGAATGGTTTTCCCCAATTCCTTGTGCCATGCTTGTGTGTATGTGTCATTTGGCCCATTTGGTTCTTGAATAAGGGTTCTATAGTTCAGGGAAATCAGTTTTTTGAGGGGTTTTGAAGTTGTACGGAGTTTCTCAAAATCTGTCATGCGCTGTGCCGGCGTTGTGGCCACCTTGTTTGGGGTGTTGTTGGCAAGAAATGATTTGATTTGTAGGTAGGCAAAGACTAGGTTATGTGGTAGGTTAAAGTCTTGCTGTAGGTCCGGAAAGGGTCGAAGACCCTTATCATTGTACAGCTGATCAACTATTTCAATACCTCCTTTGGTCCATGGGTGTGTGTTAAGTGTCGGTATCACTGATTCTAAAACTATCAGTGGGGTTGCTAGTGGCGTTGGGTGGTAGAGCACCATTTTCTGTTTAGACAGGTCCCATTGTTGTAGGATATGTTGGGTTGTTGGTAGAAGATGGGAAGTGTCTTTCCTATGGTGTTTAGGGGTCCAGAATATGGAATATAGAGTTGGGTGTTGAGCCCAGTAATTTTCTATCTCTAGCCATTGGGGGGATGAGGGCTGTTGGCGTAAGTGTGGTATTACTGATAGTGTAGCTGCTTTGTAATATGCTACTAAGTCCGGGATGCCCAGGCCCCCTTGGATTACTGGTTTCTGTAGAGTTTTAATTGCTACTCTGGGTTTTTTGTGTAGCCATATGGAGCTGGTGAGGAGCTTCGTGAGACTTTTGAGAAAGTTCCCTGGTAATGATATTTGTAGCGTTCTATATAGGTATTGCAGTCTTGGCAGTAGGGACATTTTTATTGCCGCTATTCTTCCCACCCATGATAAATATTTCCCTTCCCAGGAGATTAGAGTGGCCTTAAAGGTTGTCAGTAAAGGCTGGTAATTTAGCTGAAACATGGCAGTAGGGTTCTTAGCTATCTTGACTCCCAGAAATGTGAGATAATCATTCCTCCAATCTAATGGGAACTTGTCTTTGAGATTTTCTAGTTGGTCGGCATGCATGTTAATGCTTAGGGCTTGCGTTTTGGTGACATTAAGTTTGTAGAAGGACAGTTGCCCATATTCCGTGATGAGGTGCATGAGGTTAGGTAGGGAGATCAGCGGTTGTGTAAGTGTTAGGAATATATCGTCCGCAAAAATACTTAGTTTATATTCTCGCTTACCAAGTGGTATACCATGGATTGCAGAGTTCTCTCTAATTTTGGTTGCTAGTGGTTCTAGAGCTAAAACATATAACAATGGGGATAGGGGACAGCCTTGACGAGATCCATTGCTTATGGTAAATTCGCTTGAGCGGAATCCAGCATTTAAGACTCTCGCAGTTGGGTTGCTATAGAGAGCTGCTACTGTGTTCATGAAATGGCTGGGGAAGCCGAATTTTGACAAGACCGCTTGGAGGAATGACCAGTTGAGTCTATCAAAAGCTTTCTCCGCATCTAATGAGACTAGGAGACTGCTGAGATTTTTCCTCCTGATACTGTGGATCAAGTCCACTACTTTCCGTGTGTTGTCTGCTCCTTGTCTACCTGCCACAAATCCCACCTGATCGTTGTGGATTAATGTTGGGAGTATGGATCCTAAGCGTCGGGCATATATTTTTGCGTAAAGTTTAGCATCTGTATTTAGAAGGGAAATTGGCCGAAAGTTAGGACAGTGAGTTGGGGGTTTACCAGGTTTTGGTAGTGTAATGATGTGTGCTAGGAGAAAATCTGCGGGGAGTGTCTTATCCTTGGTGGCCGAATTAAATAGTGAGGCTAGAGAGGGGGCTAATTGAGTTGCAAATCTTTTATAATACGCATTCGTGAATCCGTCTGGGCCCGGTGCTTTGTTTTTAGGCAGGGTGCGTATTGCTTCTATCACCTCTGTCGTCGTGACTGGGCTGATTAATTGGGCCGACTGGTCATGGGTGAGGGTCGGCAGGGGTATGTCACGCAAGTAGGTTTCTATGTCTTTATTATCAGGTTTGGGTAGCTTGTCGGAACGTTCTAGGTTATATAGTCTGTCGTAGTAATCAGCAAATGCGTTACTAATCTCAATGGGAGAAATTAACTTTTTGTCATTGGTGAAGATGTAGGAGATTTTTGTGTGGGCTTCTCTTTTTTTCAGTCTGGCTGCTAACATTTTACTGGCCTTATTGCCTTGCGCGTAGTGTGTTGCGCGAAGTTTGCGGAGGTTGAAGCTAACTCTTTCTAGAGTATGTAGTTTAATTTTGTCCATAAGGTCCCTAATAGACTTTTGTGTTGTCTCCGTCGGGTGTTTTTTATTTATTGACGTAAGGTCCTCTAGTTGTTTGTGCCATGTCAGCCATTGGTTGCGGTTGGAGCGTTTTAGTTGGGCTGCTCTCCTCAGGAGGAGACCCCTGATGACTGCTTTATGTGTTTGCCATACTGTACTGGCTGATGTGTCCTCTGACTTATTCAGCATGAAAAATTCCGAGATGGCTTCTTCGAGTTGCTGAGTAAAAGAGTTGTCTAGTAACAAAGTTTCATTTAGTCTCCATGGGTTTTTGTGTTTATAGTCATAGTTGTCTTTGAGGGTTATTGTCAGTGGGGCGTGATCTGACCACGAGATCTGTCCTATAGTGCAATCTATGACTTGGTCTAGGTGCTGGCTTTCTATGTGAAATCTGTCTATTCTAGTGTATGTATTGTGTGTGGAGGAGTAGTAAGTGTGTTTTTTTTCCTGTGGGTGAAGAACTCTCCATACATCATATAATTTGTGACTGTCTAATAGTTTGAGGTATGTCGTGCATGTTTTTTGTTGTCTGGTGCGTGATGCCTGGGCTGCGGTGGAGGTTGTGTCTTTTTGGGGGTCTAAGATTTGGTTGAAATCCCCACAGAGGACAAGAATACCTTCTTGGACCGAAAGTAGTTATGTTAATATTTTGTGTAGGAAATTCCTCTGATGCGTGTTTGGTGCATACACGTTTGCCAAGGTGTATTTAGTGTTATTGATTGTGCATAGGACTATGAGGTACCTTCCCTCTTTATCAGATTTTGTGGCATGGTGTTGGAAGGAGACTGAGTTGTTGATTAATATGGATGTGCCTCCAGTTTTCTTCCCGGACGTGGCATGGAATTGGTATGGGTATAGGTTCTGTTTCAGCATGGGCGGGGATTTAAAATGTGTCTCTTGCAGGCAAATGATGTCTGGTTGGTCCCTCTTCAGGTCTCTGAAGAGGCAATGCCTCTTATACGGGGTGTTTAACCCTCTCACATTATAGCTTTGTATTTTCATAAACCAGTGGAATTATAAAGAGCTTCACTAGCGGCTGTGGGTGGTTGTAAGAGCGGTTGTGGGTATCTCGTGAATCGTGGAAGAACTCTCTGTTGTTGTAGCGAATGTAACTCGCAAGGGTTGTTGTCTATGCTTGTGGTATTAGGCGTAGCCTGCCTAGTAGCAGAACGTTTGGTGGACTGTCTCTGCATATTGCATATTCTAAGGTACAATTGGTATGTTTCAGCCTCTCTGACAGTGAGGATTAAGGGGAGTAAGGGAGGGGAGGGGAGGGGTAAGTTGCACTGAGAGTGTGCAAACAACAGCGTTAGTAGAAGTATAACCCAAGTATGGGTCGGGGAACCAAGAGTTGGCTCCATTGGGAACGTGGTTGTTGAGTATATTACTAACTAATCGTCGGCCATATTCAGCCGCTGTGACCAACATGCAAGTATACACTTTGCCCTCAGGGCTCTAAGGATGGGATGTGGTGATCGCTGCTAAAGTTAGTGGTACTTTGCTGCACATGGGTTGATTATCGGCACATAATAACGTGTTGAACTGTCCTTTAACAAATTACGTATCGTTATTCAGCATACAGTAAACAACCAGTGGGGTTGAACACGGGTTCGGAACCCCTTTTGATCACACAGTGCTTTACAGATTTTTTTTTTTTTTTTAATGTTTTTTTTTTTTTGTATTTTTTTCTTTTTTATATTATATAACTTCCAATAAACACTTTTAAACAAATTCAAGCGTATATCTCGTGCATTTTTGTATATAAGAACTATACGCAATACTATTGTAGTGAGGAGCGCCAGATCTGTGTTGTATTTATGTGACAAGACATTGGCAGTGTCAGGATCTTAGCTGCCCCCCATGGTGTTGTGTAAGTGTGAATAGGTTGCCGTCGTGACCCCCTAATATCAGCTTTGTGATTGCCAGTTTTATGTGCTCGGCTCTAGATACTTGGTATTTGGCGGTGTAATGGCGTTACAAGTGTGTGTACGGCAAGCTAGTGTAATGCGAGTGTATGGGGGGCAGCATATTCACCTGTCCGGCGGCTTCTGTGGTTAGATCTATTTCATTTACGATCTGGTGTAGCACCGTAAATACATTTGAGTCCAAGTTCTGGGGTTAAGTGTTCTGATGGCTTTCGCGCCATTTTAGCTGCTATGGTAGTCCTGCACGGTGTACGGATCTTCGGGTCTTTTCTTACTCTCTTCCTCCTGCGCGCGGTTTCTTCCAGTCGGGTTGCAATTTGGTCGGGTGTTGCAGAGTGCTTTGTCGCTGGTGTGCACTTGGTTGGACTGGTATGCCCCATTTCTGCAGAGCTTTTTTACCTTCCTCCGGGGTGTTTAGCGAGTTGATGACTCCATTCTTTTGAACTAGCAGGCGCACTGGGTGGCCCCAGCGGTACTGCATGTCATGGAGACGGAGTGCGTCTGTGATCATTTTAAACTCCCTCCTCTTCTGCAATGTACGCTGAGAGAGGTCGGAATACAGCTGGATGGTGGTATATGGCGCTGGCAGGTCTCTCCGCTGTCTGGATGCCCTCATTATCGCTTCCTTAGCATGGAAGTAGTGAAGACAGGCAAGTATATCCCTGGGAGCCGTGTCTGGGAGGAATTTAGGTTTAGCAACCCTGTGGGCTCGGTCAATCAGGAATACATCCGCAGGGAGATCCGGTGCTAGAGTTTTAAAAAGTCCTGTAAGGTGGGCCACTATGTCGGGTGGCTTGACTATTTCAGGTACGCCACGAAAGCGTATGTTGTGTCTCCTCGACCTGTCTTCCAGGTCCATGAGCTTATTCTGACACACCGACAGTTCTTGTTCCAGGTTTTGTACGTGGTCGGCCATGTCGTTGTGTGCCTCCGCATATTCACCCATGCGGTTTTCCATATGGGCAGTTCGGTCTCCTAACTCCTGGACATCCTTCCTCAATTCTGAGATGGTTTTATTAAAATTATGTAGCAGTTTTTCTGACATGTCGTCGAGGCATGCTTGCAGTATATCTTGAGTGACTGGTAGTGCTCTGTCACCTGGGGATCCCTGTAGGGGGAGAGTGTCGTCGCCATCTTGGTCGGACGTGCACTGGGCCTTGGGCGGTTGATTGCGGGCTGTAAAGAACCCAGTTTTGTCGGGTTTTTCAGGATTTTTTTTCCCCTTATGTTGAGCCATCTGGAGGGGAGTTTCAGGCAAAATTCTGTGGTCAAGTCGCTGATTTAGTCGCTTTTAGGCCGGTTTAGGACGGAGCCTCTCTCACATGCGTCCTTCCTCGCCGAGCGCCAAGCCACGCCCCTGCCCCGATCTATATTCAGGGCACCGCCATCTTTGTGTGGGTAGATGAAGTCCCTGTGGGACACGACATCTGCCCACACTAGTTAGCACTGAGATTCCCGCTCATGCCCAGTGAAATACCTGGACATGCGAACGGGAATTTCATCTATTCATTCGTCAGAGTATCAGTGTTCGTTTGTTCGTGCAGTTTATTACAAGGAGGGAGCCACTGGCGCGCAGCTCCCTCCTTGTAAAATGTAAAGATAGAAGCGGCAGGGAGCTGTGCTCCCCGCCACTTCCTAAACCCCCCAGGCCCTCCCTCACTCTATGGAGGTCAATATGACCCCCATAATAGCATAAGGGAGATTAAAATCTCCCCAATGCCCCTACTCGCTATACCGCGAGTAGGGGCATGTCCAGACTGTGGCTGCTCACTGTTAAAAAAAAAAAAAACTACTATCCGGTGAGGGGGGAATAAAATAACTAACCTTTAAACAAAAATTAAACTTACCATTTGACTCTTCTTTTTTCTAAAATCTTAATTTTTCAGCCCCAAAAAAGGCCAAATAAAAAGCCATCATACCCGTCGAACTTAAAATAAAATAAAAAACCAGAGCGCAAACAAAAATCTTGACGAAAAAACCTGACGCTAAAAAAATGAATTCATCTTCACCCGTGGAGGGCTCTTCGCAGACTGATCGCTGCAGGGCAGGGGAAGACTTCTAAAGCCTTGCCCCACCCTGCAATTAGGCTAAGAACACTCTGATTGGTTGGTTTGAAATCCATCCAATCAGAGTGCTCTGTGTCATTTTACACAGCATGGAAAGTTCTTTGGAATTTTCCCACTCTGTAAAATGCTAATTTTATTTAGGGGGCCCCCACCTGCCAGGCTGGGTGTGGGGGGGTGTGTTTAGTAGGTTTTTTTATGGCAAGTGATTAGGTGTTTATTTTATACTCTTTTCCTGTATTACCACTTATAAAATTATTTTTTGTTTCTTTAGGAGTTCCTGTACTCCTGCATGCCAGACAATAGCCACATTTAAAGAATCCCTCATCATTGTTTAAGAAATGATTCTCTCTTTTCCCACTTACTCTCTGAGGAACCAGATTGTGGGAATATATTTTCCTCTCCATAGAAGCTTATCCCACCCAGAGCCAGGGTTAATAAGGCTCTGTGAAATGTGAGAGTCAACTCCCAATTTTCTATTTAAGTGTGCACTACAAGAATATTTTAAAATCAGATAGTCTGCACTATATTGTCTATATATGTATCTTTTCAGATGGTTTTTATTAAGGTTTACTGGTGAGATATATACTTACTAGATACACATAATAATACTCTAGCGCAACATCTTTTTCTGGATATTGGCTTGTTTTACATATATTTGGTGATTGCTGCTGATTACTAAGATCTCTATTATTATAAGTGTTACACTTTTTAACAAACCCGTTTAGCGCTATCCACTACTTTGGTTTAACTGTATTTCTTGAACACACTGTTGGAATACTAGAAGTTGTGTTGTTGCTTCACTATTTTGTGTTTTTTGTGGGAGCTTGCTTAATATGGCCATTTTTGAGGCAAGAGGAAAGTATTGTTCCAATCTGGATGAAATGTTTGGTGAAGACATTTTACATACAGCACCAAAGATCCCTAAAACGATCCCAGAACTGTGCAAAGATCTACAAAAATTACTTTTACAGGAACTAAAAAGAAAGTGGGAAATAGCCACTTTGGAACAATACATTAAGGAGAGTATGGCACCCAGAGGGTTAAGTTTTTTTAATATCCCAACGTTTTTGATAGGGACAATGAAGAGTTTATGGAGGAATGGGAACAGTATCTAAACCATGTTTCTATAGGTTTATTAAAGATCATTATTAAAAGGAGGCAGATAAATCTGAGAGAAATAGATGTCAAGATTACAGAGACCAAAAAGTTACTTCAATCTTTTCTCGAATCTAGAGAAATGGAACAGAGCTCCACAGAGATAATGGAAGAAATTAATAGAACAGAAAAATAAGTAATTAACATAAAAAGGAGGAAATACTTGAGAGATTGAAGAGACTATCAAGAAAAACAGGTTTTTACATTTTCAAAGAGAACATCAGAAGGGAGGATGAACAGAGCCCCTATAAAAACTGATAACATACGGAGAAAAGTGAGAATACCAAATGAGAGGGAACATAATATTTATAGGCCCCATAAATGCCCGAGATACAATAACAAGGTCAAAAGAAGGGACTCATCGAGAAAGAATTCGTATAGGTCCGTCTCTAGGGATAGAGTACGGAACGGACCCCAAAATTTCCCAATGCATATGTAAAAATCAATAAGAGTGAGATATAGCCCAAGAAATTTTAGGGCTAGGAAAACCTTTCGGGAAAGAAATAACAGTAACAGACAGAAACTAAATTTAAATGTAAATGACAAAGAAACCCAGAACAACAGAATCTCAACAGAAAACAGATTTAAAGTCCTAGATCAAATAGTAGAATCTGGGGATTTTTTAGAATGGGAATGGAAAAGGAAAGAAAGAATAAGATTAGATGTTCCGAACATATCACAAAAAAGAAGAATAGGAAGGGACACATAGAAGAGGTACAAGATGAGGATGGAGGATAGAGAGAAGGAAAAAGAAAAAGAATATAGAGAAAACGGGAATTTTTAATCTATCTTAGAAAACTAAATCTAGCTAACATTGATGCAAAATAGAGTCTTAGCGAATAAGCTTAAATTTTGCCCAACCAGTTATTTGGACCACTTCTCTACCTTTATAGATCTTAAAAAATTATACGCAAGTTTTGTTTAAAAAGGTTTTTTAAAGGGAAAACTCTAACGAATACACAAGAAAGAGAAATAGGAATAGAAATCACAGATAGTGTACATACCCAGCTTAAGAATAAATCTACTTTCTTCCCTAGAGCGTGTAGAACAAATTCCATGCTGGCCTTTGAGGAGTTAGTAATGAGAGAAGTTGAAAGGGTTATTTCTGGACAGGCGTGTACAATTGGGGATCTTGACAAAGAAAGAATACGACTATCTGGTTATATATCTGAAAATTCCAGTATACAATTTTTTGCCTAAGATCCACAAACATGAGACAAGACCACCAGGGAGACAGATTATTTCGGGGATAGGGTCTATATTGGCCACTATATCGAAATATATAGATCAATTCCTTCAGTCACTTGTCAAAAATACGCAGGCATATTTGAGAGACACAGGACATATTATTCAGGTGCTGCAGGAGGTAGAGTGGAGGGAAGGAGACATCTTAGTCACAGTGGACGTCTCCTCCCTCTACTCTATTACACAGCACGAGTAATAGCCTTTATCTTGGAAGGGGTGAATTTAATTTTGAATCATAATTATTTATATTTTATGGACTCTTTTTATGTACAGACACTAGGTACGACGATGGGGACCAGGTTCGCGCCCAGCTATGCCAACCTCTTTATGGCATATTGGGAGAAGCTCTATATATGGGGCACATGGTTGGGCGGGGAATCTGGTCACCTATGGCAAGTACATTGATGATCTATTTCTCATTTGGAGAGGGTCTTAAGAAGACCTCCTACTATTCATAGCTTACATGTACTCAAATTCCTGGGGCATTAAACTCACCATGGACCATAGTGCTACACAGGTCTACTTTTTGGACTTGGAAATATACATCAGAGATGGACAGATGTGCACTCGCACTTTTCTGTTGATGTTAACAGCTTTATTTTTTTCGGATAGCTGTCATTACGGTCCATGGCTGAGAAATATCCCTAAGGGACAACTTATGAGGGTAAGAAGGAATTGCTCCCATTTGGAAGAGTTCACACAACAGTCAGAAAAACTTAAGGGGGTCTTTAAAGAAAAAAAATATTCTGAAAGTATAATGAAAAAAGCATATGAAGAAGTGCACCATATGAATAGATCGGAACTGATAAAAGGTAAGCAGAAAGAGAAGAATACGAATAACAACAAAGAAAGTACTAAAGATGTGCCATTAATTTTTGACTATTCAGGCAATGAAAAGGCCTTAAGAAAGATTGTAAACAAGTATTGGTTCATCCTATCTGAAGATCCCCAACTGCAAGTTATCATTGGAACAAAACCACATATTATCTATAGAGGTGTTCCAAGTATTAAATCAAAATTAGTGAAAAGTAGCTTTAATACAGTAAGTGGGAAAAGAGAGAATCATTTCTTAAACAATGATGAGGACTTCTTTAAATGTGGCTATTGTCTGGCATGCAGGAGTACAGGAACTCCTAAAGAAACAAAAAATAATTTTATAAGTGGTAATACAGGAAAAGAGTAGAAACTAAAACACCTAATCACTTGCCATACAAAAAAATGTATTTACTTATTAACATGCCCCTGTAATCTTCAGTATGGGGGCAAGACAACTAGACAAGTACATATAAGAGTGGAAGAGCATTTACAGAATATCAGAAATGGCTTTAAAAAACATCCCCTGTCCTCACATTTCCTTCATGAACATCAAGGAGATCCCAAACTATTGACCTTTTTAGGGATCGAAAAAATTAAAAAAGATTGGAGAGGGGTGGATTTTAATAAGTTGCTAGCACAACAAGAAATTAGGTGGATTTTCAAACTTAAAACTTTATACCCCACCGGATTAAATAGCGACTTTGAGTTGTGCCATTTTTTATGATTTACCCCTTTAAAATAGACTTTATATAGAGTCTTCCTTTAAGCAACCTTTAGAAAATGAGGGATCTGGTGATTGGTATGGTCTGTCTTTCTGAATATATTTAACACCCTGAAGCCAATAGGAATATAAGAAGAAAAGACTAATGTTAATATAAGATTGGGGACTGCAATATAAGGTAGAGGACAATGTACTTATCTAGAGAATAATGATGTTTTTCTTTATTTCCTCATGTGTATACTTATTATGTTAATGGATGAGATGTATACATGGTGAGCTGTAACTGGTTAGAATCATAAGAGCTCCATTAGGACAAACAAATGTGAGCAAGAGATGAGGGATTTACAAGCTGTATGAATCCAACCAATGAGAAACGAAGGGGGCAGACCTTTGGATACAAATGGACAGCAAGCAGCATGAAGAGGACGTCTGAGGAAGCCCAGGTCACATGGGTGAAACACGTTACGTCATAAGGGGGCGGAGCCAGGATCAGGAACAAGGACGTGATAGGAGCTGACAGGAGTAATTGACTTTTAAACAACCGCATTTAGTGGGAACTTGTTTGTCACAAGCCCACATCTTGCTGAGTAAGCAGTTTTAATTGTTTTACAATAAATATATATTTTTATACTGTGCTATTGGTGTGCTCCTGGTTGTGTCTCCCATACAGTGCTGCAGAAGAAAGTTTGGTCTCTCTGAGGAACCTGATTGTGGGAATATTTCCCTCTCCATAGAAGCTTATCCCACCCTGAGCCAGAATTTAATTTCAGTTTTTTCTCCTTTTCAAATAGTGAGAATTTCATTTTTTTTATGGCAAAGAAAAAAAGTGTTACCCTACATACATATACTTATAAACCCTTACTAGGGAACACATGGGATGGGCGGCAGCATTGCAACATTGCTGTGTGATACAAAAGTGAATACAAATACACAAAAATAAGTCCCGCACTCAAACTCCCACTACTCCTGGGCAGCAGCAACGACCATAGCACACATCAGTCCTAATACATACATAACAAACAAAGAAAAAAAAGTTACCAATGCACTAGCCCAAATACCTATATTTTTTAACTTAATTGGTAGCACTTAGCACATTGTGTTTCTATTTTTTCTGCTCCTTCTTGTGAGGTACACCTCTATCAGTCGTGTAGACACATGCTTCTTTTATCATGTGCTGAGGTAGTCTTAGGATTTGTGTATATTTATAAGTAGGGTTAGGCCAATTTCCCTCTAACTGTTATAGTAAGCTCACAAATAAATGAGCTGAGGGCACTATCTGCTTATAGTAACTAACATCTTACCCTCCCTGTCTCACTCAGCTTTTTACCTTGCTCCAGCTTTGCTCCAGCTTTGGGTATTTCATGTTTTAGACTGTGTGTTATTATGTTTTTGCACGTATTTATCCAACTGCTGTTTTAACATCTGTATAGACTCTGATAAAACCACGTCTTCAGGCAGAGAATTCCACATCCTTTGTGTTCTTACTGTAAAAAAATAATTTCCTTGCTTTAGACTAAATCTTCTTTCTTCAAGTATAAATGCGTGACCTCGTGTCCTATATATGAATAGATTTCCGGACAATGGTTTGTATTGGCCCCAAATATATTTGTATAATGCTATCATTTTTCAAATCTAAAGAGATTTAAATTAAACATCTCTTCATAACTAAAATGATCCATTCCTTTTTATCAATTCTGTAGCCCACCTCTGCACTTTTTCTAGTGCCATATTATTCTTCTTCATAACAGGTGCCCAAAATGATATTTCATTCTGAGAATTAATATAACTATTTACAGTGAGCGAAATAAGTATTTGATCCCCTGCTGAATTCTATTTTTTTTTCATTATTATTTTTTTATTTTCATATTTTAGACATTACACATATACATGCATACATACATATATTACATATATAAACAGTGTACAGGGGTTCCTGTATGATCTTATCCAGAAGATTTAAGCTATCGGTTCATAAAATGATCATATTACAACCATACATTGAAAACCATTTGTCAGACATCCAAGACGTAGAAATATCAAAAATGTCAAGTGCTCCGAGGTGTAGTGGAGGGAGCACTTGAGGCAAGAGAGATCTCTCTCGACCACCTCGACTACAATTGTGGGAAGTGGGAAGCAGTATCATATCCAATGGCTAATTTCTGAGAGGTGTTTAGATCGAAAAGATGCACAGGCGTTCCATATTTTTTCATATGTTTTCAAGTTGTTTAATTTCTCAAAAGTATATTTTTCCATTATTAATTGATAATTAATTTGTAAGTTTATTTCCCCACATCCTGGTACCGATTCCATTCTCCAGTATCGAGCCAGACATACTTTAGCGGCCATCATAATATGTATCATTAAATATTTCTCCGATTTTACTATTGTGGGTAACTTAAGGTGAAAAAGAAAAAAATGAGCATCCAATTCTATCTGTAGATTTAAGACCTTTTATTATTCTAATAATTGTTTGTTTAATATCTCTAGGTAGCTTACAATTCCACCATATATGCAACATTTTTCCTGTTTCTTCATTACATCTCCAACAGAATTTGTTGTTCTTTGGGTTAAATTTAAATAACATTTGTGGGACTATACCATCTGTGCAGCATTTTTATTTAGGTCTCATATATATTGGTGCAGTGTACTGCTATTGAGCTGTGCTATATTTCCAGTGAATATTCCTCATTCATATCTTCTTCCCATTCATCATCCCCTTATTTTTACTTTTGTCTTTTAAATTATATAGAGTTTTATTTATTCTAGAGATTAGTTTTTTATCTTCTATCTGTATTAAGTTGTCTTGATTTTGATCTTCAATAATATGTTTTAGTTTAAAAAAATTTTACTAATCGTAAATATGTATAGAATTCACCAGCTGATAGATTATATTAATTCTGCAGCTTGTTGAATTAAAATATTTTCCCAAATTCCAGCAGATCTCCCATATATACAATTCATGATTCTTTCCATTTATCCACTTTTTAATCATCAATAAAAATTTCAAAAACCTCTATTGGAGTCATATAGGTAAAGAAATCTTTGTTTTTAAAATGTTTTTGTTTTAGATTGCTTATAGATTTATGAATGTCCGAGACAATTTTGTTATTAACTTTCATTTTTTTTATGTTTAATACTTTTTTATTGGGATAAATTCCTTTTTAATTACAAAACAATGACATAAAATATTTCATTCATATATATACATACAACTACATATATTAATGATACGATATAGGTAATTCACATTAAGTAATTTACCCAGATGATATCAATACATTACATAACATAACAAACATTTAACGATACTTGGAAGGAACAAGGAATAATAAGTATGGGCCAATCAGCTAAGGTGATCTTTAATCTTAGATATCATATTGTCAAAGTAATGGATCTATTATCTATCGTTATTAAAATATACGGCACTTTTTTTTTTTTCTATTTTGAGCCAAACTACCAATTAAAATATTATATAAGTACAATGCCCCGTGTATTTTCCACAACTGATATCAGCATAGTTACTATTGAACAATACTTAGATAAGGAAGAAAGAGAGGGTCAAATTAACTAAAACAATCTTTGATTTTAAGTATCAAGTTATCAAGATGATGGATATACTTTCTGTCGTTATTAGAGTATGCAACTCCTCTTTCCATTTCGAGTTGGTACAATAATTGTACTATAAACTGTCTGCTATCAGGTATGTGGGTTTGTTTCCAGGTTCTTGCAATTAGTATCTTTGTCGCAATAAAAGAGTGAATAGTTAATATTAACTGAACTCTTGGGAGTCTATCGCATTTAAGGTGTAATAAGCCTGATTGTGGGCACTTTTTGACCTTGATATTAAAAAACTCTAGAAAGCTGTATATTAGATCCCATAGGTTAGAAATTATTGGGCAGCTCCACCATATGTGTAGCATATCACCTTCATGCTTGTGGCATCTCCAACATAGAGAAGAATTAGATATAGATATTTTAGCTAGTCTCGTTGGTACTAAGTACCACCTGTGGTAAACTTTAAAAAAGGTTTCTATTAAGTTTAAACAATGTATATGTTTTCTTAATATTTTCATAGGAGTGCACCAATCATTATCAGTCAGTACTATGTTAAGATCTTTCTCCCACTGTTTTTTAGCAGTAGGATAAATATCTGAATAAGTTTGTCTGATCAGATCTGTAGCCATGGAGCATATCAATTTTGTTGTTTGTTTCTCGAAAATCTTATATACCAAGTTATTTAAGCCACTATCTCTTCTTAATAGAGATTCGTTTATAAATCCTCTAACTCTTAGGTAAGGAAAAATCTCTGTATCGGAAAGATTTAGGCTGGATTTAAGATCCTTAAACGGCAGCAACTTTCTATTTTGGAGGAGGTCTCTGACATAAATCTCCCCTTCCGCTCTCCATTTGGAGAGAACTATGTCAGGGATAATCCTTTCGATGACCCTTATATTTACTCCCTCGACTATCTTTGTGGATATCTTGAGTAATTTTTTAATTCGCTGCCATTCTCCGATCAGGTTAGAAACGACCATAGAATTGGTCTGCATTAAGTGTGTATTATAATTAGTTTTATCATCCCAAATCATAAGTGATAAATCTTTCTCTTTTATCCTTATTGATTCTATCTGATACCAGGGTTGTCTCCTTGAGTCAGAGCTGTAGAACTTATGTATATGTGAAATTATGTTAGCACTATATATATCCTTAATTAGTGGGAAGGCCATTCCTCCTTGATTAATTTTTTTTGTTAAAACTTGCGATTTTATTCTTGGTGATTTCCCTTTCCAAATAAAATTAGAAAAAGAATGTTGGAGCATATCCAACCATGGTTTTGGAACTTTCAATGGAATCATATTAAACAAATAGGTCCATTTGGGGATAACATATGCTTTTATTGTGTTGACTCTTACCCACCATGAAATTTCCAAAGGGCGCCATTCCCTTAAAATCTTGTTGGTATTTTTAAGTAGTTTTAGAAAATTACATTCTAGTATATTCTGAGGATTCGCCGTAACCATAATTCCCAAATATTGGAACTCTTTTTTTGTCCAATGAAAATTATATTTTTCCTGGAGATAGGCTAAAGTACGAAAGTTTATATTAATTGTTAAAGCTATAGTTTTAGGGAGATTTATCTTATAATTAGATACGTCCTCATAGTTCTTAATCTCTTTCATTAGATTACAAAGAGATATCTTCGGATCTGTTATTGAAATTAATACATCATCTGCGTATAAGCATATCTTTGCTTCTACTTCTTCAATTATCACGCCTCTTATTCCCTTATTTTCTCTGATAGCTATAGCTAACGGTTCAATTGAGAGAACGTATAACAGGGGTGACAATGGGCACCCCTGTCTCGTTCCATTATTTATATCAAACCATTCAGAGCATATATCATATCCTATTATTCTCGCAGATGGACCTTTGTATAGAGCCTTAATCGCAAGTGCAATCCAGCCCTCAAAACCGAATGCATTCAGAACTCCATTCATATATCCCCATCCGACCCTGTCGAAAGCCTTCTCTGCATCAATCGACAGGGTCAGAAGGGGCGTCTCCGTCAGGTGAGCGTATTCAAACAAATCGATGATTCTACGAGAATTATCGCTCGCATGGCGACCTCTGACAAACCCTATTTGATCTATATGTATCAATTCAGGGAGTATTAAATTGATTCTATTAGCCAATATGGCAGCATATAATTTAATATCTATATTTATTAGAGAAATAGGCCTATAGTTTGTTATTTCTGTTGGTGATTTATTTGGCTTCAAAATAGGTTTTATGTTGGCTCTCAATAGTTCTTGAATTATTTTACCAGAAGAGGCAGCCTCATTAAACATTGCCGTCATATTAGGACTTATAATTTTTTAAAATAATTTAAAGAATAAGTTTGAAAATCCATCCGGACCCGGAGCTTTTGATAATTGTAAATTATTTATAGCTTCTTCTACTTCCATCTGAGTTATTTTTTTATTTAATTTTTCTTTTTGAGCTAAAGTAATTTTTGGAATTTTTATTTTGTTTAAGTATTTTTCTATTGCTTGTTCTGTAGGTGTATGTTGAAGATTGTATAGTTTTTCATAATATTTCCTAAATGAATCGCCTATATCTTCTGGAGACAGCAGAACTTTTCCATCATCAAAAATTTTATAAATCTCATTGTCCATTTTATTTTTCTTAAGACGGTCTGTCAGTAATTTATCTATTTTATTACTTCGATAGTAAAATTTAGTTTTAAGTCTTTTCAAATTAAATTCTATTCTTTCAAGAATCTTTTGATTTATCATGTTTTTATATTTTTTTATCTGAATTATTGTATCTTGTGAACATTTTTTGTTATTCTGAGCTTGTAATTTGTATAATTGTAAATAGAGTTCGGATATTGAGGCCCCTCTCATTTTTTTTTCATAGCTCGCAAGCTTTATAAAATAACCTCTGGTGACTGCTTTATATGTACACCATACATTTTGATTAGATGTTGTTTCAGGAGGATTTTCCCTAAAAAACATTTCAGAAAGATTTTTTATATGTTCTATATTTTGTTTTTTTGCTAATAGAAAATCGTTAAGTTTCCATGGTAAAAAGTATTTTTTCCCTTTTTCTTTAATTTCCAATATAAGGAGATCGTGATCTGACCATGTATTAATTTCAATTTTGATAGTTTTTATTCGTTTTAAAAGATCCAGATCTCCCCAGCACATATCTATCCTTGCTGAGGTTTTATGGGCTGTAGAAGTATGGGTATAATTACGTTCACTGGGATGGAATATTCTCCATAAATCAAAGATATCGGTTTTTTTTGCTAGTTTACTTAGGGAGGCTGCTTGATTAGCCAGGTTTCCATCTATGTGTTGACCGGGTTTTATTTGTTTATCTAATTTAGGGTCAGCCACACAGTTGAAATCGCCCGCTATCAGGAGTATTCCTTTACGGATTGTTTCTACTCTTCTCATTATTTTCAATAGATGTTTGATTGGGGCTTTATTAGGTAGATAGATATTAAGTAAGGTATATTGAATCTCATTAATCTTTCCTATCCAAATAAGAAATCTCCCTTCTATATCACTTTCAGAATAGTCGCATGCATAATTGATCGAATTAGAAAACAATATTGCAACCCCCTTTTTTTTTTAAATTGATCTGAAGCTTCAGCGATAATATTAAACTTTTTATAGTTCCAGTGATGGTTATCTTTTTTTTTCCAGTGTGTTTCTTGGATAAAGGAGATTTGAGCTTTTTCTTTTAATAAAGTATTATATAGATAAGCTCTTTTATTTGGGGAATTGAGTCCCTGCACATTAATTGATATTAGTTTTAACATTTTTAGTAGTTGGTTTCCAAGCGATCACCTGTGAGTTTAGCAATTCCTATTAACCATTCCCTTTTCAACCAAGTATATATACAACAACATTTAAAAACAAATAACAAATCATTCAAGATGCTAAAAAGCATCATAGCTATATAGGTACTGCCGGTTGTGCAGCACCTCCGTATTGGAATACAACAAGATTCCAACATCAAAGTATCATATAGATACCCACAGGGAGGGGTCCTTTGTTGGAGACAAGAGGGGACAATATATCACACAAAAGAAAAATAAACAAATAGTTAAATTGTTTCCTGGAATTACCACCTTGCCTTTTCTCTACTTCAAAGCAATTACGATTTTAGACTTATAATGCGTACTTTCTGTGCTATATTACTTTAACTTAGCCTCATTTCTAATACTATATTTCTTTAACTTACAGTGTATGATTTCTCTTGTTGTGTTTCCTTAACCCCTTAAGGACAGAGCTTCAGAAGCTTGTCTTTCACTTAATGACAACGGCATTTTTTGAATTTTTTGCTATTTGCGTTCAACTGCAATTTGCATTTTACTAATTTATTGCACCGACACATATTATATACCGTTTTTTAAAGGACAGAAAGGGCTTTAATTTGATGTAACACATATATATATATAAATGCTTATTTATTATAAAAAAAATACAGAAATATGCAAAAAAATGAATTTTTGTGTGTTTTTTTTACAGTTTTTGCAATAATAATGTGTACATAATTAGTGCAGGTTAAGGAAAGTAATTAAAAATAAATTCATTTAGTTGTTCTGAATTACAGAATATATAATGTGTCTGGGATTTTAAGTTTTTTTTGGTAGTTACAGGTCACAAAGCACAAGGAGTAAAATAAACTTTTTATGTGGAGCGATTTTAGAATTTGGTATGTTTGTCTTGTAAGCCTAATAGCCATAAAAGAAAACAAAATTGCCACACAAAAGTATATATTTATATAAAGTAGACACCACAGGCTATTTACCTAAGGTTGTTTTGACACTTTCTACGTAGCCATTTTACCGCCAACCTCTGCTAAATATTGGAGTAAAATTGTGTTTTTTGGGGGTTTTCGCACACAAACTTATAACAAAGAACTTCTCATGTGTATTTTGTAAAGTTGGTGTGTGCTATTCCTGTACAAAGTTTTATTATGTGTTCAGTTACTTCTGCTGAGTACAACGGTACCCCCATTGTATGTCTTTAGCACTATTTCGTGAAGCTACAGTGCCATATAGGAGACCTGTCCTTTTCAGTATTCACAGTAGAATTTTGAGAGACGGATTTAATGAGCCTATGCTTCCATTTGGGGTATTATAACAGTTTGACTGTTCAAAAAAAACCCACAAAGGCCTACCATTTGTAAAAGTAGACACCCCAGGGTATCTCATAAGGCGCATATTGTGCCTTAACATGCCCCCATTTTTTTACCATTACATGCCAAAGTATGTGGTAAAAAATAATTTTGTGCATTTTTTACATACGGATTGCATTTTTGCTGGGCATTTTGTATATTTCATGTGTGCCACTAAGTTCAAACCCCCCAAATTATGCTCAGCTAAGTCTTCTGAGTAAAAGGACACCCCCATTGTATGTCTATGGCACTATTTCGTGAAGCTACAGTGCCATATAGGAGACCAAGCCATATCAGTTTTGACCGAACTTTGAATTTTGACGCCGGGCCTATGTGCAATTTCCAAGCATCTTTGCAGGTTTTAAATTCAAACTACCCCACAAAGGCCTACCATTTCTTAAAGTAGACACCCCAGGGTATTTCAAAAGGCATATTTTGAACCTTAGCGTGGGATCATTTTTCCGCTAGCGTGTACCAGGTGTAGTGGTTATAAGCGTTTTTTCTGCCTTTTTGACACACAAAGTGAGTTTGCACAGTATATTTTGCAAACCTTATGTGTACTACCACTGTATAATACTTCATATGTTGCTCAGCTATGTCTGCTGAGTACAAAAATACCCCCGTATGTACCTTTGCCAGGTATATGTGGATATCGGAGGGGCACATTTGGGACACAGCCATTCCATTTTTTTCAAACTTTAAATTTTTACGCTGTGCCCATGTCCCATTTTAGAGTATTTTACCAGGCTATATAAACCAAATACCCCATAAAGCCATACCATTTCTTAAAGAAGACATCCCAGGGTATTTCAAAAGGCATATTTTGAACCTTAGCGTGGGATCATTTTTCCGCTAGCTTGTACCAGGTGTAGTGGTAATGAGCGTTATTAAATGTATTTTTTTACTTTTTAAAAATTTTTTTACTTTTTAAAACTATTTTTTAAACTTTTGTTTTGATTATTCATTTTTTTAAAGTTTCCTAAACCTTCGTAAAACTTTTTTTTACATATTTAACATTTTTCTAAGCTTTTTTTTTTTTACGTTAACCCCTAACTAGCAGTAAGCAGCACTAACAGTAAATTCCCCATTTTCCCATAACTCCCACCCACCCCAGCTAGCAAAATATTTAATTATACAATATTTAAATTAGTTAATTAAATAAATTTAACCCCTGAGGGTTAAAAAATAAATAAAAGTTAATCGTCAGGGGTTAAAAAAAAAATTAGAACAGTATAATACTGTGATCTGTATTTTGATCACTGTAGGCAGTGATCGACTGGCAGGGAAGGGGTTAATTTTTATTTGGACTGGGTAAAGGGTTTATTTTTTTAAATTTTTTACTTAAACGTTATTAAAACTTTTTTTTAACTTAATTTTTTAACTTTTTAAAGCTTATTTTTAAACTTTTCTTAACGTTAACCCCTAGTTAGCGTAATACTAAATCCCCCAATTCCCCACTAACTTCCACCCTCCCCAGCTAGCTAAATTTATCATTTTAAAATATTTAAATTAATTAATAAAATAAATTGAACCCCTGAGGGTTAAAAAAAAAAAAGAATTAACCCTCAGGGGTTAAAAAAAAAATCAGATCTTAGTAAAATGTAATCCCTGCCAATTGATCACTGTAGTCAGTGATCAATTGGCAGGGAAGGGGTTAATTTTTTATTAAAATGGGTAAAGGAGGGGTAAAGGGGGGTGGGATTTTAATTTTACTATTTTTTTTTCCACCAGGGGGCAGGATCAATGAAGATCCGTCTCCCTGCACTTCACACAGAACCAGGAAGTGCAGGGAGGTGAGTATAGAGAGCACATGTGCCCGCTCAGACATGCTGTCAGAGCGGGCACATGTACTGGGGCAGCCCGATCCGGTGCTCCCGGTCTGCCTCTAATGCAGAGGCAGACCGGAGCACCATTAACCCCACGATCGCCGCGATTGCGGCGATCTGGGGTTCATTTTAACGGGTGACGGACTATATTTGTAGGCTTAAAGATTCTGTGGCATCGATCCATTATTAATTCGTGGGGGTCAGATGATATCTTGAGGGAAATGAGCAATTCTTTTAGAAAGTCCTTCAATTTTTCATTTGTTATGCTTTCTGGAATATTTCTGAATTTTAAATTTGTTCTTCGGGTCCTATCTTCCAAATCTGCCAATTTGACTTCCAGTTGTTCCAATTTGCGCTCCATTTCTTTATGAGAATCTTTAAAGGATTGGATCTGAAATTCTGTATGATCTTGTTTTTCTTCTATTGTTTGTATTCTAGTTAGTACCTTAGAGATATCGTTTTTAAGGTCAATAGAATTATCCTGGATCTCTTTTTTTATCTCTTTTGAGGTATTATCCAACAGTGATTTTATGATTTCTATAGAGATAATCGGTGATTCTGTAGATGGCAGGATCATCTCATTAAAGGAATCTGGAGAAGGATCTTCGTTGGTATCTTGAGTTTTTTGAGGAGAAAAAAATGTGGAAAGTCTCTTTTCTTGTTTTAAAGATTTCTTTTAAATTTTTGATGAAACTTTAGGTTCCTGTGATCGTTTAGAAGCCATTTTAAGAGGAGAATAAGGGGGGTATTACTTTAAATTCAGACTTAGTTTCCGAGTTTTTTTTTTTTTTTTTTTCTTTTTTTTTTTTTTGGAGCAGAGTTTACCGTTCTGGGCTTGTCTTTGTATAGGTTTCTCTCTTGTTTTCTTGCTTTTGTATTGTTTCTCCGATTATTTTTAACAATTTAGCTGATATATCCATTAACTGTTTTCACGTCTTGCTCTCTTTTTATTATCAGAGCAGTTGTTTTAAAGCTGTCGAAATTATATGGGAAGAAGCCGTTTGTTTAAGTATTGGGGTGTAGGGGGTATGAGGTATATATTTCCGTTTTTTCTGATTTCAATTAGTTTCATCCCCCCTCTTATATGTGTTCTTACCCTTTTACTTTATCTTTTTCCCATTTTTTCCTTTGTTTTTTCCTTCCCTTTCCATCCTCTTTCTCCTCTCCCTTTTTTTCTCCTTTCCCCTCTTTCTTTCTTTGCCCTCCTTTACAGAAAAATATGTTTTTCTTTCAAAGAAATACCTCTATGAGATGCACTTGCCCTTTTAATTTCTCCTTCTCCTTCAATGACCTCGGGACAATAAGCAGCGCAGAGCCGAATCAGTCCAGGTACGCTGGAGGCTTCATCCCTCGCTCCACATAACGGCGGCAAACGAAAATCCCCTTCATACAGGGCGGTCTCCTCAGATCAGCCACCCGGTCTCCTCAGATCCGCCACCCGGGTATCGCCGACAGGCAAAACAAAGTAGGAGATAAGTAGGGGTTGTTTGACAATTATTTGAGCCGCCCTTCCACTGGGGTTTAAGCGGTGTGCTTGGCGTGGTATCGTGAGGCTGCTACCATGCGTCGATCATCTCCAACGGCTCCCTCCCCCTTACGGCCCGTACACCTTCCGGTCTACGTCATCACGCTCTGCCGACTTTCATTTTTTAAAAGATTTTTTGCTTTTATCCAGTAAATTAATGATAGATCTAAATTCCTATAACTGGATCATTCAGCTATAAACCAGAGTGGAGGAGAGCTCTTATTTATATTCCACGCCAAATAATGTGCGAACATATCAGCGTCTGTCTGTTTCTGGGATGATGACTCATCCTCCAAGTCTGC